>NC_133756.1:26198622-26501652 GCF_036562045.2 Rhinolophus sinicus | reverse complement strand
ACTCCGTAAGACTTAATGTCATCATCTGTAAAGCAGGGAGGATAAGGCCACAGCTGTACATTTGTGCTATAAAGGGCCAGTGGAGTCCTGGGATATAGGTCGTGTTTGGCAAGAGAGCCCTGACTTTTCGGTTGAGCTTTATTCTTTTTGCTAAATTCTTTCTTCTCTTTCTTCCCTTCAGTTTTACACACTGAAAATAATCAGCAGGCAATACTGTGGGATCATGGCCTACGTGAGACAATGGGAAGTCAGATCCAAACCTAGGTGTTATCAGTAGAGGGTGGGTAACACTATGGGAGTCTCGTACTTTTGTTAGAATCACAGTATTGGATTAGCTGGCAGAGTGATTTCATAGAGAGGTATTTAAATGTACATATAGAAATGGGTCTTCTCTTCATCACCATTGGGAATGGGCGGAGGAAAGTGAGTGAATATCCGTCAGTGCCTACCAAGTGGCAGCTACTTGCATGTATTATCCTTATCGTATTTCCAAGAGAATGTAAGTTCCATGAGGACTGGAATTTCGGTCTGTTTTGTTTACCATGATACCCCAGCACCTAGGTGAATGTGTGCCATGTAGCAGAACATAAGGAAATATTTGGTGAATGGACTGTGGCTATTTACGAACAGCACAGCACCAGACAAAACCTATCAGCTACATGCCACTGAGCAACTCGTGAACACAAAGCCACCTTCTCTCCGTCACACATTAATCCCCTTCTCTCTGTCACACTCCCGCACGTCGCATCCCAAAGCCCATCTCATTTCACCCTCACTCCTGCTGTAGCCTCCACTTTCTTCTCCACACCATTGCTGAAGCTGTCTTACTATGTCTCCAAA
Source organism: Rhinolophus sinicus (assembly GCF_036562045.2). Classification (NCBI taxonomy): domain Eukaryota; kingdom Metazoa; phylum Chordata; class Mammalia; order Chiroptera; family Rhinolophidae; genus Rhinolophus; species Rhinolophus sinicus. The sequence continues at coordinate 26,500,812 of NC_133756.1, read as the reverse complement.
GAGATATTTCTGAAAATGCAATGTCACTGTAGTGTTTAATATCCACCGATATCTCCGTGCCTTCTCATGTGGTCCTACACCTTTTTAGGCTCACAGGAGCCTGCTGGATCTGGCCCACGAATCTCTAGCTCTACTGGTCTCCTCTTTCTATTCTGTAGTGAACTGCTTTTAGGTCCTTAAATGAGCCGTGCTCTGTCTTGCCTCAGGGCCTTTGCACAGACTGTTCTGTCTGCCTAGAACACTGCGCCATCCACCCTCCACACCTCTCTAACAATTCTTTGTTTAGAGGATATTTATTCATTGTTAGAGTTTCTATTTAATATCAGTTCTTCAAGGGGCATGCTTGAAATCCACCCCATAAGTTTCCCAACTTTATAGGAACTATGACTCCATAGTTCCCTGAATATCTTTTTTCCAAACATTAATAGTTTTTAAGTCCTTGTTTTCTTTTCCCCACCAGGCTAAAAGCCATATAGAGGAAGAGATAGAATGTATCTCATTTATTGCTGTATATATTGCACCTTTTGCGGTAACTGGCATATGATATGTGCTCAATAAATATTCATTGACTAAATAATCATCATTTTACTACTAAGAGTATCCTGCAAACTAAGAGTCATTTCTACTTTTCAGATAAGGAAATTGGAGTCCAAAGAGATTAAATTTCAAACTCAAGGTCATATAGCAAATAACTTACTTAAGAGTCAAATCCAAGTGTGACTCCAAAATCTGTGCTGTTTTTACTCTTCCAAAATGAATTATTCCAGCAAATCAAATATTCTGCATACGAGAAGGTCACAACAAATGTCATATGCTTGGTACCAATTTACAAAGCATCACAATCCAGCAGAAACAATCAGTTCTTCCCTTAATGACTCAAAAGGTCCTGCAGAACCTTTCGGAGTGGCTGCTAAGTGACACAGTATAGTTATCATTGGAAAGGAGAGTAACACAGTTCAGGTTATGTTTCCTTTTTTTTCTAGATTTGGGATAAACAGTCTTTGACTAGACTTTAAACTCAAAGAAATGATCTAGTTTACTTTCTGTCTGCGACAGTCAGGAGATGGTCCGTATTTCTCACATGTATGGGATGGCATGAGGGTCTTTCATTCATTCGTTGTAGCTTTCTTTCATTCCATCCCTTAACTCTCTCTGTTTCAGATTGGACATATGGTCATGGTTAGTAGGTCACCCAGGCTCGGGGCATCATTGCACCCATCCCACCCATCCTGTGACATGCCACTCATTGGCACAGCCCCCAGGGCGTCAGCAGCAGGAAAGGCCAGTCTCCCCCCCTCCCCCCCGCCACGCTTCATACCACGCTGTCCAGCATGGGAGCCACAGGCTGCATGTGGCCGTTGAGCATATGCAATGTGGCTAGTGCCACACGTTTGAATGATAATATTTGGTTAAAGAAAACATATTGTTTAAATTAGTTTCACCTGTTTCATTTTACTCACATACATGTGGCTACTGGAAAACTGAAAATTGTATATGTGGGGCTCACATCCACAACCCACATTGTATTCCTATTGGCTAGCACGGCTTACTGTCATCCACAGAATAAGAACACTGAATTTTCAAAATTACTAAAATTGGAATACAATTGTTTCAGTCTACATGTATGTTGTACCAATATCAGGACATGGTAAGAATTAGGAGGGATCTTAGAGCTTATCTAGGACATATGTATTTTGAAACTAAAGGAACTGAGACCTGGAGAGATGAAGAAACTTTGCCCAAGACCAGTAAGTAAACAACAGAATTAGGCTTTGAACCTAGGCTACCAGCACCAAATCAGCTTCCTTCATTCAATGAGGGTCCCACAGAATATAGGTCTCGTGGGACTTAGAACATATCTCTGAGAGCCGCCCATCTTTCTGACCGAGCACCAGTGCCTGGCAGGTGGCAGGAGCACTTCTATTCAGCACCTACTTGGTCTGAGATGCTTTACCATACCGCACGAAGGATACAAATATAAGTAATTCTCAGGCTCTGTTCTCTAGAAATTCATGCTGCGTTTGAGAAGATACTGGATGGACGATAGCCAGTTACAATAATAAAACAGAGGTACTGGCAACATGCAGCTGAAAGCTACTATGGAAATATATTCAACTTCACTAGTAATTTTAAAAGTGCAAATAAAAATCATGATATTTCATTGTTTACCTTATTCCTCTTCTTTCTAGTGTCACAGGGATTTAAAGTAGTTTGCAATCCTATGTTAGGAAAAAAAACAAACAATGGAAAATAGAATCAATAGAAAAAAATGTATAGAAAAGCAAAACAGTATTCTTTCTGTGAACATGTCCTGTGGGGGGTGATGAGGCTTCAGCCTGAATAAGTGGTTTGGGTTATACGAATATTTCAGGCACCATGGTGTCCAGGACCCCAGTTTCCTCAACTTTAGAAAAAAGGTAGTTATATGCCACTGGATATTTAATATACACCAGGTAAAACATCTGTCTTTATTGACTTTAAGAAAATCCAAAATTGCCTGGCTTTACTTCAGTATCAAAAGGAGAAAGTTCCTTTGGAGAAGAAACCAAGTCTTATCCTCACCCCAACGCCTTCTACAAGGCCTCACACATTCTGAAGACTCAACTCAATAAAGCTTTGCTGAATACAGGAAGGGACCCACATTACTCTGTGTCAGGTATGGGCCCGTGCACTTTCAAGCTTCTATATATATATATATGAGCTCATTGCATAATCTCAAATTTGAATTTGAGTCTCCATTCACAGATAAGAAACAGAAGCTCTAAAAGGTTAAGCAGTGTGACACAAATCTGTCGCTAGCAGGGATCAGAGCTGGGATTTGAACTGAGAATGTATCTGGTTCTAAAAACTTGTATCATGATGTCATGTAAAGTCATTGAAGAATAAAGAGAAGAAGTGAAAGAATGCAGGGGAAACAAAAGGGAAAAGGGGGGCGAGAAATGTAAGAGAGGGATAGAGAGAACAAAGATGGGAGGGATGGGAAGGGGTGAGTGAGTTTGCATTAAAAGTCTTTCTGCACATAGTCTAAGAAGAAAGACAAAGAGAAGGGTCAGAGTTTCCTCAGAAAAAAAACTATTCCTGGAAATTTAGAGAGAAATGTTCTAAGATGACAGGTTAGGAACGCAGCTACTGTTGAAGGCTTTGCTGTCTGAAGTTCCCCTAGGACGGTCTCCTCTCTTGCCACCTCATTATGGCAGAAACAATCTGCATGGCCAGTAATGAGGGAATCTCAATGCCTGCAGTCTCGGAGTGGGTAATGGCCTTACCAGCGTGTCTCAGGTCACAGGTTCAGGCCTGGATGCTGTGGCAGGAGCTGTGCAGAGCTGCCACCTGTCCCCCTGGACGGACAGGCCATTAGCCCTTACCCCTTCAGCAGGGCAGTAATGAGAAGGTGAGCCCCACATCGCAGCCCCCTGCCAGCAGACCATTGGGGTGGGGCTGTGACCTCCCCCATAGCAAGCACGCCCTGCTGTTGACCCTGAGCAGCCAGCTCTCACCACAGGGCTCTGGGTCTGCCTCCAGGATAGCTTTTGTCAGGATTCTGGCTCCTCCCAAACGCAGCTCTTAACAAAAGTGCATGGAAATTGTTAGGGAGCCAGATAGCTCTGGCTTTCACTTTACATTTGTAACATTCTTTACAGTTTCCAATTGTATGTTTCTATGAGCCCCTTCTATAGAGGGGAAAAAGCAAAGACATTGGAGTTGGAGTTTTAATCCTAGTATCTTTCTCTCTATATTAGCGATGTGACCTTCGAACCTCAGTTTCCTCACACGTCTCGAGGAATAATAGTACCAGCCTCATATGTTCGTTTGGAATATTATTATTTTTTGGTATTCATAATAATAGCTAACACTGTGTCCTCTGTGCTGCGTTCTGTGCCAGTGGCTTTACACCATATTATTGACAATCTTCACAACTCTATAGGTAGGTATCGCTCTTATCCCTAACTCACAGAAGTGGAAACTGGGGCTGAGACTGAGTTAGTACATGCCAGAACTGGGACCCGAAGCCTGCTTTCTTCTGACAAGGTGTGTAACCTTCGCCACAATGCCTTACTGAAATTATGAATTAAAACATCAGGAGCAAGAGCCTGGCAGAGAGTATATTGTCAATAATATTTGTTATTGTCTCAACTCCTTTTCTCTTTGATTAATGTATCAGTTAGAATGCAGTCAGAAAATAGAAATCTTTCTAGGTATTTCAAACAGAGGGAATTTAATATGGGAGTTGGTTGCATGGGTGATGGAGTAGCTGAGAACCCAAAGGGGGACACTGAAGCAAACCAGAGATCAGTGATGGGAGAAAGCCACTGCATCCTTTAGGCTAGAGGGACAGAGGGAGAACGTGGTGCCATTAAATCCCAAAGATAAGGGTCACCTTCAGAGGAACCACAGAGAGAAGCTTCCCCTCCTGGAGATGTGATCCAAGCTGGAAGCATTGGGGGTAGGAATACCCTGACCTCTTTCCTCCTTCTATCGTCCAATCAGCCGACAGTGCCTCAAATTGCTTATCCATACTCAGAAAGTCTACAGAAAGAGAGCTCGGGAAATGTCATTTCCTGTGAGCCTGATGAAGGACAGAAAACAGGTCTAAAATCATATAGGCAGGTGCCTGGTACATCTAACAACCCTATGAAATAGGTAGGTTGAGTTTATTCTCTCTATTTGACTCTGCCAAATATTCAGTCCATGACACAATAGCGATCCCATTTTACAGATAAGACAAGTAAAGGCCAGGCATTCAGTACTACCAGAGCTCCAATGAGGGAATGATTAATTGTATGGGATTCAAGGCAAGCCTCAGAATGAGAGGGGCTTTGAAGCTGTCATGGTTTCTGGACAAGTAGGGTTTTGTCAGATGGCTCAGCTTAGAAAGGTACTCGAAGTAGTGGGAACAGGGGAAGTAAGTATATGGATCCATAAGTTGAAGGGTCAGGGCTGTACAGTCTCTGAATTTGCTGCCAATGCCAACTATTTTTTTGTTTGTTTTAACCTTGAAATTCTATTGGATATGGAAGAGATACGTAGTCCATGTTGTTTTCATAGTACCTTAAGGAAGCCACTTTCTAATACTGAATTATATTCCTAGACTCCTGTTTACATTGACTCCATGATATTTCTCCAATGGAGAAATCGATACATTGATGAGGAAAATGTTGCCAACAAGATCTGCCCCAAAGGGATAGAGAACTTTGGTTCCTCATCGGCCTTCTTATTGCCGTTGTGTTATCAGTTGGGAAACAGCAACAGAACAGGTATACATTAATGATTGTGTGATCCATTCCTTCCAAAATGTGTTGTCGGGACATTTGATCTGTACGTATGTCCATTATACACTCCTTTGTACTGAGTTTGATGGATACACTTAGCTACTGATGTCACACCGCACATTTCAGCTGTTATCACGCAACACCCTCCCACGTAGCGTGCTTCCCTCTAGTTTCTCCTGGCTCCAATCTTCACCCCACTCCCTGGTGGATGGAGTGCTCATTTTAAAATGCAAATCTGCTTATAATAAAGCCTTCAGTGACACCCCAGGCCTTCAAGATAAATCTAAGCTCCTTAGAATAGCTTCGCTTCCTCTTAAGTCTCCAAATTCTCTGTCCTTGAACTCTGAGTTTCAGGTATATGGAACTACTGACCATGCTATTTCATGCTTCCAGGTGTACAGACTTTGCGCGTGCTGTGCCCACTGGAATAGCCTTTCCCGGCTTCTGTCGCTGGCAATGTCTGTTGCTTCCAAGGGGCTTTCCCCCTGCCCCCTCCCTCCTCCTTTCTGGGTGTGTTTTCAGTGTGCTATGTATGCCTCGCCAGAACTATCACTCAGTATTGGTAGTTGGGGTGCATGTAACCTCCTTGAAGGCCAACACATAGTAGAAGCTGGTCAGTGGTACCTACGGAGGGGGAGGGGGTTACTCTTGCTGTGTTTTATTCGTGTCTACTTTCCTAGTACCTAACACATTCTCTGGCACATAGTAGGTATCAGATAAATGTTTGTTCAATGTTTGAAGCATTGGAGACTTAAAAACAAAACATTTGAAAAGCCTCCATTTATTAAATATGGCATTGTTAAAAGACTGTCTGTAATTCAGGCCTGCTGGCAGGAAGTACAATTGTGCTTTAGTCAGAGGGACATTACAGAGGCCAGCGTCTCCTTATGTGTGGCCCTGTACTTTTATTTTGCTCCCTTTCCTCCTCAGCCCTGTCGCCAGCTATGGCAGGCCCCCAGGTTAACAAGCAAACCCTCTTCTTGGGGCAGAGCTGACCTGACCTGTGACAGAAAGTAAGGAAGATGCATATTTGTGTCTTCTAATTTATCAGCCACCCAAAGGCCCAACCATGAGGGCATTGAAAGCCCCAGCTGGGAGACTGGGAGGGGGCCCAAACCCCTTCGTTGGCAGAGGTGCCTAACAGACCACCCAGCAGTCCCACCTCAGTGCCATGTTGTTCCTCTGTCTATTTTGGAATGGTTCACTGATCAGGGCCCTCGTTCCCTACCAGCCCTGACACAGCCTCCAAATCCCATATTCTAGAGTACACTGGGATGCCAGCGGCAGTCCCAGCACACGAGGGGAAATCTTAGTTCCTAGGCCCCGGGCATTGCCAGGGAGTCCCTTCTTTGCGAGCAGTGTGAGGTCGTGTTTAGGGGTCTGTGTTCTGCTGCCAAACTGCCTCAACTGGAATCCACGCTCTGTGCTCTAACACTTGTGAGCTGTGTGACCTTGGGCAGGTTACTTCACGCCTCGGGTTGTGCATCTGTTACATGGGGATGATGATAAGAGAAGCCTGAGTATTGGGGATTTAAATGGGTGTATACAGGCGTTATACTGTATAGAGCTCTGCCTGAGCTGTAATAAGCCTGATGTAAGTATGGCTCTTAGCAGTCATTCCACAAACATAGGCTGAAAGCCCGCTATATGACAAGTGTTGTTCTAGATGCCGTGTACGAAAACAGATGAAAATACGGACTTCCATCCTCAATAATCTCAGCCTCCTAGCAACGAGAGAAACATGAGCAAATCGTCGCAGTGGAGTCAGGTGACTATGAAGCACAGGCTTGCACAGGGTTCCGTGAGGGCTCAGAGCATCGCACAGGACAATGAGGGAGGATGTTAACGTCTCCTCAGAGGAGAAGGCACTGGAGCCGACTGAGAAGGGTGGAGTGGGAAGTTGGCAGAAGGGCTAGGAGAACAGAATACTCCAGATGGGGAGTGAAGCATGTGCAAAGATTTAGTGCTAGGGCCCAATGTGGCTTGTTTGGGGAACCGTAATGTGTCTAGTACCTCGGTGTGACAAAGCGGGAACAGGTGAGATGGGCAGTCAGGCAAGGTCCGCTCCTTGCACCCCAGATACAATTCTTAGGAGCTGGGACACAGGTTCTGTGAGTAATGAGGACTCCCCGAGAGTTGTGAGATTTCGTGAAAGAAGAGGGAATTGAGATGGATGTTTCTGGTTGCACTTTGAGCTACTGTGTTTATTTTTAAGGGGAAAAAAAATGAATAAATCAACAACAAAACTTTCATGAGCTTGCTATTAGACCTGTTTCAATACATTCAAATAGAATAGTGATTCATGAGCTAATTCTGTTTGGGCATGGGGTGTGTTTTTAACACCATGATTCTTCTGACCAAGTTTCTCAATCTAATGGAAACTCATTTAGCCTGAAGGTTCTGTACCAATTACATAGTTTTATAAGGTCAAAATAAAAGTTGGGAGTCGTTGTATCTTCCTCTGTACTGGTAGAAATTACAGAATCAAGCTGCTTTAATGAGAAAAAGCACCAGGAAGGTGAAAGTGAAAATAGAAGTGTCAGCACCATCAGAGATTTCTCTGCATCCGGACGCGGGAAGATGAGGCCAGGGCTGGGCTGTGAAGTCCTCTGTCAACACGGCCACTCTCCCCGAACAAGTCGCCAGGGCTTCAAGAGGAACGGACTTGAAACACAGCGTCCTTCCACCCTTATTAAGATTTAATCCTGCTTTCAACAGGATTGCAATGTTATTAAATTAGATTTTTTTCTTCTTCTTCTTCCTTAAAAAGAGATTTAACTTTTGCTTTCCTGACATCATAATCAACATGGAACAGATGCAAAGGGGAAATTGTGCGACCATTGGTAATATGGACCCACGCTTCACATGTAGCATGTGAAGTTATTAAAATGGAAATTAATTCTCCTTATTACAATCATGCCCTATCAATTAATTTGGTTGGAGGTGCTTATGAATATGCAATCATTCCTCCCAGCTGCCTGACCCTTATTCTATGTGTGTGGAAGCGTTGGTAAAGCATTGCTTTACCAATCTAAAGAATTTTCGATTCTGTGGCTCGTTTGGCCAGCAGTGTTCTTCTTAGCTCCCTAATCATACTGATAAGGGTGATAACTGATAGTTATTGAATTCTCTCTAAGTGCAGAGCGCTGTTCAAAGCACTTTACATTCCTTGCCTCATGCAATCCTCACACTACGTTGTAGAGATGGGTATTTTTATTATCCCTATTTGAAGAAGAGGAAGGTGAGGCCCGCAAAGATACAAGCAGCTTCTCCGGTCCCCAAATCGGAGCTCTTTCCTACTGTGCTACCCGGCCTCTGGCAGGTTCCAGGGAAGAGACTTAGACACCACACTCTTGTAGGCTGAGAAAGGCTGTGGGGGAACTGGGATGGGATAGAGGGCTCTGAGTAGGGGCATGTGTTTCATAGTATCGGTTTTATTATTATTTTATGGCCAAGCCAGCAGATCAGGAGGAGACTGCTATTAGTAGTTTGTTACCGATCTCAAGAAGTGGGAACATATGGGAAGCCCAGGCTTGGTCAGAAGGGGGGAGTTGGGGTGGGGAGAAGCCATTGGCAAGAGTGTTTGTGGTGGTTTCCGTGGGAAGGAAGGAGAGGCTTAGGATCGGCTTCTTTGAATAATTTCAGCAGGCTCTGGGGCATAGGGCTGTCCTTAGCTGTCTGGTACCTGGCCCTGGGGTGACTAAAGCAGGCAGATAGTGGCCTGGAGTGTAAGAGGTTGGAGGCATGCGATTTGCTGGGAGGGGCAGTCCCTGCAGGATCAAGACCCCAGATATGAAAGCATCACAAATACCGAAAATAAAAGGACATGGTTAATAGACCCAGGGCTCCGTGAGGGGAAGGTGGGAGGTCCCCCACCCCCGAGGGTGCCCAGGCTGGGAAGGAGGTAGGTAAGGCAGAGAGACAGGACTGCCAGTAAGAAAGGCCTGAATAAACAATAGGGTCTGCGAGGCCTGGCCAGGGGCAGGGAATGGGAGACACTGAAATTAAGCTTCAAAGTATCTGTTTGTCTTCTGATGTTATCTGTGATACAGATTTAACTTCATATGTGTATTGAACTTCAAGGCCCCGCCAGGGGAGGTTATGATTCATAGTTTCAGCCGGCTTTCCGTTTTGGGAGTGGAGACTCTGCATTGAGCATGCTTGCACACCCCACAGATCCTGGTGTGAGCCTTGCTATCGCAGAATAGGAAGGCCCTGGTGCACGCCCCTTTGTAAATCCTGGTGCCTCAATAACACTCCATCCAGCTAAGTCTTTCTTCAGGTGCCAGTTTGCAAACTGCGGTTTTGATAAGAGGGAGCCCCTATTAACCTCAGCCAGTCAGAGGAAAGCGGCTGAGGGTTGTGGTCATGGCGTCAGGTTTCATTGCTACTGGATTCACGTGGGGGAGGAGGGCCAGCAGCTGGAGAACACCAGGTCATCTTTTGGACAAAAGATCTTTGGGATGGGAAGAAATAATTCCTGGGCTAAGTGCTACCAGAACAACTGTAATCTAGAAACATTCGATCCTGTTCTCTGTTTATTTTCCCATTCTTACTGCGGAATGTGGCAGACTAGAACTAGAACCCTGGCCCTGACACTTAAGGTGGAGAAACTCTTGTATTAGTTTTCTATTATCGCATAGCAATGACTCCAAAACTCGGGGGCTTCATTTAACAACATTTAACTATCTCACAATTTCCGTAGATCAGGAATCTGAGGGCAGCTTAGCTGGGTTCTCTGGGTTCTGGCTCAGACTGCTGTATTATTCAGGGCTGCCGTCATTCCAAGGTTTGACAGGGGCAGGATCCATTTTCAAGATTCCTCTGTGGTTATTGGCAGGATTCAGTCCCTGGCAGGCCATGGGGCTGAGGGCTCCGTTCCTCGGGCTGTTGGCTAAGAGGCTGGTCCCCGTTCCTTACCACATGGGCCTCTCCATAGGGCAGCTCCCAGCTATGTTAGATGCTTCATCAGAGCTACCAGGCAAGAGATCTAGAGAGAGTGAGTGACTGCCAGCCAGACGGAAGTCACAGTCTTTTGGAACTGAATCTCCAGCACAATATTCTCTCACCTTGGCTGTATTTGTTTGTTACAAGCAACTTAGTAGACCCAGGCTACACGCAAGGGTAGGAAATTACACAGGGGCACGAACACCAGGAGGCAGAGATTGGGGTGGCCATCTAAGAATTTCAACTACCACTACTCCTTCTGGCAATTTTAGGGTCCTCACATGTCACTCCACCCTTAGACATCACACCACCATGCATGGGTTATAATGAGGGGTACTATGTGTCCCGGTTTGCCTGGAATAGCCCCAAGTTAAGTGATTAAGGGAAAAAAAGTCACTCTAAATGTAAAATAACAATGCCTTGAATATAAAAAAAAAAAAAGGCAGTAGAAATTTTCTTCATTTTCATAAGGTAGAAATGGTTTGCGTAAGAAAATTTAACTTTGTCGTCTTCATTTATTCAACAGATATTTATAGCGTGCTTTCTAGATGCTGTGGCTACAAAGTAGCATAAAAACCCTGTCACTGTCCATAAAGAAGTCAGAAGGGAACATGAATGAACCCTAGCAGTGCTGTGTAAGAATTGTCGTGAGAGGCAGCCCAAGGTGTCGTGGAATTAGAGATGGTTATCCTTGGATTGTTCTGAAGGATGAATAGGAGTTAGCTGGATGAAGAGAGTTTCCAACAGGTTTCTAACAGGAAACAAGGGGTACCTTCAAAATAGGACCATCAGAGGAGGCTTTATTTCCAAAGGTGAGGATATAAGAAAACCAGATGGAATAGTGTCGTTGTTTGGTGCTCAGCTGGTGCCATGCAGACGCCAGGAGATGAGAGTAGGCTGCAGTTACCTGAATCTGGAAAGGGAACGTCCTGTAGCATTGGTCTCCGTGCGAGAGGAGACTCTTCCACAGAGGGATATAGCCAGCTAGTCAACCTCATAGGGAAGAGCCAGTAGAATAAATACTCTGACCTCACGCCCCTCTTTCCATGTCATTCCCAGCCAAACTCAGCTGGAAACTAGAGGACCTGGAACCCTCTCTGTGGCCCAGGCAGAGGAACCTGCAGGGGCGCAGAGAAGATTGGAAAGGTTAAAGGTGGCTTGGAATGACAACTAGAAGCTATCTGATACAACGGGGTCAGCCAAACCCAGTCCCGACAAAGGGACAATAGTAAATTGAGGGAGATATGAAATGATCTGATGACTTGGACTGACAAATGTGACCTGAAACAAGAGGAAAGGAGGAACTGAAGCCAGGGCAGCAAGGGTTCAGATAGCGGAAGCCTCCCTGGGACTTTTGCAACATTGCCCTGGCACTGCCAGGCCATGCCCAACCTGTGTTCAGTTGGTACCTCTCTAATATAGATCCAATCACACCAACCCCAGCCATGCTGCACAAAAGAGCTTGAATTCCACCCTGAAGGTGGAAGAAGAATTTTTAGCAGGGCACATGCGTGATCTCTGCATTGTGGACAGGTGGCTGAGCGGTGAAGGATGGCTAGATGGGCCTGGTTCAAATTCCAGCTCTGCCCTTACTGACTTAGGACGTTTCACAAGTCCTTTAACCTCTCTGGATCCTAGTTTCCTGGTTCATAAACATGGCTGGCAACCCCTGCTGTCTGAACATGAGGATTAGATGAGATAGACATTTTACAAAATAAAAAATGATCAACGTAAGTTACTAGTACACAGCTCAACAATTGCTTTTAGTAAGGAATAGGAGTGAGAAGGGAATTATATCCTCGCCCCCCACCCCCACCCCATCACCCCATACAAACACACAGATACATGCCAGGCATTGTACTTGAACATTTTACATGTAGTATTCCATTCATTCCATGCAATAGCCCCTGAGACAGCTATTACCTCATTTTACAGAAGGGGAAACAGAGGCCTATTTTGATTACCAGTTATGTGCCATGCACTGTGCATGGAAGATATGAAGGCAAGTAAGAAATAGTCCTGGCCTTTAGGAGATCATAATTATGGATGCTTAGGTCATTTAGAGCAGTGCTTCTCACATTATAATGTGCACACAAATCACCCACTTGGCATCTTGTTAAAATGCAGATTCTGACTCACTAGTACTGGAGTTGGGCAAGGGATTCTGTGTTCCTAACATGCTCTTAGAATATCTAGAATATGTTGATGGTGTTGGTCCGTGGACCAGACTTTAAGAAGCAGAGTTTAGAGGGTCAGATTCAGCATGTTTGTGCACGTGCGTGGGTGTGCACACACAGACACACATGCTTTTATCAGTACTTGCAGCCGTGATAAATTGAAGCAGAGGGAATATATTTTACAGCAATTCCAGCTTTAGGAAATGGGAACACAGAAGGGGACAACCATGTGCCCTAATATTTGTCTGAATAGCAGCTACTAAGGGCAGGCATTCTGCTCCGGAATCTAAACCTCCCCTTGTTTGGGCTGAGCAGAATATTGTTTTTCTGCCCCTTGGATATATCCATTATGAGCTTTGATCAAAGCAAACCTTTCCCTTTGAGGCTTAGGGCACATGTTAATGGCTTTGTTACTGGCATGTATCTGCATATATTTGCAAAGCAATTCAGCTACTTCCGAGGGGGGAGGAGGGATCGGGGCTAGTGCTTGAGCCTAGGGTGTAAGATCTCTCTAAAGCTGGGTCCTCAGCATCTCATTATAAAGGAAATCCAGCCGCAGAGAGCTGGAGCAGTCCTGGGGATTGAAGAAACTAAGAGTCGAGATTCCAGCTGGTTAGCTGGATGAGTATTCCCAGATTTTCCCTGGAGATGTTTTTCCACGGGGAGTTTTGTCACTTCAAGTCCTGCTTCCCCCTCTTCCCATCCATTTTACCCACTGCTGCCCAAGTCCCTGTAAAAGCACTTCTCTGAACAGGTCACTCTTGCACTCAAAAGACTTCCCAGTGTTCTCCTATATACTATATATATGGGAGAAAGTGAATCTTTAACAGGACACTCAAAAGCCTCCCCACCTAACCAGGTCCCAGTACGGCATCAGCTTCCCTCCCCTGCCTCCTCAGATATCCATGCTCCAGCCAGCCTGCAGCATTGCTTTGTTTTCTTTAAGCCTTATAAATGTCCACCTTTGAGAGTTTGGCTTGTGTCCTTACTTCAGTGAGTTGCCTTCTCCTCACTTTCTTCACTGATGTCCAAGTTCTCTTCACCTTTCAAAATCCAGCTCAAACCCTGCTCCCTCCAGAGAACCTTCTCAGAACTTCCTATCTGGAGAAATTCTTTCCTCTTCTGAACTCCCTAAACATTTTATTCATAACTTTCTTATTGCATGAAGTTCTTTATGTATTAGGACTATCATGGGCCATTGCAGGTGTCCATGCCTACTCATACATTCATTCACACACACACACACACACACACACACACACACACACACACAAGGTCTGACAATTAAGTTTGCGAACTCATCCTAGAAAAAGTGCTACATACCTCATTGCTGAATATCACTAGGGTCACCTTTGAAGCACTCCCCTTGGGAAGCTATGCACTGATGCCAGCACCTAGTCCATCATTCAAAACAATTTTGGAACTCTTTTTCTGGAATGGCCATCAGAGCTGTCTTCGTACTACCCTTGATGTCCTGAATGTCATCAAAATGCCTTTCATTCAATATTTCCTTTATGTTCGGGTAAAGAAAGAAGTCAGTCATTGGGGGCCAGATCAGGTGAGTAGGCAGGGTGTTCCAATACAGTTATTTGTTTACTGGCTAAAAACTCCCTCACAGACGGTGCCGTGTGAGCTGGTGCGTTGTCGTGATGCAAGAGCCATGAATTGTTGGCAAAAAGTTCAGGTCATCTAACTTTTTCACACAGCCTTTTCAGCACTTCCAAGTGGTAAACTTGGTTAACTGTCCAGATGGTACAAATTCATAATGAATAATCCCTCTGATGTCAAAAAAGGTTAGCAACATCGTTGCGATAAGTTTGTGAAATTAATTGTCCCACCTCGTATATGCAGTGGGACAATTACTTTCCCGAACTTGTTACTCATCTGCTTAATAAAACTTTGAATGAGTGTATGAATGAATGAAAGATGAGGCTGATGGCTTCTGAACTGTGATTTCATGGCAGCATATTTTCCAATGTGTTTGCTCGTTCTCTATATATTTATTGAGTCCTGCTCTGTTCCAGGCACCAAGTTCTAGCAGTACAAAGGTGAGCGAGCGGAGTCCTGGCCACACAGGGGCTGTTCTGCGGATAGGGCCATCTCATGTTCTTTGTTTAATTAAGTTGGCTACACTCCAACTAGTTGCTTAATAATAAATGATTTGAAAAATCAGAAAACATCTGATATTTTTACAGATCAGTGACCTGTTAGATGAACAGGCTAAATCTTGTTTAATCTGTGCTTCTGTTCATCAAAGCAGTCTTTTGGTGTAGAGTGTGACAGCAAATTGGATTGTACTTGCATTGTGCTGTTTGTCTCCTCATCTTAAAAATAACACTACTGTATATTTATGGTAAAAACCTTTTTTTATTTATGGAAATAAAAAAAATGAATAAAAATCACCCATAATTTCACAAAAAAGAAATCAATGGTATGTTAACAATGATTGTTAACATATCTGCTTTCAATTTTTTGTTTCTGTTTTTAGGAATATGCACACACAAACACAATTCAAACCATACTTGTCGTATTCTGCTGTTACTTTTTTTTTTTACTTAATATTGCACTTTGAGTATTTTTCCATATTAAAAATTCTTAAAAATAATTTTTTATTACCTTTACTATTTTATTGTATGGGTATATCATCATTTAAACCAATTCTCCATTATTTATAAAAGCTAAAAAGTAGAGACAGCTATACTATGCATCAAAGTGTATGCATCCATCAATATTTTTATGCATTAGTATTTTTCCTGATCTGATCATTTTGTTAGCATTCTTGAAGTCGAATTAGTGAGTTAAAAAGTATGAACGTTTTTAAGTCATTTCTTTCCCTCTTTACTGATTTTTCTTTTTGTTTCTCAGAGATGGTTAATTCTTCCAATCTCATTTGGTTGAGTCTGGCCTCAATTATTAAATACCCTTTTGTAATTAACACCGAGCCTGTGGGCTGTAAGCCCCTCTCCCTCATTAAGGCACATCAAGTAGTTTCAAGATTGTTTTTGAGACAATACCTCCATTCATCATTATCTATGCTGCTGGCTAATGTTGGGGGTATTGCTTTTTTTATGGCCCTGGGTGATGGATAATTGTAACAGAAATTATAAGTGGACTTGACATCACAAACACTGTTTTTAGTGTATACAGCCTACATTTTGATCTTTTAACTGAAATATACTGTAAGTACTTCTCTTGTTTTCAGAACCGTAAAAGAGTTCCCACCGAGGCTGCAGTGAATGAGCTTGAATCACCAGCTTCTCATTGCTTGTTGGGATAAGGGATGCCCAGCCACGGGCTTCCCAAGGTTCTGGTTCTCAGCTTGGTTCAGTATTCATGCAGATTTATAGAACAGAACTACTGCAAATAATGAGCATTGATTATTTTATGAGGTTGCTGCGTGTTTAAAGTAAGGCTGTGTGTAAAATACCTAGTTTGTTGATAGTTGTATCACTTTTCATCACACAATGATCCAGGAAAGAAGGCATTATTGTTATTGTTACCATTTTAGAGACCGGGAGAAGTGAAATAAATTGCTGAAAGCCACAGAACTTGGAAGAGGAGCAAAGATAATAATTCAGGTCTTTCTGATTCCAGAGTCGCCATTCTCAATCTTGACGTCAGAGAGACGCAACCTCTGGGAATTTTACAGCCTGTAAAACAACCAACAACAACAAAAAAGTGGAGAAGGACATAGAGGCATCTACTTTTATTTACCCAGGTAAGGACATTAAAGAAAAAAGTTGGCAATGGCTAGTATCCTTATTTTATCAAGAAAGGTAATCTTAATATCATAAAGGTATAAAGAACTTAACCTCAGATTGAAAAAAATTCAATCCATCCGACTTTAAGAAAACATCACAAGTAGACCTTCTTTTTCTCATTTCACCCAGAACAGTGCTGTCTTTGTCACAGATAAATGGCCTTTGACAACCACACCTCTGTACTCTATCCTAAGTTATTTCCCACGATCTAGGCCAAAGCTTTGTGACACATCCAAGGCAGGGATTGGATCGAATGGTATCTAAGATCAGTTTTCAATTTTAAGGCTGGTTTTCGAGTTTGGCCCATTTCTCCTTCCATCCTATAGACAAACAGAGGACACTAGCCTCATGTGTGATAGCTGTCAGGTCAGCAGCTGCTGATCTATCAATTTTGCCCTCGACAGGAGCAGGCAACTTGCGAATTGACCTCCAGGAAAAGAATGAATGCTTAGTGATGGCAAATAAGCTGCTTTGACTATTGGGAAACAGAGCACACACATAAGTCTCCTGTGGATCTATATTCCTTAAGGAAATTCATCAAGGAAGAAAGGCAACTCATGGAACATAACTCTGGCTTTTTTCCCTCCTGAGGTGAATACCCTTTAGAAATGGAAATGGCCCATGAGATAAGTTAGCTGAAGGACTCTTTCACTTTTCTACTCACCCATAAATCAGGAATCTTCCATTGTCCAGGCCTATGCTCAGTTGTTCACACATTAGTAAGAATAATAAGAAAGAGCTAAGATCAAGTACAGGTTAGTATTGTGAACAGGATACATTCTGATGATGTGCTGAGTTCTTAGTGTGTTGAACCCTCATAACAGCCTTTTGAGGTCACACCGCCATCCTTCTCACTTACAGATAAAGGAAAGGAGACACTGGAAGGTGGAGTACGTTGACCTCTTATCCCATCACTAAGAAGTGGGAGAGGTGTGGAAGCACATCTTCTCCTAGCCCAGATGTGTATCTCCAGAGCTCCGGCGTCTAAGCAGTGCGTTGTGCTGCCAGGCCTATTCTCAATGCCCTGTTTCCTTATCATTTCCAGATTTGGCCACTAACTGTCCAACTTTCTTATTTTCCCCTTTTGGTAGAAAAATAGCCTGCATCAACTCAATTAACATGTATATATGAATCTTACCGTGGACCAGATTCAGAGCTCTGGGGACACAGATGCAAAGGGCAGGCCTCTGCCTTCAAGAAGTTCCCTTTCCACGAGGGAGACTTGTACACAAAGGGCTGAGATATAAAGCGGTCTGTAACAGAGGCATTAGAGATGACGCATGAATAAAATGCCATTTGAGCTACCACCTGGAGGATGCGTGTTAGTGGCAGTGCCCTCCAGGTGGAGGTAAGAACAGGAGCGATGCATGCTGTCAGAAAAAAGCCCACTCAGTCTTGGTGGTAGTTGGGCCATGGGATGTATGTCAGTGATTGTGGTGAAAGATGGTGCTGCAGTTATCCAGGGGTCATATCTCAGAGGGACTTGGATGTCATAAGAGGACATTGGATTTTATTAAGTAGGCAATGGGGAGACCCTGAAGGTGTTTGCACATACAAGGACCATTATCAGAACTGAATTCAGGATAAATCCATCCCAAATGGATGGTCATAGGCCTTAGAGATTCTCTCTAGTTCATCTACATTTGACAGGAGACAAGAGAGAGAAACCAAATCTGTGAACCTCAGGTGATGGAATTTCAGACACCAGGGCAGATCCATGGGTCCTCATCCCCTTAATCAAACCATTGAGATGGGTAGTCCCCAAATGTGGTCAGACAGCTAAAGTGCTGGGAAGACCATTAGAAATCCAGATTCCTGGGCTCTGCCCCCTCAAGATCCTGATTCAGAAGATCAGGTCTCGGGCCTGGGAATCAGTGTCTTCAAAGCTGGCCAGCTGACTCTAATAACCACTGTCATACGTAATGACATAACTACTTCTAATGGATGCACTGAAGTTACTTCTAGCAATGTAAGAAAATTTGTTTAAAGAAGATGATCTCTGAAGCCCCCCAAAAGGGTTTATAATGAAGATGTGTGTTAGTCAGCGTTCTCCAGAGAAACAGAACCAATAGGACACATACACTCACACACATACACACACCCTATTGGTTTTGTTTATTTATTTTGTATTTATATATTTACATATATTTATGCATAAATAGGCTTTAACATTTATTTATATAAATATATATATAAAGAATAAATATTTATAAAGATATATATTTGTATCAGCTCACAGAATTATGGAAGCTGATAAGGTTTAAGCTCTGTAGTAGGCAAGCTGGAGATCCAGGAGAACCAATGGTGTAGTTCCGTCCTAATGGTGGCAGATTCCAGCCCCAGGAAGAGCTGACACCTCAGTTTAAGTCAGAAGGCAGGAAAAAAAACGTGCCCAATCTCAGTGCGGTCAAGCAAAAAGAAAGTCCCTCTTACTCAGCCTTTCTGTTCTACTCCCGTCTTCCAGCTGGTTGGATGAGGCCCACCCACATTAGCAGGAGCAAAATCTGCGATACTCAGTCCCCCCGTTCAAATGTTAATTTCACCCAGACACAGCTTCATAGCTACACCTGACATAGATGCTTATAGTAATATCTAGTTGCACGAGACACAAAGAGATGAGCTAAACTGTGCAGGGACACAGAGGAAGGGACAGGGCCAACTCCAACCCAGGGATTCTTATATGATCCTTCCACTGTATAACACTAGTTCATTGTAGATTAATTACAGGCAAAGCTTTCACACTATCTTCCCCTGACCATCAGCAGTTTTCTGAACTCATGACTATGTCTATGGCTATCCCTACAGATAGGAGACACACAAATTAACAAGAGAGAACCAAGAACTATGCTTGTACTTAATGCTACTAACAGGCAGCGTAATTACAAGACAGCTGAGAGTGTTGCTTGACAAAGAAATTAATAAAAAAGTCTCATGCCAGTTTCAAGTATAAATTAGACACCAGAAGGCAAGGAGACTCCGGGTTTGACAGTTGTGGGATAACAACCTTGAAATATATCTACACTATAAGGGCGCTTTGGAGGTCTGTGTTTTGGACATGGTTAGAGACCATGCTAATGAACCATCTTAATGTTCGTATTTTTGCAGGACCCATCTATATTTCTCTTAAGGCCAAGCTGTACCACAATTGGGAAAACGGCTTTGTTAGACATGGGGTTCTAGTCCATTTTTATGCTTGACGTAGTTAAACAAACCTGTCCAGTTAATCAGAAGTCATTAGACTAATATATAGTTGTTTGTCTCATAACATTTTCTCACAAACTTCTATGAGTAGATGTGTGTAAATTATTCTGTGTATTTCTGTTTTGGTTTGTATTTCTTTCATTTGACAGCTATTTATTGAATGGTAAGCTTTGCTAATAACTACAGTTGCAAAGACAAACTAGAGTCCTTGCCATCTCGTAGCTCACCATTTTGTACAGTGGTTCTCAGCTCTGCTACATGTTAGATGACCAAAGAACATTTAAGAAATGCCCATGCCTAGGCCCCAACCCAGAGATCCTGATTCCCTTGGTCTGGAATGGAGCCCAGGCATCAGTGTACTTTAAAGGCGCCCAGTTGATTATAACACACAGAGCCCAGATCTGGTGGGAGAACAATTGTACATCCATATAAGGTGCACTGTATTAAGTACAGGAAGAGACATATGTGTCACTAGCTGTGAGGTAGGATTGCTGAATTCCTCCAGGAAGGATCTGGACAGGTCTTATTGGAGCTGTTATTTATATTTGAGGGTATCCGAGATGTTCATTTTTAATTGTTAATAATATTTTATTGTTGTATTATTTGAGCTGCATCTTGGAGCATGGTTGATGAAAAGGGAAGGGGAAGAGAATACCATGTAGAATATGCTAAAGGCACTTAGGGGGAAAAAAGTCAGTTTCTTCAGAGACTTTTAAGTTGTTTAGTTGGGCGGAAGTGTTGAGTGGTTGAATTATCATTAGTTCTTTCTTTCAAACAATATTACTGGGTACCTATGCTGTGTGATCATTGTGTTAAGTGCTGTTTGGGATTCAAAAATAAGACAAAAGAGATCCTACCCCCAACAAATAGATATTCAAGGAAATATATTATGAATGAGGATATATATATTGGCAGCATTGATGAAGGTAATATAGTCAAGGTAGTAACTTGACTAGATAGTGAAATATAAAAGAACTGGTATTCCACAGTGAAGGGCCTAATTACAATTATGCAGATGTTTAGAGGAAATGGCCTAAGGTTGAAAGAGTGGAAAGGAGATGAGTGATGAGATTTCCTGTAAGAATGATCTTGTGAAGTCCCACCAACTAATGGGGGAGGAGTGGGAGCCGAGATGTACCTCTAACCTCATACCTGGTGAGAGGTAAGGGATCTGCCTTCCCACCTCAATCCCAGAGGGAACAGCCTGTGGTGGGAGCTTAGTGAACCGGGTTCTGACCTCCTTTCTCCCCAGAAGAGAGGGAGTCGGGGTCAGCAAACTTATTTTGTAAAGAACCGGGTAGTAAATTAGGCTTTGCTGGAAGCATGGCCTCTGCTACATATTCTTTTTTTTTTTTTCCAGCTTTTCAAAATATGAAAACCATTCTGAGTTCTGTGGGCTGTAGTTTGCTGACCCTTGATCTCGGGGAGAAACAGCCTGACCCATTTTGAGTAGGGAGTCCAGAAACACGGATGAAGAAGGAGCCACCAGCTCCCACCAGGGTAGGGAGGTACAGGCAGGGTGGCCATATGATTTCTTATCCAAACAGGGACACTTGGGAGAGTGAAAGCGGGCACTACCAACCAAGTAACTGAATGAGTCATAACGCCAGGGCAACAGGACTAAACCAGGACTGTCCTATGCAGACTGGGGTGAGTTCTCAGGGCACTTAGCATATGGATGAGGGATCTGCAAGCCACTAGTCTCCAGGGATGGGGACCTCTAAACTACGCTGTCCATTACGGTCGCCACTAGCCACATGTGGCTGTTGGGCACTTGCGATATGGTGTATGAATTGAGATGTGTTGAAAGTGTGAAATATACCTGAGTTTTGTATTAAAGACTTAGTATGAAAAAGAGAGTGTACACTATCTCATGAGTAATTTTATATTGATTGCCATGATCATTTTAGACATGTTAGGTTAAATAAAATATATTCTTTACATTAATATCGCCTGTTTCTTTTACTGTTTCAATTTTTACTAAAAAATTGAAAATTACATTGGAGGCTCCCATGCATGGCCCATATTATATTTCTGTGGACAGTATTGTTCTAAAGAGTCCTCAGAATTGCTCATCAGACCAAGAGGCAGCCTTAAACATTTGCAAGACCAAGAAACGCTAAAGCCAGTTTGCCTTACTGTGGCAAGCACGAGTAAGATCATGCCTGCCTCTTCTTCCTCCTCCTTTTGCATCTCCCGCCCCTGGTTGGGGAAGAGGGGAGAAAGGAAGAGGGGAAGAAACCATATTTAGCTCACAAGCAGATCAGAGAAATAAATCAAAGGGAGCTTGAGCCAGCCATGCCCAATCCCTTTCCCTCTGTGAGTCTCCATCCTAAAATGACCAGAACTGAGAGATGTAAGAGCAACACTAAATCATGGTCAGGCTTTGATTTATCTCTTGGACTGGACATTCTCATTTCTGAATTGAAACTGCATTGGTGATTTAAAGATCTTGTGGCCCTGTCTGTTCCCTAAGAGTGAGCAGGAAAGTCATGGAATTTTAATCTAGGAGCAGGGAATGACTACCCCACTGAATATATTTATTTTCTATTCTATTATTTATTTCTTAAGCTTGTACTGTGAACATTTTGAAGCATGCATTAAGGTAGAGAGAATAGTATAATTTATTCTGTTTTTCAAACTCCCATTTGCCCATTATCCGGTTTCAACAATCTCGACATTTTGCCAATTTTGTTTTATCTATTATCTTTGTTTGGGCAGTTGGGGGAGAGACTCAAGTATTTTAAAGCAAACCACAGACATTATATTATTACACTCAGAAATACTTTGGTTTACAAAGGATAGTGATTTTGCTTTTAACATACTGATTTTATTTTAAGGGGACAACAGGAACTTAAAAAGCAAGTGTATTTCAAATAGCTAGTAATAACAGTAACAGGCAAACTGCAGGGACCTTAGAAATCATTTGGTCCTGTCCTCTTATTGAAGCTGAGAGTGGGGAAGTGACTTTCATGGAGTCCCTGGAGTTCTGGGACTCAAACCTAGTTCACCCTCACAAGACACAAGCCCACTCACTTGAATCTCACTTGGAGAGATTTGAACTTGGCTTCCGTAGGGCCCTGGAAGTGACTCTCTCTAGCACCTCCAAGGCTTCCCCTTTGTATTTCAAGGAAATAACATTGTGAATGAGGATATATTGGCAGCATTGATGGGGATGATGATGAAGGTAATACAGTCAAAGTAGTAACTTGACTAGATACTGAAATAGAAAAGAAATGGTATTCCACAGTGAAGTGCCTAGTTATAATTATGCAGATGTTTAGAGGAAATGGCCTAAGGTTGCAAGAGTGGACATTTCTGTCCTGCAAGCTGAGAATCAAAGCGGAAGCTCCTCAAGTATCAGTTGTAATTTTACCAGCAGATTAAGTTTGGAGTCTGCATGGGGCAGTTGTTTGGCACTTAATGTCTTGGAGAGCCCTTGAATAACGCTTCAGGGAAAAGTCAAGAGGCCAGCAGATCCTTAAGTCTTCCAGGTACTTTGAGGTTAGAGGCTTGGCTTCTGAGGAAGGATTTTATAAAGGGCTTTGCCCATGGGCTCTGTCTAGGTTCCTCAGAGAGGGCAACTAATAGCCTGAATTCTCTAGCAAGGTGAACCCTTCTGCCAATCTCTTGGAAGCCATCATTCCTAGACTGTCAGAGGAAAAAAGAAGACGATCTAGACCAAGTGCTCTGTGCCCCTGGTCCCCAGCTCTGGGTTTGTATTGATTACCATGATCATATTTTAGATATGCTAGGTTAAATAAAATATATTGTTTCAATTCATATCACCTGTTTCTTTTTACTTTTTAATATGTGGCTACTAGGAAATTGAAAATTACATTACGCTTCTGAGCACAATGGCAGTCTCAGCTCCTGAGTTCACATCACCTCTGTTTAATTGGAAGCTGCATGTTGCTTAGAATTGACCCAGATCATTCCCTGTTGCTCTTTCGGCTCCACTGCTCCCTGCTTTCATTTTATGTGATTTTCCACTCATCCCACTGCACCTACTCCTGCATTTGCCTCCAGACTTCCATTCTTTTAGGCTAGTTCTGCTCTGATGATACAAGTTTCCCTCTTGTCACCATCCTCTGTTTTGGTCTTTTGGTCACATTCCATGCTTTCCCCATTTTTTGAGCTATGGCTATCGCATGCTCACATCCCTCTTGTTTTTCCACTTGATCCCTTGAGGGGTTCCATCTATCCTTATTGGTAGGAATTTGCTTATCCCCATTTAGCAGTCTAGCTCGCAATAGCTTTCTCTGGATTATCTGGACTTCTGTGCTGGCTCTACCATTTACTGTGAGCTTGGGCAAATTACTTAACTCTCTCACCTTCAGTGTCCCCATCCATAAAATAGTGGTAACAAAGTAACTACCTCATAGGGTGGTCATGTAGGTTATACACACGCTTAGCTCTTGTGCCTGCTGTGTGACAACCACACTAGGAAGATTAGGTCTAGAGGGACTTCCTGTCTCCAGCATATGCTGGGTTCAAACCAGCCTTTCTCGTAAGCCTCCGAGCTATGGTTTGAGCTTGGCTCACAAGTTCAAATGATCTTCTTTCTATGATAAAATCACTTTTGCAACACTTGCTTTGTGGGTCGGCATCATTTGGGAACTAGCAAGATCCTGGACTCTTTCTTCTCAGGAGACCTCTTGACCCGAGCAGTTTTACAGTTTCTCACTGGGAATCAGCTGTGCTGTCAGGTCACCTGGAGAGAGGAAGGCTTTGTCCACAGGGCCCTCTGTACTATTTCTCTGGAAGGAACCATTCACAGAAGTTTTAGTCTAAGTTGAAGTTTTTCATTTGTTGGACATATAGCTGGAATTTCTTTCAATTAAATACTAATAATGATGAAGATGACGATGATGATGAATTCATAGCATGCAGCCTTCTGTTACACAAACGTCCTTACATGAAGACATAGTCTCTATCCTTAGCTTATTGTCTCGTGAGGAAGCTCAAATATATTCGAAACTCCTTATAAGAATTCAGGAGAAAATGGCTATAAAAAAAAGTAGAAGAAAGAGTGATTTTAGGTAATTAGTGGCCATGAATTCATGTAGAAGTGATGTTTAAGCACTGTCTTGAACACATCCAGTAGAAAAGAGGGAGCTCGTTATTAAGCAGGGTAACCCAGCTTCATGTTGCCTAGGATTACAAGTGGGTATTTCTTATGACTATTGAATTCAATTTCACGTTTCTTATTCTACCTCTTGGGATTATGCAAATAGTCTTCATGCAGAATAATGATTCTATGGTCATCAGAAAAATGAAACAATGATAGCAGTTGGGGAGGTTAGGTTGTAGAGCATGGGTGTCAAAACTTTTTCGAAGTTTTTCACCAAGGGCCATATGCGGTAAAATACACAAACAGCTGGGCCACTCACTCGAGGTGAAGTACGTATAGCCTCACTTGGTTTATGTAAGTAAACTAAATATATTTTTGGAATTTGCTGCGGGCCAATTAACGATGGATTGCGGGCCACAGTTGGCCCGCTGGCCGCAGTTTGGACACCCCTGTATGTAGAGTCTTCTGAATTTGAGAGAGATGTTATTTTTCTTGGAAACAAAGACAGTTATAGGAAACATTAAAAAAAAATCACACATTGCAGCTTCTCTTGGGAGGGGAAGGGGGTTGCTTAGTGATATCTGCTTCTTATTACTCTACTTGCAGTGATTTAAGGTCATAGAATCGTTGACTCTCAGATTGGAAGGGACACCAGAGTCCATCCATTCAGGATCTACTCCAGGACAGTGATGATGGGGGACCCTCTGCTTAGTAGAAATATTTCAGAAGTGACACTATAGGAAAAATATTGGTCTGAGTATCAGACAGACCTGGGTCCAATTACCTTATTAGTACGTGACATTGAACAAGTCACATCCTGTTGGGTCTCAGATTTTTCATGTATAAAATGGGGAAAACAATGCCTACCTCATGGTGTGGTTGTAGGCATGAGATGAGATAATGTAAGAAAT
Source organism: Rhinolophus sinicus (assembly GCF_036562045.2). Lineage (NCBI taxonomy): Eukaryota > Metazoa > Chordata > Mammalia > Chiroptera > Rhinolophidae > Rhinolophus > Rhinolophus sinicus. The sequence goes on along the minus strand of NC_133756.1, from coordinate 26,475,471 downwards.
ATCTCTGACCTAGTGACTAACTTGTAGTAGGTACTGAATAAATGGTAATTAATAGTAAGTAGGCAATGAATGCTTAGTCTCTTTTTCCCATACTAAATATTTTCTTGCCTTTGGAGTTGAAAGATGGACCACATTACTGATGACGTAAAACTTGTTAATAAGGCTATAAACACAAAAGCACAGTTTTATGCCCTTTCTATTTTCTAAATTTAAAACCTAATGGTATAGCTTTCAAGTCATGGGTGTCTATTCTAGCAAGGAATGGGGCTTCTATAGCTGGCCAAAGGAACTTTCCTATAATTTAAAAATAAATAAAATATGAATTGCCCTAGCAGTCTGAATCACCGTTCATTTTTTTGACATCAGAATGTCCCAGCCATTTTAGCATCTCAGAACATGAGAGCTGGGAGTCATCTAGAGGTTATGTTATACATGGGCCATTCATTTTATAGATGAAGAAACTGAGGCCCTGAAACATTAAGTGACTAGTTCAAGGTTATGCAATTAGTTTGTGGTGAAGCTGGGATTTAAACACAGGTCTCCTAACTCCAAATCCCATAGCCTTTCCATTGTATCATGTGGCCTCCCCCTAGAATAATAATATTTTCAAATAACACCTTCATCTTACTGCTTCATCTCCCAAGGCAATAATTACACAACTGGAATTTTTTTCCTTCTTTATGCATCAACTCTTACCCTGAATCTTGCCCACAGGAGTTTGACAACACAGTACTGCGTTGAGTTTCTCTAGAAGACTAGAAAGGGTCTGGAGGAGGGAGAAAATGTCAGTGTGGGCTTGGAAACTTGAAGTGATTATGAAAACAATTAACACCTCTTGATTCCAGAAAAGCGATTGATAAGCATTTAAATAGGAGTTGAAGATCAAGTGAAATGAGTACTGACATGTTTGCAAACATACGTTGACTCAGTTATTCTGGAACATGTTTTCATCTTTTAGAGAAACAAACAACTCTATGGTACGGCTTCAAACTCTGTGTCACTTAACCAAGGCAATCTAAGACCTTGCTAGTTTTGTGTGCCATGTAATAAAAATGAGCTTTTTTGAGGAATGTTTAAGAGGTGTCTCCGTTTGCTTTCAGACGTAGGCAGTGGGTAGGGGATTGGGATGGCAATTTGAAATGTTATGAAGACCCTGTTGAAATGCATTCATTCAACATGTATTTACCTATCCTGAGCCAGACTTTGGAGTAGATATGAGGAATCACACCACACTCATTCACTTAGTCATTCAACCACTGTGTTTTATGTCTGCAAGATGCTTGAGACAAGATCCTGTGTTTCTTAATCATTTTTATGCTGGTATTTACTCATGCAATAGGTACCTCAGCATCCTGTGTGTTCCTGGAGCTGTGTTACACAGTGCGCATTGTTCTGGATAAGACTGTAGGAAAGAAGAATCTATCTACTTAAGCCCTGTTTAACCTGGCTCTGACCTCATCACTGCCACCAGACCCAGCAGGAAGTGCCACTGGTACTACCATGAACTGGATTTGAAGCCAGTTCCCACCATGCCACAGGCATGTGTAGTGTCCCAAGTTGGAATGTGTGACTGGCTTATTTATTCCAGCTCACAGCACTTCCCCGCCTGCTCTCCGAACGCTCTCTTCATCACTCCCTGAAGTTGTTTCTCTCAGTAGCCTGGGAACTGCCTTAGAATAAGGAGTTGGTCTTGTTTGTCTCAGTGCTCCCTCCTAAGATCTAGCCAGTACACTGTACACAGTTTTCCCCTCTCCTTTATTTTTCTTTCTTTTTTTCATTTTTTTTTATTTTTAAAATTAAAATAGAGCTGATATTCAATATTATATTAGCTTCAGGTGTATACCATCATTATTCAACATTTATATACCTAAATAAGTGATCACTGTAAGTCCAGGAACCATCTGACACCATACCACGTTATCACAATGTTATTGACTATATTGCCCATGCCGTATGTTGTATTCCCATGACTTACTTGTTTTATACCTGGAAATTTGAACCTCTTACTCCCCTTCACCTTTCCTCCCCTTTTTTAATTTTTCAATTACAGTTGACATTCAATATTATTTTACATTAATTTCAGGTATACAGTATAGTGGTTAGACATTTATATAATGTAAGAAATGATCCCCCTGACTAGTCTAGTACCCACCTGGCACTATACGTAGTTATTACCATATTATTGACCATATTCCGTATGATTTATATTACATCCCCATGACTATTTTGTAACTATCAGTTTATATTCCCTTCACCTTTTGCACCCTGTCCCCCAAGCCCCACACATCTATCTCGCCAACAAATCTAGTACCCATCTGACTCCATACATACAATATTATTGACTGTATTCTTTATGCTATACCCTACACCCCCATGATTACTGTGTAACAACAAATTTGTACTTCTTAATCCCTTCATTTTTTTCACTCACCCCCTAACCCCCCTCCCATCTGGCAACCATCAATATGTTCTCTGTATCTATGAGTTTGTTTATGTTTTATTTGTTTATTTTGTTCTTTAAATTCCACATATAAGCAAAATCACATTGCATCTGTCTTTCCTTGTTTGACATTCCACTCAGCACAATACCCTCCAGGTCTATCCATGCTGATGCAGATGGCAAGAACCCATTCCCTTTCCTGAACGAGCCATATTCCATTGTATATATGTACCACCTCCTCTTTATCCATTCTTCCATCGACAGACACCCATTTTGACCATTTATAAACAATGCTGCAATGAACATATGGATGCACATGTTCTCTCGAAGTAGCATTTGGGTTTCTTCAGATAAATACCTTGAAATGAGATTACTGGTTCCTTCTTATAGCCTTTGTGTTAAAGTCTATTTTTGTTTGTTTGTTTTTTCCATTTTCATTTTCATGAACTATCTTCTTCCATCCCTTTACTTTCAGTCTGTGTGTGTCTTTCAATCTGAAGTGAGTCCCTTGTAGGCAGCATATGTAAGGATTTTTTTTTTTTTATCCATTAAGCCCTCCTATGTCTTTTGAGTGAAGCATTTAATCATTTACATTGAAAATAATTGTTGACAGATATATAGCTATTACCATTTTATTCATAATTTTGATTATTATTTTTTTTTATTTTAAGTCCCTTTAACATTCATTATAATACTGGCTTGGTGATGATGAACTCCTTTAGCTTTTTTTTTTTTTTTCAATCTGAGGAGCTCTTTATCTGTCCTTTGATTCTAAATGATAGCCTTGCTGGGTAGAGTAATCTTGGTTTAGGTCCTTGCTTTTCATCACGTTGAATATTTTGTACCAATCCCTTCTGGCCTGCAAAGCTTCTGTTGAGAAATCAGCTGACAATATTATGGGAGCTCCCTTATAAATCACTAGTTGCCTTTCTCTTGCTGCTTTTAGGATTCTCTTTGTTTTTAACCTTTGCCATTCTAATTATAATGTATCTTGGTGTGGGCCTGTTTGGGTTCATCTTGTTTGGAACTCTCTGTTCTTCCTGGACTTGTCTATTTCCTTTACCATGTTAGGAAATTTTTCAGTCATTATTTTTTCAAGTAGGTTCTCAATCCCTTCCTTTCTTTCTTCTCCTTCTGGTACCACTATGATGCAAATGTTGTTACACTTGATTTTGTCCCAGAGGCTTCTTTAATTATCCTCATTTTTTGGATTCTGTTTTATTTTGGCTGTTCCAGTTGGGTGTTTTATGCTACTTTGTCTTCCAAATTACTTATTCAATCCTCTACTTCATCTAGTCTGCTGGTGATTCCTTCTAGCGCATTCTTCATTTCAGTTATCATAGTCTTCACTTCTGACTGGTTCTTTTTTATGGTTTCTATGTACTTTTTTATGCTTGCTGTCTCTTTGTCACAGTTCTCACTAAGTTCCTTGATCATCCTAATAAAAGTTATTTTGAACTTTGTCTCTGATAGATTGCTTGCATCTATTTTGTTTAGTTCTTTTTCTGGAGTTTTCTCTTGTCCTTTCATTTGGGATGTATTTTCTTGTTTCCTCATTTTGGCAGCCTCTCTGTTTGTTTCTATGTGTCAGGTAGATCTACTAAGTCTCCCAGTCTTGACTGGGTGACCTTATGTAGTAGGTGCCTTGTGGGGCCCAGTGGCACAATCTCTCTTGTCACCTGAGCCAGGCACTCCAGGAATGTCCCTTCTGTGGGTTGTGTGTACCCTCCTGTTATATTTGAGTCTTGATTGCTATTGGCATGTCAGGGGGTGGGATTGACACTCAGGATGATTGACTGTGGGCTTTGGCCATGTCCACAACTTACAAGCTGCTGTGCGGGGGGCTTACCCCACTGAGTGGGATTTAGCCCAGCAGGATCTGGTGCCTGTTGAGACTTCCCTTTGGGTGTGCACTTTAGGGGCTAATTGGGCAGTGCTGTACTGTGATCTGAAGGCAACCTCCAAGTATGTTGTTTTGGGGGCCTCTTGCGAGGGTCTCTGGTCCAGGCCCATGTTACCCACTGCCTGTGTTCAGCTGGGGACTACTGGATAAGGGCTACAAAATGATCCATGGTTGTTCTCTATCTCTCCTAACCCTGGAGGTGCGTGGAAGAGGCCACACTGCAAACCTAGGATATCTGCCACCAGTACTTGGCCTAGTGTAGCTCCTGAAAATTCCAGGACACCCTAAAGCCTGGTGCCACCTGCCAGCTCCCTTGAGGTTTAGCTATAGATAAAGCCTTGAGTGGTATACAAGTTGGGTAAGGCAGCGTCTCAGGGAGTCACTACAGTGAGAAGAGTTGTGGTCACCATGTTAATGTAAATTCTGGTTTGGTGCCAGTGCTGAGCGTGAAGCTACTGAGCAAAAGCCTCAGAGCATACTGAGGCCAGTCGCCACCTGCCTTGGGTCTGTGGGACTCTGATAGTTTTCCAAGAAAGCGTGCAATGCAGGCAGGGCTGGCTGCTCTTGGAAAAAGTGCCTCCGGCATTGGGGGAGTTGGGTAGGGTGGGGTCCTAGTGAGTCAGCAGGGCAGAGCTGCGGAGCTCACCAGACCAATCAGATTTAGATTTGGCCATGTCAGGGCGGGCTCAACACAGGAAAGATGGCGCCCACCTGCCGGCTGCACAGGAGGAGGACCTCCTCACAGGGACATGGCGACTGTCCTCCAGTCCTCAACCCAAAGCAACACAACTCAGTCTGCCCCTTGTATGTCTCCAACACTCTCCGAGTTACTGTCCCTTCATTGGAGCCCAAAGTGAGTGCCTGTGAGTGGGAGAGTCTGTGCGTGGGCTATTTAAGAGGACGTCTCAGTTTCCCGCAGCCTTCATCTCACCCTAATCAGAATCCCCACTGTTTTTCACAGCCAGATGTTGTGGGGGCTCCTCTTCCCAGCACCAGTGCTCTGGGCTGGGGAGGCCAGTGTGGGGCTGGGGTCCCTTGCTCCTCTGGGAGGAACTCCTGCAGCTGAGATATCCCTCCCAGTTCTCAACCGCTACACAGAGGTTTGGGGTTACCCAGTCCCCATCTCTGCCCCTCTTACCCAGCTTGACGTGTCTTCTTCTTTATATCCTTAGTTATAAAACTTCTCTTCAGCCAGATTTCAGATGTCCTTTGTTGTAATTTTAATTTGTTCATGGAAGGAAGCAGGCACAGTGTTTATCCACTTCTCCATCTTGGATCTCCTCTCTCCTTTATTTTTTCTTTCCTCCTACCTTCCCTGAGTCTTTGCATTCTCCTTTGACGTTCTCCTTTTTTCTCCTTTCCTCGCCTTCTTCCTCCTTCCCTACCTCCCTTCCTTCATTCTTTCTCATCATTTTTGTTTCTCTTTTTCTATTCCTTCTCTCTCTTACTTTTTATCCTCTCTTTCCTTTCTATCCTAGAAAACACTCAGTAGGTCCCATTCATTGTACTAGGATATATGGAGTCCACAGTACTTGCCCTTTCAGAAATTATAGGCTCATAGAAGAGACAGTTGTATACATAAAAAATTGTAGTGCTATCTGATGAGTAATTGCTGGAAATTAGCACCTGGTATAAAAACACAAAGATGGACTCAAACCTGAAATGGAGCATGTAGACAAAGTTCGTCATAGAATTAAGTACCGACAGAGTTTGCCAGAAAAAAAGAATATTGGAGTGTGGTGAGGGAAAGATGGGTCTGGGCAGAGGGTACCATATCAGCAGAATCATAGAGGAGTGCTCCTTGGGGGAGCTACACAAGTCCATTATGACGGGAGTCTGAATACCCAGTGAACATTTGTCAAATAAATCCCTGGTCCTGGAAATTCCAAGGCAGCTAGCCCTCAGGCCTTTTCTTGTCAGCTATACCTTTAAGGTCACTGATCTCTGGGCAAATGCCCCTTCTGTGTCCCTACTCCAGTGGCCAGCAATTTCATACTAAATATGTTGGTTAAAATGGGCATCGTTGAAGGGTCAGAGAAGTGACAGGAAGTCTCCTGCATACAGTCTGGGAAAGGAACAGGGCTGTGGGAGGGGCTAGGGAGATAGGGCTTGTTACTAGGCAGTAAGGCCCAAGGCTTGGGAACTCAGAACTCTCTAAGATCTATGGACATTAGGCAAGGCTCTATCTAGAGATGCTGGCAGCTGGAGAGTAGCCCTAGCTACTGAAGGGAAGCCAGAAAGAGAAAGAGGACCTAGGAGGGAGGAATGTAAAGAGGGAGTGTCGTGCGGGAGACCCTGCTCGCTGCGCCATTTGTCGTGCGGGAGACCCTGCTCGCTGCGCCATTTGTCGTGCGGGGAGGCCTGCAGGGTCTCTGCTCCCGCTCCCCACATAAGAACGCAGGATATGGTGAGGCCAAAAAGGAACATCCACGGAGCCATAGGTAGGGGAGTCATACCACTATATTCTCTCTGGCGGCACTATACTCTCACTGGAGGCTGGATCTACACTGTCCGCAAACCGCCATCCACACTTGCCAGCCCAGCCACCATCTTCTTGCTAGCCCCCATTCTCTCTCTCTTCTCCTCTCTCTAGCATAGCCACAGCAGTTATATTAGTGGCCAATGGCTCACTGGTTACAGCTGACGGCCAACTAGCCACAGCTGATGGCCATGCAATCACAGTTGGCCATTTACTACCTGAGCCAACACCTTTCTATGTGAGGCCGAGAGCCTGGAAACTACTTTCTGGGGCTCTGCCCCCACAGGGAGGAAGGAAAGAAGAGAGGGAGACAGAGAGGGAGAGAATATAAGTGCTGAGATAGGAGGATAAAAACACCTGGAATGGCGGGAAAAGCACAGGCCTTCTGATCAGAGTTACCTTTAAATTCCAACTATGCACTCAATAGCGATCATTTTCTGAGCCTTGGTTTTATCATCTGAAAAATGGCTTAATGATGCTGGCCTAAGCATTATTGCGGAGAGTAAGTTATACTAAAGTGCCAAGCACAGTGTGTGGCCATTAGTTGTCCTATAAGCGGGAGTCTTTTAAGTTTTAGCAACACAGGTAGGCACAGATGTTGCCTGTTACTGGGTTAACTGGCTAGGGGTAGGGGGTCAACAGACAAGAGTGAGGGGGACCCCAAACTTGGGAGAGCTGGTGAATTAAACAGATTAGGGAGACACATGGCATAAGACAAGGGCTGCTCATGGTGGTAAGAATACTCTCAACTACCCACCTGATAATAATCAGAATGGGTTTGCAGATGGAAACCAGAGTGGCGGCATGATTAAATGCTTAAACTCTGTGGCCAGAAACCTGGGCTCCAGTCCCGACGCTATTGCTTGCCAGGTGTAGGGTGTTACTTAATTTCTCTGAGCTTGACTATCTTTACCTGTAAGGTGGGGATGACTGCCTTGTAGGGCAATGACGATTAGATGTAATATGCCTGTGGAGCAGTTAGTATTTGGAACAGAGAAGGCAGCACCCCCAAGGAGGGTCGGGGCTGAGAGCCCTGAGCTACTGAGGACACCTCAGTGTACCCTCCCCTGCCTGCTTCACCTAGAGGGGCTGTCATGCAGGACAGCCTGTGGGGTCTCAGCTCCCACTCCCCACATAAGAACGCAGGATATGGCTAGACCAAAAAGGAACACCCACGGAGCCATAGGTAGGGGAGTCATACCACTGTGGTCTCACTGGAGGCTGGATTCACACGACGTGCGACCTATTGTCCACTTTTCTGCTAACCGACCGACTCCACTCTCCAGTGCAGCCGCAGCAGTTATATCAATGGCCAATTGGCTAACTGGCTACAGCTGACGGTCAACTAGCCACAGCTGATGGCCATCTACTACCCGAGCCAGCACCTTTCCACGTGAGGCCAAGAGCCTGGAAACTGCTCTCCGGGGCTTTGTCCCCATAGGGGCGCTGCCAGTTGGGAGCCTGTTATCTCTGTGACCACGGCAGGGACGATGGATGCCACTCAGTGGGCCCTGGCTCAGGTATGTGCCCTGCTCTCCTTTCCTCACAAACCACATTGCCTTCCACCCCAGTGGGTCACCACGGCAGGTAGCTAGCATGATTCCAGATTAGAAGTGAGGCAGAGGCAAGGGGGGATTGTGTGAGTTGCCTGAAGCTGACATGGCAGGATTTAGACCCAGTCTGCCCAGCTCTAGGAGTACGTTCCTTCAGTCACCCTCCCATCTCCGAGTTGGCAGTGTGATGAGGAAGATGGCAGGGCAGAGGCAGGTAGAGCACGACTCTGGAAAGAGCATCTTGGTAAGCACCCCCAGCACTTGGGTTTTTGCTTGTTTTCTGGGAGAAAGCCCTGCCTGGGCACAGGTGGCAGCCCTCTTTGTCAGAAAGCGGAGAGTGACTCATTTCCACCATGGGTGTTTTAACCGCCTATGCCTGATTGCACAGCTCTCGTACCAATGAGACGTTTGTCATGGGCTAAAGTGAGATCCGGGTGTCATCCTGGGTACTCATTGATTAAGAATTCCCAAAATGACTATGTGGTTCAGAAAGCACCCTGATGTGAGGATGGACAGGAGGGGATAGGGGTCGGGAAGAGGGCCTGGGGTTTGGGGTGGGGACAGATCGGCCTCCCCTTGTGGTGTGGCCACCACTGTGCCACTGTGAGTACAGCAAGTGAGTCCATCTCAGCCTCAATCTCTTTATCTATGAATAAGAGATAATAATATGAGCACTCAGGTGTGCCTCGGCAATCAGAGCTCTTGCTGCAAAGTGCCTAGTGTGGAGCTTGGCACGTAGGAAGTTCTGAGTAACAGTAGGTGCCAGCTATTATTTATTGTGCAGCAGGCATCCTTTCTTGAGCTTGGTGAGGGCAGGGACTGCATCTGCTTTGTGCAGTTATAGTCTCGGTTACTGGCATATCGTAAATAGTTTTGGATGGATGTTTTACAGGTAGGATTGAGGGAATGTGGTGGCTGGTTGACTAATGACAACAGAGACAATAAAAATGCCTGGGGGGACAGTTTAGTTTGAGCAGCTTAAGGTGATGGTGCCACTTGCTAAGAGGAGAAGCTGAACTAGAGATGGATGTGAGGAAGATGAGATCAGCTTCGAATATGTTGAATTGAATGTGCCTGTGGGACATGAAGGAGATTTTGACTAAGATACATAAAAATGTATATATCAGGTTCAGCAGGGTGGAGGGGATCAGCAATGCAGCCTTAACTTTGGGAAATCATCCGTGTATCACTTAAGACGCCAGAGCTGCAAATAACAAAACACATTGACTCAGGATGATTTAAACTAGGAATGGGCAAACTAGTCCACAAGCTGCCTCCAGTGCACTGCATGTTTTTGCATACCATTGGAACACAGACATACCTATTCATTTATGTATTATTATGGCTGCATTCATGTTACAAGGTCAGAATAGCTGTTTTAGACACTGTATGGCCAGCAAAGCCTAAAATATTTACTCTTTGGCCCTTCACAGAAAAAAAAAAATATGCCGACTCCTGATTTAAACAATAAAGACCTATATTACTTCATTAAATAACAAGACTTGAGGTCAGGGTTGGTTCCTTAGTTCAAGCATGTGATGGGGACCCAGGGTCTTTTCATGTCACTCGACTCAGTGTTGTTTCCATCTCACACTCCATCCTTAGTGTGTTGGCTTTGCCCAGGCTGTCTTCCTTCATCATTGTAAGATGACAGCAGCAGTTCCTGCATTACATCTAGAAATGGCACATCTTGATACCAAGAAAGGGCTGAGTCACTGTCTCTTTCTTCTGTCCTTCTTGCAGAAGGCCCCCATCTTCTCCTCAAATCTCTTTCTCTAGGATTTAATCTCAGGCCCATTCCTTGCAAGGGGAATGGGATTAACAGATTGGCTTAGACCTGTGATTCTCAATGCAGGCCATACATGAGAATGACCCCTGAGACTTTTGAGAAAAGAGTCTACAACATATTGGATGCACATATTGGAGTTTTGAAAAGCATCCTTGGTGATTTTAAGGTGCGGTGAGCATGGCGTGAACACTGAGTTAGACAAATCACTTTCAGGAGGAATTGATGTTGGGAACACAAACATCATGACCAACAGAGTGTCCATGGAGAACACAGTGGAAGCCATGGAGCTCGAGTCCTTTCTGAGGACATGCTTGTCAGGGGCAGTCTTGGCAGCTGGACTGGACCATGCAAGATGTCTGCCCAGTTAAGGCCAAAGGCAGCATACTCAGAAGTATAAATTGGGACCAAGGAGGAAAGCCAGACTTCAGGGCCAAGAAACAGAATTACATATCAGGTCTGGGGGACAAAATGGAAATAGGAGATTAGAAAAGGAGCCAAGAGTGTGAAGAGGTGAGAGGGGCTACAGGAGTAGAGGTGAGAAATTTAGGGGGATGTGACCAACAGGTGCCAGAGATGCAAGGCAGACTCTGAAGAGGAAAAGTTGTTCTGCAGTCAAAGCGATGGTGCTGAAGGAGAACGGTCAGGACACATGTCTCTGTCTCAGGCCCATGGGTTCCATTTGGCGTTGGTCAGGCGAACATAGCTGAAGCCAAGGCACTGACGGGTAGCCGCCCCCTTGCTCCCTCTTGTTTGACTCTGGTCCTCTTGCTAGATTCACAAAAGGAGCCTGCAGTTATGCTAATTAAAAAGCATCAAATTCGCAATAGGTGGTTGCAGGCTGAGCCTAGCACAGGGCCTTTGGCAAAAGCTGTAAAGAAGCTCACATTGTTCTCCAGTGACCACTACTTCCCTGTTCCCTGTCTCTTTCTCCTTCTTTACTTTTTTTGTTCCCTCCCTCTGTGTTCCATCCCTTCCTTGTTCAGTCAGGCAACTCAAGCCCCTCAATTCGCTGACATCCATTCCGTCATTCATTAAATACACATTTATAAAACGTCCACCACATGCCTGGCACCAACGTGCTGTACTCCTGCGGCACCAAGATGGAAGACCGCTAAATCCACTTTCAGGAGCCTCACGTGAGATGGGCAGAGGTAGATTTATAAACACGCAATGATAATTTATGGGGACCAGATATGACTGCAGTATGATCTTTCAAGTTCTAAACTAAGTAGTGGGTTGGAAGACCCAGGACCCGGGAGCCACGTCAGTACCTGCCATTCTTGTTCGGTGCAGGGCAAACCACCCAACCCCGTGAATTCAGCCTCCCAATCTATCACAATGGCATGGCGGTGGCTGCTTAGACTCACCCACAGCGACCCCTAGCGGATTAATATCCACAGTGACTGTTTGTACAAAAGCACGTAACCTTATGCAAAGACAGATGTATTTTAAGTATTTTATTCTAACTCCTTCCTGAGTAGAAACAAACTTCAAGTAACCCTTAAAAATCCAGGTTTTTAGCTCAAATTCTCCTTTTGTCTAATGAAAAGGGTAGGAATACGTGAGCCTGCGTCAGATGGACGGAGCTGTATTCAGAAACTCATTCTCCCAATTCGTTGCTGCATGAACACTTAACTTCTCTGCAGCGAGTTACTTAACTTTTCTGAGCTTCAGTTTCCATATTGGAGTAGCAAGGACACCGTGACATCTACTTGCCTAACTGCTAATGAGGAATAAGTGAAGTAACTCATGTTTAACATTTATTGAATCTGGAGCCCTGACACACAGTGAGCACTCAGGAAATGATAGCTGTTATTATTATTACTAATTATACTATCATCAGTAGTGTGCTGGTAAATTTTCACACTACAGTCTTCTCACACAAAAAAAAAAAGAAGAAGAAAAGCAGGATTTGCACTTTTGTTGATTTCTGTGGTTATCCGCCTCCCCCATGACTGATTTCAAGCTACCGTCACATCACTGAAGGAAGATTTGAGAAGCGGTGTGCACAATAGAGCTGGTATACACTCTCGAGTTGGTGCGTGCCAGCTCCTGCACACCATTGATTTTTATTAATATTATTTACATAAGGTGCGGCCCTGGGACAGAAGCAAGGAGCAGCTGTGTTGGAAACAACCAGCCAGCTGTACGGGAAGGATTCTTAGCCTGACTGTTCCTGACCCTGATTCTGTCGTAGGCTCTTGGCTAGGCGTGAGCATTCATGTCTTAATTAAGGAATCAGTTCATGTGTGCAGGGTAGTTATTAAAGGAGGAAGCCCAAGGAAAACTCCTCTGTCTCTGTGGAGTGTGTGGCTCAGGCCAGCAGTACTTTGGTCTCTGGAAGAGCCTAGACCTCCTGTGCAGCAGTCCACCACAGATCAGGGAGGCTTTCCTTGCTGTCTCTATTGCAGGTTTGCTTCCAGACCACCACAATTAAGCGAGTATCGCAATAAAGCAAGTTGTAATCTTTTTGCTGGTGGAGGGTCTTCCCTTCATTTTGTAAAAAATGTGACATCTGTGAAGCTCAATAAAGAGAACTGCAATAAAACAAGGTATGCCTGCAGTTGGAGTCCCAACTGCTTTTCTAGGGTAAAATGAATAATGGTAACCATCCTATTTTAGATCATATGGGAGTTTTCATTCTCATTTTATATTTGATCCTCGTGGCTGGGAGCTACTATTTCTATTTTAGAGTAAATGAAATGGAATCTCCATTAGGGTAATTTAACAAAAGCTGCTATATCAAATAATCCTAAAATCTCAGCGGCTTAACACAACAAACGTTTATTTTTCACATCACAGTCTGAAATGGGTTGGGGGACTCTCTCGCAAGGCATGATTCAGGGGTGTTCCATTGGCCAGAACCCAACCTCTAAGGAAAGTTAGGGGATGTAGTCTTCTTATGTACTAGGAAGAGGAATAGCAAGCATCTATTCAGCCTACATGCCAGAGGCTCAGAGGTGAGACTGGCTAGATGATCAGTGGCATGTGGGATGTGTACCTCTTTCAGGCCTGGCTCGAAACCTTCTCACAACAATCTGCCATACCCTCTCTGGGCTCCCTGCTCATTGGTGGGCTAGATTGAGGAACCCCGCAGAGGACTCTGAAGAGGCCCCAGAGATGGCAGAGATACAAGATGGAACAGCCTGAGTCCCTGAGTCATCCCATGGAGTAGAGCCTCCCAACACACTTCAGGTTCTGATATGAGAAATAAATCTTTGCAATGCTAAGCCACTGAGATTTGAGGGCTGTTTGTTTCAGCAGTTACATTAATTACCACAACATCTGAGTTCTAGACCCACTCAAAAGTAACCAGGATAATTAAATATATAAATATATATTTGTTAAAAATGTATGCATGTGTTCAATAAAACAGTTTTAGAAGGAGGTAAAGGAAAAAGGAGGTAAAATCAGAAATAAATTATTTTTGGTTGATTACCTTAAATATTTATGTTTTAAAGGGAAAAGAGAGAGGAGATCAGGAAAAACAATCATTAAATATTCAGGCTTATAAGGTAGAAAGATCTGAGTTTGCATCTTGAATGTCACTAAACTAGATGTGTGACCATGGGCAAATTACTAACCATGTTTGGCCAGGCCCACAGATAATCACAGAATGAAGACCTGGTAAGTTTTATACTAAATGTAAGAGGCCAGGGAGACTTTTCATTAATGTGATAGCTAGGATTTGGGTAGAACACTTCACTTCTGTGAGCCACAGTGACCACTTGTGTAAAAATGAAGATGCCACTACCTCATGAGAATTCAATGGGAAAGGAATTTGCAAGAAAATGTCTAACAGTAGGATGGCAAATCAATTAGTCAGTAGCTGGTTGCCTGGAAAGTCCTTTTGAGAAGGCTTTTGAATTTTTCACTTCCCAGGGTGGGTGTGGGTTGGGGAGGGAACACTGATCAATGAGCAACCGACGTCTGTGATGGGCCTGAAGGGGGAGTAGAAGCCATGTGCTGTATTTCGGAGGACTCAGCTGGGCTACAACACGATGAAACATTGGTAAATGTTAGTTGAGTCGAGTGGAATTTGAACACAGCCATTGTGCCTCTCTCAATTTTTAAGCAAATAATTGAAGTGGAATATAAAGAAACTGAAATGGGATATGGGGAAATTAACATGGAAATCACATTGCAAGCACTTGACAAAACTAATTAAACTGGGAAATGCAGCTAGATTTTTTTTTTTTTTTTTGTGCATAAACATTCTTCTTCTCTTGCAACAAGGGGGTAAAACCGACAAGTGTTCAAATTACGCTTTTATGTGTGTGTTCTTCCAAGCATGTGTGGCACTTTGAAGAAGGCACCGCTATGTTTGTAGCAAGAGACTCTGTAATTGCTCGGAGAATTCCTGGAAGTTTTCAGATATATGTATTTTTTTCCTGAGGTTAGGCAAAACATGATGCTTCTTTCTGTAATATAAAGGAAAAAAAAAATACCGCTGCTTTCCAATCAAGTGTGTGGCCTTGAGCCTTGGTGTTTTCATCTCTAAGGTGGGATTCATTCTGCCTTCATTAGAGGGTTATTATGAGGATTACGTGAGAGAATGGATGCGATGGCGCTTATGAATGATTCAGGACTGTTCACACATTCCAGATAAGAATTATTAGCAGGATGGAGCTTTGAGGACACGTGCTAGACTGCCAAAGCTGGAATCCCAGGTCTGCCACCAACTAGCTAGCTGTGTGAGCTGGAGCAGTCCCGTTCACCTAGCTCTGCCTGCTACCTTATCTGGAAAATGGGGGAACTAGGCATAGCTACCTCCTAGGGTTGTTATAGAAATTGTAAGAATGAATAACTACTAAACATTTAACACAATGCTTGGCACATAGTAAGTGCTCAACAAATTCTAGCATTCATTATCATTATTATTAGGATTTTTGCATCTGTATTCATCAGAAATATTGGTCTGTAGTTTTCTTTTTTTGTGTTGTCCTTACCAGGTTTTGGTATCAGGGTAATGTTGGCCTCATAAAATGAGTTAGGGAGTACTGTCTCTTCTTCAATTTTTTGGAAGAGTTTGAGCAGGATTGGTATTAGATCCTCTTTGAAGGTTTGGTAGAATTCACTAGTGAAGCCATCTGGTCCCGGACTTTTGCTTTTGGGAAGGTTTCGGATGACTGATTCAATTTCCTTACTGGTGATCGGTCTATTTAGATTTTCCATTTCTTCATGGTTCAGCCTTAGAAGGCTATATGTTTCTAAGAACTTGTCCATTTCTTCTAGGTTATTGAATTTGGTGGCATATAGTCCTTCATAGTATTCTTGGATGATCCTTTGTATTTCTGTCGTATCCGTGATAACTTCCCCTTTTTCATTTCTGATTTTGTTAATTAGTGTCTTCTCTCTTTTTATCTTGGTGAGTCTAGCCAAGGGTTTGCCAATTTTGTTAATCTTTTCAAAGAGCCAGCTCTTTGTCACATTAATTTTTTCTATTGTCTTTTTGTTCTCTATTTCATTTAGTTCTGCTCTGATTTTTGTTATTTCCTTTCTTCTGCTGACCTTGGGTTTCACTTGTTTTTCTTTTTCTAGTTCTTTAAGGTGTAACATGAGGTTATTTATTTGGGACTTTTCTTGTTTCTTAAAATAGGCCTGTAATGATATAAATTTCCTTCTTAAAACTGCTTTCGCTGCATCCCCAAAATTTTGGTAGGATGTATTTTCATTCTCAGTTGTTTCTATGTATCTTTTGATCTCTCCTCTAATTTCTTCTTTGACGCAATTGTTCTTTAAAAGTATGTTGTTTAATTTCCATGTATTTGTGTTTCTTCCTGCTTTCTTTTTGCAGTTGATAACCAATTTCAAAGCCTTGTGATCAGAGAATATGCTTGGTATGATTTCAATCTTCTTAAATTTGCTGAGGCTGATTTTATGTCCCAATATATGGTCTATCCTTGAGAATGTTCCGTGTACACTAGAAAAGAATGTATAGTCTGATGTTTTAGGATGAAGTGCTCTATAAATGTCAATTATGTCCATTTCATCTAATGTGTCATTTAGGGCTGCTATTTCGTTATTTATTTTCTGTTTGGATGATCTATCCATAGCTGTCAATGATGTATTTAAGTCCCCTAGTATAATTGTGTTTTGGTCAATTTCTTTCTTTAGTTCTGTTAGTAGTTGCTTGGTATATTTCGGTGCTCCCTGATTGGGGGCATAAATATTGATGACTGTTATGTCTTCTTGTTGTATAGTCCCCTTTACCATTATGAAATGTCCATCTTTGTCTCTTGTTATCTTTTTCACCCTGAAGTCTGTTTCATCTGATATCATTATGGCTACACCTGATTTTCTCTGCGTACCATTTGCTTGGAGTGTCAAAATCATTATTATTAAATATGAGGGTTTATAATTTAATTCACTAAACTTCTGAGTTCCTTGGAAATATGGTGCTATCCTGGGTGCTCTGGCGATGTCAAAGACAATTTCAATCCTTAGGGAGTTTATATCAGTAGTGGGAAACTGAGAAGAAGTGTGCCAAAACTAATTATCTTAAATAATTTTTTTTTTTTAACTTTTCCTCTGAAAGGAGAACAGAGCCTTTTCTTAAGATACTTTGTATTATGAAAATATTTTCACATGCATTGTCTCATTTTACCTCCTAACAACTGTATAGCCTATAAATGATTGTATATCCTGTAAAGTAGGTAGGCAGAATCCCAATGATATATGATTCCCAGCTAGCTGTACTCTGCACCATGCCCTTATTTCAGCATTCCTCTGACAGTATGTAGTATATAACAAAATGAAGTGCAAACACTGTTCATTATTTACCTGAACGCTTCTGAAATGTTCCACAGCCTACAGATTGAGAACCACCAATTTAAATGGCTAGTGTGAGGTAGCAGTAATATATTGGGAAGAGCACTAGATTTGGGATAACTGCATTTTTCCACTTTCTAGGGCTGTGATCTCGGACTTAGCTGGTCAAATTCTTGGTATCTCATTTTCCTCATCTGTAAAGTAGGATAAAGCTATCTAGCTTTCACAGTTGTTCTAAGGTTAAAATGAGAGAATCTTTGTGTATATTTCTGATCTTAGCTCACATTAGTAGTTGTGTGTGCATAGTTTCGGGACTATGTGTGGATCAATAAATACATAATGGGTATTATTTAAATGTCTTCATCAATTGCTCTGCTATGCAATTGGCACACGATGCTTGATCTGACCAACCCTTATGATTGCGAGTCTTTCAGAACAATGTAAATCATCAAGCACTGCGCCATAGCCACTCTGAAATAAGGTGATATGCTCAGGGTTGTTGAGCTCAAGAACTGGGATCCAAACTTGAGTCTTCTGATCCCAGATGCCGTGCTGGGACTTGAATATATTCAAGAAGAGGATGTGTTTTTAGTTGCATTGATATGTCTCAGATTGCTATAAAACTAACCATTTCTCAAACTTTACTATAGGTGGTAAAAGGGATTACTTTTCTTTCACTTTTCTAAATGAAAAATGCTTTTTGTGATATTATAAGTTCTGCAATCTGATCCCACACATCATTTCAATCCTTATTTTTATGTATCTTCATTCACACTCTGAACTACTTCGATTTTCCTGAACGTTATCCAAGCTTTCTAGCCTCCATGTTTTTGCTCAGATTGTTCCCTATCCAATAACTGCCCTTTATAATGTCCATCACTATATGCCTAACCCCTTCAAAGTCCTAGGTCAACTTCTTCCTCCTCTAGAGATCCTTCCCCACATTCCCATCCCTCAAGTTCCCTACAGTCTCTTTCCTCTATGTTTCCACAATGCTTTATACACTTGTTTTGAAAGCAATTTTCACCTTCATCTCGTATTACAATTATTTATCACATGATCCATAAATCCGAAGCATTTGTAATTTGGAGTTAGAAAGGACGCTGAATTAGGAATGCTCTGCATTTGAATCCCAGCTCCACTATTTCCTAGTTGTCTGATTTTAGGCAAGTTAGTCAAACTTACTGAGCTTCAGATTTCTTAGTGAATGGAGATACTGTCTACCTCTCAGGGGTAAGTGTTACTGAGAGTTCTCTGTACAGTTTCTGACACACGGGAGGCACTCAATATATAGTGATTCTTTTTCTCTTTTCCCTCTCCTGAAGAATAGGATATTTGTATATTACTTTCTTAAATCCGACACACAGTGCTTGACACGTAGTAAGTACTCAATATGTACTATCTAGGTAATATAATTATAAAGTAATATAATTTATTTGATTACAAATGAAAAAAATGGATGGACAGATGCATGAAATAATGAAGTAGAATATGAGCCCAAAATATAAAAATAAATCTAAATTTTAAGCGTGTAATTTCCTTGTAATTGGTATTTTACTGTGCTGTCTATTCTACAGTTTTTCTTTTGACTCCATCGTGAGGAATGAGCATCTTCCAGACCCTCAGGTAGGGCAGGGTGTCATGTACCCTCCCTGCTTTTATTCCTCCTTACGCTGTCTCTTTAAGCAAATCTCTGAAGACTCCACACTGCCCTGTCTTGAGTACATTGGCTGGCATATGCTAAAGACAGGTTATCTCCTGGAAGGATAATGCACAACATCCCTGACATGACTTCCATTTCTGAGCCTGCCCTTGTGTGGCAAACGCCAAAGATGCAGCTGACGTTCTGATCTTAAGTTCCTTGCTTACTCACTGAATTAAGTCTACATCTGTGGCTGTTAAAGTGGGAAAACAGATTAATAAAGTACATGTGAAAGCTTGAAAGAATAATTAGTGGGACGTTATATGTTTTGGCTGCAAAGCCGTCTCTACATTTAGCATAAAGCAGAACCTTTCTTCTAATCCTTCTGAGGATGAAGGATTGGCTTGAACTAAATTGGTTTTCTTTGTGCAACTTGAGGTTTTTTTTTAATGTTATCATTTTAAAAAATTATTATTTTCCAAATTTCAAGTAAGCTTTTAATCAGCCTCTTTGTGGGATCTGCGTTGTTTCTGGATTTGCCATCACTCAGTCACACAATTAGCTGCCGCTTGGGCCCTGATAAAAGAAAGCACTTGAATTGTGGGCTGCAGAGAGCTTAAATCACACATCTTTCACAGGGGCACATTCCATCGCTATCAGAGCTGCGATGTGGCTGCTAACAGCCCACCTCGCTGAGATGTAGCGTGAGTTATTGGTGTACATAATAAACTAACATCTGTACAGTGCATCTCAGAATGGGTGTCAGGGAAGCTGGGAGACAAAGCAGGATGGCATCATTAGGGCCAGATTTAAGACTCCAATTTGTGTACCATTTGCATAACAATGCACAAGAGCAACTACTCACTGTTCCCTTTCAGAATTCACATGTTTCACCTTCACAAGAACATTCCTGAGGGAGGGGAGGCTGGGAGGAGGTGTTTGCAGAAGGGGTTCAGTCTGGGTTTGCAGGGTAGGTAAGGATTCCCTTGGCCCCTGGCCCCACTGAGCTTCCCATGCAGTCTCCCTGCAGTAATCATGGATACTCTGGGACCTGGTTTCTACCTTCTCTTCTGGTGTCAGCGTCCTGGCATGTTTTCCAGTCAGCAAGCAGGTATGAAGCATTTCAAGGTCAAGTGAAAGCCTTGAAGTCCAGAGATGGGAACCTGTGTACTACCTTGACCTCTTTCTACTTTGGGCTCTTTGCGAAGATGGTTCACCTTTGTGAGCCAAAATCTCCTTATTTCTACAACAGGGATAATAATAATAGTTGTAAAAGTTAGCAGTCATTGAGTGCCGACTGTGAAGCAAAATGCCAAGCATATTTAATGCTTACAATAATCTCTGAAGTTGATGATTCTTTTCTCCTCTTCCTCCTCCTCCTCCTCCTCCTCCTCCTCCTCCTCTTCCTCCTCCATCTTTTTCCATATGAAGAAATTCAGGCACAAAGAAATAACTTGCCAGTCACTAGATCTTAGAGTGACAAAGCCAGCATATTTCAGTGTCTTTTTACCTCGTGATAGATGCTCATCAATGTGAAAATGATAAATATTTATTGACCACCTCTGGGTGTCAGCCCTCGTGCTAAGTGATAGACTATTCAGTGATGAACAGAAGCAGACACAGCCCCTGCCTTCACAGGACTCCCATGGGCTTAAGTGAGAAAATAGATGAGGATAGACTCCAAAAACTAAAACCCCATGTTCCGCTGTCACTATTTTGTCACTATAGTGTTATTTGGGGAGAACACAGGCTTTGGAACCAAACAGACTTGGTTTTGAATTCTGACTCTGTCACATACTTACTGTGTGTACTTGGGCAAGTCTCTTCACATCTCTGAGCCTTAGTCTTCTCCTGGGGAAAAAAAAACAAAGGACCAATAAGTATTCTGCCTCAAAGAGTTGTTACGAGAATTAAATGATATCCTAATACATAGGACATAGATTTCTTAGCACAATGTCTTGCCACAAATTAATTTGTAAGTTATGGTAGCTGTTATTATTAATCAACCAGTCTAGCTGAGCTCCTGTGACCTGAAGGATCAAAAGGGATCTTGCTACTTATGTCTTACTTAGTCTTCTTATCCAGCTTTGGATCTTGAGGCGTTGATTTTTATTTTCTTTATCTAACAAGGCCAGGCACACAGAACCCCTCCTGGCCATAGCCGGCTGTCTGGTCATCCGGACCGACGGCCCCATGAGGCTGTAGCATGTTTGCTGACTCCTCTTTGAAGCAGCTTCCCTTGCAGTTATACTAGCAGCATCACAATGTTCTCTGGCCACACACTCCTGAGGCTCTCAGCAATATTAAGGGGTGGGCCCCAGGTCTTCTGAATGGCTGATCAACTGTGCCACCAGACACCAGCCCTGAGCTCTGAGTCTCAAACTCTGGCCTGGGTCGTTGGGCAGACCTGTGTGTTTCTGCCCTGCCCGAAATGCCTCCCCCTAACTCTGACCCTTTCACCCCTTGTATCTTCATACTTGACAGATTAAAAGGGCATGGACATGGGAGATCTCACTGGGGTGATGACAACGTTCTGAAACTGATTTCTGGGGATGATGCCAGAACTGCGAAGCTGGACTAAACGTCATTTAATTGTGCAATTGAAATGGATGAATTCTATCATATATAAAATATACTGCAATGAAGTTATAAACAAAAGTGGGGGCATGCATTTAGGGACGCTGAAGCTCACTCGAGTCGGTCAAAAGTCTCAGTTTCCTCATCTGGAAAACGAATTCCTTGCATCAAATGCCTTCCTCGTGACTGACAGGGCTATGGTACAAATTTTATTGTCAGTGGGAGGAAGTGTAACTGTTTGAAAAGAAAAGCAAAGGCAAAAAAACGGGGTGGCAGGGAGTCAGTGTGTGAACGTGCTTATTTTCCGCTCCTCAAGAGGCTGGTTTTCGGTTTGCAGTGCATGTACGTTTTTTAAAGGGACCTTTTTTGAGGGCCTCTCTGAGGCAGACCGTGGCTGCCTCGGCCCTCGGGACAAACACTGTACAAAATAATAACAACAGAGCAGGACAGGTGAGTATGTTTGGGATGTTCGCTGTGCTCCAGGCATCATGTAAACATGTTTTAAAGATAATCCCATTCGAGTCTCACAGCAACTCTGTCAGGAATGTTCTACTCTTTCACAGATGGAGAAACAGAGGCTCAGAGGGTAAGCAGTGACACCAGGTCAGGAGGAAGCAGAAATAAGCCTCCCAGGACTTTCTCCTCTAGGTGGGTGGGGGCCTCACAAAACCATCTGTTAGAAATGCGGATTCTCAGGTTCCACCCAGACCTACTGGATCAGAAACTCAGGGAGTGGGACCCAGAAATCGGATGCACACACCAATTAGAGAACCCCTGCTTCAGCTGTGCGGTTTCTCTGGTCCTATGCCCAGGACTCCACCACCGCCTAAAATCCCAGGAAGGAGCCAGCTCCTGTGGGGAGTGGGTCCTGTTCCTGGGAACACCCCCAATGCCTGTGCCCGAGCGCAGCTTCCGTGCAGGCTGTAAGATGGCACCTCTGCCTTAAAAACCAGACCAGTCCTAAATGAAACCATTCATAAAAATCAGCTTGTTAGTAGGAAGAGTTGACATGCTGCAGGGTCAGGCCCAGCATGACTGAGAAAAATGGTAGTAACTGCATTTCTCATGTGCTCATGGTGAGCCAGGCACTGTCCTAAGAACTTTATATGCGCCATTTGCTTTAACTGTCCTGACAACTCTATGAGGACAATGCTAAGTTTGCCCCCATTAAACAGATGAGGACATTGAGGTGGAGAGAGGTTTAGTGCCTTGCGTAGATGGTTAGTGGCAGAACCAAGAGCTGAACCCTAGGAGCCTGGCTCCCTCTGCCTCACTGCCTCTGCCCTGAGCATTGTCCCAGCCAGTGGGAGCTCCCTGGGTTTGCTCTAATTAGATCTCAGTTGTTTTCTCGTTTGTGCTTTCCTCAAACACCCTCAGACTTTATTCATAAGAAGCCCTATAGGAAACTACCGAGGCCCCTCCTTTCCACTATGTGTCCCGATGAACCAGCCCTACCTGCATCTTTCTGCTGGCCCATAGATCGAGGCCAGGGACTTTCAGGTAAACCAAGAGCTTCCAATAGCAAGTGGCCCAGTGTCCCCAGCCCTGGAGTCAGAGCTGCATTGGAATCCCAGCTCTGCCACCAACTAGCTGTGTGACCCCAGCCCGGGCACTTAGCCTCAATTTCAGCAACTGGAAAATATACATGTATTTGTATAGTATGCATGCATATACACATACATGTGTATATGAAAATAAGGTGTATGATTACTGGCCTCTCGGGGGTGGCTGGGAAGAATGAATGTAAGTATATAAGTGAGACAGCCTTTCAGAAAACTGCGCGTCATGCAACACCATGAAGTGTTACTTCTGCTCGCCTCTGCCTGTTTCTCCCAGCTTCTTGTTTCTGATTCCTTTTGTAGCTCCTCTGCCTTGACATGAGTCTGTTAGCTCCGTCTCAAAAGCAGAGTTCCGGATGGTCTAGCCCTAGATCTGGAATGAATTATGTAGGCTAATTTATTTCCTCAGTCTTTGGACCCCCACCTCCCATCCTTCAGCCTTGAGCTGGAGGCGGCCAAGGTAGGCAGAGGCTGGCAGAAAAGAGCGATGGATTCTGGACTTAGAATTGGGCAGAGCAAAACTGGGCAGGGGCCGTGTCAGTTTCTGCTGTCCGCTTGTACGCTTCAAGGCCAACAGGTGGGCAGAGCAGTCGTCTGACAGTGATGACCAGCAGCATTTCCCACGTGGCCACCCTGCTTGGAAAGCAGCCGCGAATGCCAGTCAGGAAGCAATGACCCAGTGGACTTTGGCACTAAGCTGACGTCACTGACACAGACCCAGGTTGCAGGAGAGGCAGATCGAATGCTGAAGCCAAAACACAAAGAGCAGAGCAGTGCTGACCCACACAGGTGTCATTCATATAACAAAAGGGGCCCTACCAAGTTGGGTTAATGAACATTTCCTCATTTGAATCAGATTTTATTAGGAAGTAGCGCATTGTGTGTTTAAAGAAATCCTTGAGCACTTGGGCTAAATGAAGAATTGTCTGGTAAAATGAAGTCTCTCCGTTCTACAATGCAAATGTTAAATAATGTCAATTGGATGTTCATAACACTGCATTTATCTAAATCATGTTGGTAAAGAAAAACCATCAAAATCAGGTTTTTTCCTTGAGGAGTCTTTCATCAGTGAAGCAGAGAGGAACACAATATACTTAATAGTCTGAGGGAAAAAGGAACTATTATGATGCCTATTCTGCTGTGGCCCCGATATCAGCCAGTGTCACATGTGACGTCATCAGATCCTTCCAAGTCCCCAGTGAGGGACGGACAGGTACACATGTTTCATAGTCAGGGGACTTGAGGCTCCAAGAACAAACATTATATGTCAGACACTATTCTGAACACTTGCATAATCTTCATTAATCTTTACAATAATCAGCCAACATACTAAATAGTATTGTTCCCATCTTACCGATAAGGAAAAGACTCAAAGGATAAAGAAATAATGAGCCCAGATTTAGAGGACTAGTGAGCGGGTGAACTAGGAGTCAAACCCAGGTCTGTCTGGGTTCAAACTCGTATTTTTTATTTGTTGCTTGCTAGATGCATGCTGTCTAATGCGCTCTGTACGTGCTATGTCATTTGGCATCAAGGAAGTTGTTTATTTAAGATGTTGTGGGTCCCCCTAAGTAAAATGCCTCACATTCTAGTTGCGATTTCTTTGCCTCAGGTACCTAAAGAGAAGCTGTTGTCACTGCTTTATAGATAATGATTCAGAGTCTTAGGTGTAATAACTTTGCTGACCTCACAGATGATAAGCCATAAGCTCGGTTTGTTGGACTCAGAGCTCTGCTGTTTTCTGCATCCAGTAGACCAAGGAAGGAAAGAATGTGGGTTTCAGGCTGATGGATATGTAGACAGTGGCAACAAATAGTAAGCTTAGAAATTTACTGTATTTGAAAACTGTGGAATTCACTCATAGCCTATAGATACCAAAATATGCAAAATACCCACAAATTAAAAAAAAAAGTCTTCTAAGATCATCACACAGGTCCCTGTCAATTCATCAGATAAGGAGGGAGTCAGAGACTACTAGAGAAACAGGGACAATCTAAAAGTTCAGACCTCCGTGGTTTGGATGGCTTTAGACTCAAAGTCAGCCACCAACTTGATGGACTAAAGCAATAGTTTATTCTCTTAGAGTTCTGGAGCCCAGAGTCCGAAATCAGTATTGCTGGGTTAAAAGGTGTCAACGGGGCAGCACTCCTTCTAGAGGTTCTAGAGGAGAAACTTCTTGCCTCTTCCAGCTCCCGGTGGTTGCCAGCATTCATGGGCGTTCAGCCACATCACTCCAATCTCTACCTCCATCTCCCCATCCCCTTCTCTCTGTGTCAAACCTCTGTCTCCCTCTTCCAAGGGCACTTGTGACCGCACGTAGAGCCCACCAGGACAGTCTCCCTATCTCAAAGTGCTCAGCTTAATCACATTTTTGGAGACGTTTTCCTTCTAATGTAACATAGGTTCCAGTGATTAGGACTTGATGTATTTGGGGGTCATTTTTCTGTCCACTAGAGTCAGAAACAGAGGCCCCGGTGCTCCTAGATAGCAGACAGGTATTCCATCTCTTTTTATTCCTTCACAATTGGGAGT
Organism: Rhinolophus sinicus; assembly: GCF_036562045.2. Taxonomy (NCBI): domain Eukaryota; kingdom Metazoa; phylum Chordata; class Mammalia; order Chiroptera; family Rhinolophidae; genus Rhinolophus; species Rhinolophus sinicus. The sequence goes on along the minus strand of NC_133756.1, from coordinate 26,450,226 downwards.
CCCCCTGTTCTCCCAAAGGGATAGTGCTCCCTTTCCAAAAGCATGCATCCTCCCACCTGCTGGGGACTCCAGAGAGGTATGGTTCTGAAAAAGAGCCCCTCTTAGAAGGTGAGTGCTGGCGAAAGCTTTACTGAGACAGGAAGAAGTGAGGGGGATGGCAAGAGCAAGTGAGAGGCAAGGGGAGTGATTGGAAAATTGAGGGTACCAGGATTGGAAAGGGAGAGAAATTAAGGAAACGCAGAGAAAAGAGGAAGAGAGGAAGAGACTAAGGGAATGGAAGAAGTAAGAATGATGTAGAGAAAACTGAAGACACATAAAATAGAAAAGGTAGGGAGGATGGACAAAGAGAAGATAATGAGGAAAAAAATATATTGAGAGAGAGGAAAGGCAGGAGAGAAAGAGATTGACAGGAGGCAGGGAGAAAAAAGACCAAAGGCAGTGTGAGAAAGGAGAAATGCAGAAGATTGAAAGGCAGTAAATAGGAGCAGAAAGAAGCATTGAGAGAGAAAAGAGGCTGAGAGGTGTGAGAGCCAGCAGGCAGAGAGAGGAGAGAACCACAGCAGAGCTCATGCTGGGAAAGAAAATATTAAAGGCATTTGGTAAGGTGACAAACGTCTGTATGTTAATATGCTGAAATAAATATAGCAGCTGCAAGTTACAAATCACATTCATCGGCTGTTACAGTGTGGTAATTGTCCATACAGATATTTTCTTTCTGGTTCTAGACCCTGGCTTATCAGGGGACAACATGCTTTTGAAATGCCACATTATTTTGTAAGTACAATTCACGTCCAAAAGTTCCACTAAGTATGATATACTGAAGATTTATTTAGTTTCCATTCTCTGTAGCTCCCAGGCTCCAGCACAATGATTTTAAAATGGCCATTTTGATCATCAGTTTCCTGACATCCAAGGGCAGGACAAACCTGCCCACTGACTGTTCTCCAAATCAGTCATTTAGCCCACTCCCTCCCTCCCTTCCTCCCTCTTTATCTCTTTCCTCCCTCCCTCTGTCCATCCCTCCCTCCCTCCCTTCCTTCTTTCCTTCTTCCTTCCTTCTTTCTTCCCCTCCTCTCAAAATTTCCTTTTGCCCATATTCCCTTCTCCCCTCTGTTTTTCTCTCTCTCTCTTCTCTCCCTCACCAGTTCCCCCTTCTAAGTGTCTTTTCAGAAGGCAGCATAAAATTGTAGACCAGAGTTTCTCAACCGAGGCACTACTGACATTTGGGGCTGGTTAATTCCTTGTTGTGGGGCCGTCCTGTGCACTGGAGGATTTTAGCAGCAGCCCTGGCCTCTACACACTAGATGCCAGTAGCACCCTCACCCCAAACTTGTAACAACTAAAAATGTCTCCAGACATCGCCAAATCTCTGCTGCGGGGGCAAAGTCACGTGGAGTTGATAAAGACCTTATTCTGTATGAGTCAGATAGTCCCGAGCGCCAGCCCCTCTCCCCACGTCCTGGCTGTGTGATCACAGGCCAATCTGTCAGACTTGCAGATGCATCAGAATCCCCTGCAGGGCTTGTTACTGCAGAGTGCTGGACTCCATTGGTGGAGCTTTTGGTGGAGTAGATCTGGCCTGGGAGCTGAGGCTGTGCATTTATAGCACATCCCTGGGTACCGCTGCTGCTACTTACCCAGGACCACACTTTGCAAACCACTGCCCTGCCTCTAGCCTAGCCGATCTTTAGTGTCTTCGCCAAAATATAGAGTTAACAAGACTTCCCTCTCTGGCTTATTCTACAGATTAAGAGAAATAATGTTCCTAGATACCTCGAACAGGACCCTGGACCATGCTAGATGATAAATAAATGGTAGCTCCTAAAGAAAGCCCGTTAAAGGGAGAGCTGGTCCTTGACAGGGACTGTGAGGATTAAAAATGTATACGAATATAGTCACAGCAGCACACAAATGCGACTATTTTTTAAAAAAAGAGGTGCAATGGCTTTTTATAACAAAGTATGTGTGCTTATTAATAAATCTCTCTCAGTGGGATCACTCCCCTGCGGTGATGGAAGATGCATGATGGGAGCCAGCATTGTACCTTACATCCTGGGAATGAAAACTGATGCACCCGTACACATATTTGTTAAGCCTGAACATTAGAGCTGTTACTAATGTCCAAAAAGAAGGAATATCTGTGGCTATTGTTGCCCCCAAACCCTCTCATATCCTCTTCCCACTGAAAGGGAATGAACGTTTATTTTGCAGCCACTATGTGCCTAGCAATATGCTATTTTATATACATATGTACATTTATTCCTCACACTGCTCTAGAAAGTCTTGTCCTTATTTGTAACAGTAAGAAACCGCAGCTCCGAGAGAGATTAAATAACTTTCCCAGTGCCGTGAAGCCGGCAAATGCAGGGTCAGAATTTCACCCCAGCTCCGTAAGACTCCAACTTCCACATTGTGCCTGCCGCGGCCAGGCGCTGGTAGGCACAGGGAAGCACCCCGCTGCTAAGAATGCTACGAGCCCAGTGCGTTGAAACTCTCTTCACATGCCTGTTTCCCTAGTTGGGCTTTTCGTTCCCTTTTTGAGACCAATGAGTCTGTTCTCTTCTCTCATCCTGGAGCCCAGTGTAGCATAGTGAATACCACATGATTGGCACTCAGTGCTGATAGGGCAAATGAATGAATACAGAACTATCTCAAGCAATCAGTCAGGAACTGTTACTGGGGCAGCATCAGATTGCATGCTGGGAGTTCTGCTTCTGGTCTCAATTTTCCATGGCTTTATTGTGTTGTCTTAGTGAAGAACTGACTTTCCCTTCCTGTTATGGACTGAATTGTGTCCCACCTGCCCCTTTCACATGTTGAGACTGTAACCCCCTGTGACTGTCTTTGGTGATGGAATCTTTAGGTAATTATGGTTAAATGAGGTTCTAAGGGTGGGGCCCTGATCTGATAGGACTGGTGGCCTTACAATGAGAGAGAGAGAGCTGTGTACACAGAAAACAAGCTTTGTGGGAACACAGGGGAAGGCGGCCATCTATACACTAGGAAGAGAGTCCTCACCAGAAATGGAACCTTGATCTGGGACTTTAGCTGCAGAACTGTGAGAAATTAAATTTCTGCTCTCTAAACTATGCAATCTGTGGTGTTTTGTTATGGCATCCTGAGCAGACTAAGACACTCCCCCTAACTACATTTTCCTTGCCTGTAAAACAGGAAGACTTTAGAATAGATTAATTGTTTCCAAAGAGTTTTCTAGACAATGCCAGTTTTTAGCAAAATGTTAATAGGTATGTTTTCAAAAACAAATCCTGTGATTAAAAACATCAGGAAAACCACAAATTTTCTATCTCTTTCCTGAAATCCATGCACATATATAAAGTTACATCAAATCCAACAGGAGAAACAAAATCCCAAACCAAAGCAAAACAACACTTTTACCTCTCTTTAACACAACAGTTTTCAACCGTATTAGGTAGGTAATATATAATACCCTCAATCCCATCTCCTTCTTTTCTTGTTGTTTGTTTGTTTTTAACAGATGAGTAAACTGAGGTTAAGACAAATTGAAAAGCCCCCAGCAGGCATATAACCAATAGGTGGCAAGTTCAAACTCATGTCTGACCATCTCAAAAACCTAGGCTCTTTTCAATATGTCATTTAGCATCTGATTTAGAGCATCCGATCCAAATGCATCTCCTGTGGAGGTTTGGGGCAAAAGTGTTAATAATATTTGATTTATAGAGCATTTAGTATATTATAGGCACTGTTCTAATGCTTTAAACATATTAAGTTATTTGAAATTCACAAATGGTAAGAAAGATACCATTATTATCTCAGCTCTATGTTTGAAGAAACTGAGTCAACAGGTGTTAAGTAAGTTGTTCAAGGTCACATACAAGGGTAGGAAATGGTGGAATCAAGGCGTGAACCCAGCCCAACCTGGCTCCAGGTCCTGTATCGTCCTATACACATATACCTATATACTAGACTTCCTTTGGCAGTGTGCACAGCACTTCCAGCACTTCCAGAAGGGAGAAGTCATAAAGAGGCAGCTCAGAATAGGTGAACACTTTTTAAGGGAGTTTATGAAAGGGTTTTGATTCTCCTCCTACCTTTATTCTTCAGAAGGCAGACAGAACGGATGGTTTTCTGGAGATACTACCATATTGTGTTTCCCTTCCAGCACTGGTCATATTTAATTGAATGATTTGTTCATTTGCAAGGTTTTGGAGGGAAGAAATGAGGTATTTAGCTCTGTATTCCTCTACCTAGCACGGTGCCTGGCACACAGATTACACTTGGAGTTGTAGAATTGTATTAGAGACATGGACTTCACCTCATAGCAGCAAGGGGGTCATCATCTAGGAACTAAATGATTTAGATCTAACTGGCCATGATTCTGCATTCAGTGTTCTCAGAGGCAGATTATTCTGCTGGTTGGAAATTCCAACTTCCCCCTGCTGTCAGCCTCTAGCCTTGTTCTCCCCAACCCTCACATGGAACTCTTGCAATATTTCTCTGAGCTACCTTACGCTAATCCCTGAGGGTGTCCTCCCCAAACCCTGATTCTTTGGACTCTGATCCTAAAAACCCACCCTTTAGAGAAAGAGTCACAAAATATTTAGATGCTAAATACTGAGAGACTCGTAGACATTGGTTGTTCCAACATATGATAAGACAGAAGCCCAGTGAGGTGGGTGATTGGCTGAAGCTTGTCCAGAGCTGGACTAGGAATACAGTTTTCTCGAGTCTCAGATGTACAGTTTTCCACTCTTCTGTGCTGTTGTGTCACAGTCAGAAGTAAGATGCTTTCAAAATGATTTGACTTCTGTGAAACCAGCTTAGGTTACCCAGAAAGGACCACTATTGGGGCTCATGAAATGATAGTCATAATGTTGAAAAAAAAGATAAGGAAACTGAATTTTAACTCAACAGGTGAGTTGAAAGTTTCAAATTGGTATATTCAGGAAATAGGCTTGCAATTCCCTTTACTACACTAATGAAATATACATTTTTATTTGTAGGATTTAGTTTGAATTATCATTTATCAAACATCTATGTGCCAGGAAGAGTGCTAAGTTTTTTAAAAATACGAGTTTGGACAATGAAGTTTGCAAACTCATCCTAGAAAAAGTGCTACATCCCTCATTGCTGAATATCACTACAATCACCTCTAAAGTACTCCCCATGGGAAGCTATGCACTGATGCCAGCGCCTAGTTTACCCTTCAAAGCAATTTTGGGACTCTTTTTCTGGAATGGCCATCAGAGCTGTCGTTGTATTACCCTTGATGTCCTGAATGTCAACAAAATGTCTTCCTTTCAATATTTCCTTTATCTTTGAGTAAAGAAAGAAGTCATTGGGGGCCAGATCAGGTGCGTAGGGAGGGTGTTCCAATACAGTTATTTGTTTACTGGCTAAAAACTCCCTCACAGACAGTGCCATGTGAGCTGGTGCATTGTCGTGATGCAAGAGCCATGAATCGATGGCGAAAAGTTCAGGTCCTTTTCATCTAACTTTTTCATGCAGCCTTTTCAGCACTTCCAAACAGTAAAGTTGGTTAACTCTCCAGTTGGTACAAATTCATAATGAATAATTCCTCTGATATAAAAAAAGGTTAGCAACCTTGTTGCAACAAGTTCCCAAACTTAACTGTCAGACCTCATACATACCATGTTTCCCTGAAAATAAGACCTAGCCAGACAATCAACTCCAATGCACATTTTGGAGCAAAAATTAATATAAGAACGGGTCTCATATTATATAAGACCGGTCTCATAGTAAAATAAGACCGAGTCTTATATTAATTTTTGCTCCAAAAAATTATTTTTTTATTAATTTTTGACGCGTTAGAGCTGATTGTCTGGCTAGGTCTTATTTTCGGAGAAACACGGTAGTTATGGTCAAATCATAGATTCTATCCCAGATCATCCATGTGCGTGGTCTGCTTGGACTTCTGTATCTTTTTTCCCAAGAAATCTGAGACTCTTAATAACATTTTGAGGACAACTGCTGGCCTCAATTTTAAGTCTAAACTTTCGAAGTTTTCAAGGTCATACTAAACTGCCTACTCCCTTTCCCTAGAGGAGCTTAATCTTGATCACTACAAGTTGAGGTTTGTTTGAATAATCCATTAATGTGGAGAAAATCACCTTCTCATTATGAAGTATTCTGTGTCACTTTAATACTAATTACTCTAACCATATTTATTGAGGATTAATGACTGAGCGATATTTTATTAATAACCAACTGGCATTTATTATTGCATAAATAATAAATAAAGTGCTTCATTAAATATAAATGCATTTTTTACTGAGGCACCTTCATTGAAAGTGTTGCCAAAAATTTTTGCATTGATTAAAAATCTCATTACAACAGTTGGCTAATCTTGCCTTTTTACCTCACCCCCACCTCCCCAAAAAAGAGTCTCTGACAATTCCTGCACAATAGGTAGACTTGGGGATTATTTATCAGCCCTTCAGGAGAAGCCCCTTTAACAATGTGTGGCTGCAATGAATTCCTGTTGCCATGAGAACCTTAACTTTTTGCTTTTCTCTCACTTTGTTATAGTTACATGTGTAACCCTCACCAGCTGGTGTTGGGACGTTCCTGCATTTATAAGCTTGGGTACCTGTAAGTAGCTCATCCGAAATGGATTGAGAGAAGCAGAAAAGTACCTTTGAAATGATCTTGTCTCTAATTTATAGCCAAGGAAACTGAGGTCTAGAGAGGGGCGGAACTTGCTCCACAGCACAGTTACCAGCAAACAAGGACCAGTACCGGTCCCCTGGCCTGTAGTTGTCTTTCCACTGTGCCACACTGCTCGCTTCCAGTAGTCCTTTTGCCATATTCTTGACTTACACCAACGGTCTCATTCATCTTTCTATCTCAGCTGAGTTCTTTCTGTTTTTCTTTCTTTTTAAAAAAATGACTAAACAACCAGAATTTCCCAAAGCTGCCTCACCTTGTTAACAGCTACATTCAAATTTTTCGGGCTGAAAGCCCCTCCCCCCAAGAATTCCATCACCCTTCACCGTTGTCCCCACCCTAAGAATCTCAGGTGTGCCTTAAGAGTGCCCACCTATTCTCACACAACCAGCCTATCTGCTGTAAATGCAATACGTGCCCCTGTTCCGCTCTGGTCCTGACCCTCCACTGGATACTCTCCAGCCTTGAAGCCCTGTGAGGGCGCTGTTCTCCTGTCACCACAGTCACGCCCATCATGAGAAGGCCAATGTCCAGGCAGAGTTGCTTACTCCTCATGCCCCAAATCTCTGGCCCTAGAGATGCTGGTGGGAGGCAGGGATCCGTGAAGGACCGAGACCTTGCACCCCACTGCTTCAGCATTCCGTGCACCTCTGTCCCACCGCTGTGCAGCCTGTGTTCCAAGCCTCACAGTCTCTTACGGACACAACCACTTCAGCTTCTGGCCTCACTTCTATGCCCACGTGGGCTGCAATCAAGACTGGAAATTAAGTAGGAGACAGATGCCACCCTTTCCCATTGTTGTTCTCTTCTTCATCCCAAGGTCTCTGGTCTGAGATGTCTTCCTCTTTCAAGGAAAAACACAAGTCCCCATACATGTTATCTAGATAAACGGATGGTCAGATAAAATCTCCAGCCTATCATTTCTACACACAGACGGACTGTGCCTCAGTTGTGTTGCAGCTGGGACACCATGTTCTGTGTGTACTTTAGTCCTGGTGTCATGCCTGGTACCGTTGCTATAAGTCTTTCCTTAGTAAAGGCCCTGCAGCCTCAGCTGTCATTACTATTCACACCTGGAATTAAAGCATGCCTCGTACGTAGTAGTAGACTTGCCTGTATTCCCCCAACAAACTGTGCTTTTTATTTTAAGGGCAGAGATTGTGTATTTTTTTACTTTATTTTATTTTTATTATTTAAATTCAGTAACTTCAATGCTTAGCACAGGGCCTGGGACACAGTAGGATTTCCAGTGATGCTGTTTCAATATTATTGAATGAGTGACTCAATGCCTGTGTGCATTGGGGTTGGGATTGCAGGAACCAGTCCAGTGAAGCTTTCTTTGACCTAAAGAATTGTTAAGCCTTTGAATAAAGGTCTAGTCCAATTTCCAGCTTGAACCAGCACAATGAGCTCCAAAACGTGACATTTGCATCTATTTCACTAAGGCTCTTGCACTTCCCCTACCCCCGCCCCCGCCCCACAAATCCTGTAACAATAGAAGTCCTCATTCCACTAAAACTGTGTCATTTCTTTAGCGTTTTGAGGGTTAGAAACTAGGACAAGACTATCAGCCAAATGCAGCGGGTACCAGTGTACTGGGTGTATATCTTATCAGATATTCAAGAATGCAGCAAGAAATGTCACGGGGCGCTTTTGACAAAAATATTTAATTAATAGCAACAGCTACAGAAATGAATAACAGCATCGAGGCAATTACAGCGTTCAATAAAGCAGCTCTCCGAGGATGGGGTGGCAGCAGATTACCGACTGATGGACTGCATTTAAATATGTTATCTGCTTATTGGAAAGACCCCACGGGTCCCTCCCCTCCAGGACATGGCCGCCAATAGTATTATTATTGTAGCTGCTTTTTTTTTTTTTTTAATAGAGTAACAAATTGAATTATCTGGGAGTGTGGTCAGAGATTTTTGACCCTCTCTGAGAAACACTTCAATTCTTTGACCCTGCGGTAGAATATGGGGAGCAACTAGAGGGATAGTGAAAAGTACTGTCCATGTGTTGTGTTTCAGGGTAAGGGTGCGCATCAAATGTTAATTGAGGGTCTGGGGAAACTTAAGGCCCGAATCCTGGCTATATGGCCTCGGATAAGTCACCTTCTGTAAACCTCAATTTTTTTCTTACTCGTGAAAAGGTGTACTGAATCTTGCCTAGCAGTGTGGTTGTGGTGATGAAGGAATCCTCCTGGCGTATGGTAGCAGTCCAACCCCTGTGTGGGGACAGAGCCCCAGAAAGCAGTTTCCAGGCTCTCAGCCTCACATAGACAGGTGCTGGCTCAGGTAGTAAATGGCCATCAACTGTGATTGAATGGCCATCAGCTGTGGCTAGTTGGCCATCAGCTGTAACCAGTGAGCCATTGGCCACTAATATAACTGCTGTGGCTGTGCTAGCAGAGAGGAAAGAGAGGAAAGAGAATGGGGGCTAGCAAGAAGATGGTGGCTGGGCTGGCAAGCGTGGATGGCGGTTTGCGGACAGTGTGGATCCAGCCTCCAGTGAGAGTATAGTGCCGCCAGCGAGAATATAGTGGTATGACTCCCCTACCTATGGCTCCGTGGGTATTCCTTTTTGGCCTCACCATGTCCTGCGTTCTTGTGTGGGGAGCGGGAGCAGAGACCCCGCAGGCCGCCCTGCATTACAAATGGCGTAGCGAGCAGGGTCTCCCGCATGACACCCTGGTAGTCCCTTCTTTCCTAGGTACTTTCACAGAGTTGGGGAGGTGGAATTTGATTTCCTGGTCACTGAGGCATCCATGGTAGGGACACCAACCCAGCTGGATTAAGTGGGAGGAAAAAATGTCCAGCAAGGAGAACACAGCATTTAGATATATGGTAAAACACCATTATAAGGATCCTAGAGGAGTCTAAAAATTTCATGTAAGACACAGAGACATAAGGGTAACACAGTGACCTGGATAAGTGTCCTATAAAGGATAAAGCCCACCCCTAACCCCTTTATATCTAAATTTGCATTCCATTGGATACATCATTGTGGGATGTTACTCTAAAGGAACGCATAACTGGTGGGAGTCCTACAAAGTAGCTGGCACAGGAGATTGTAGGGTCCTGCCTAGTGATGTGGTTCAAAGGACATCAACCCTTGGGAGACTGGTAAGTTTTTTAAGGTAGGGACATAGGCCCAGGATCTCCAGAAATAGTCTTTGCACTGAAGCACGTTCATTTGTGTCTATGTCATCTGCTCAGCTGTGAGTTCTTTTCTACTCATTCAACAAATAACTAATGGGAAAACTATTGTGTGCCAATCAAAATACTTGACACTAGGGATACCGTGGAGAGTAAGTAATGATCTAGCAGGAATGACTGGCATTAAACACGAAATTGCACAAATAATTAAACATGTCATCAGAGCCTTGAAGGAAAAGTAAAGCATGCTGGAGAGCATGGAACAGAGCAAAGGCAGAGACTTTCTCTAGATAGCCTCCTCCACGACTCTGTGTGGTAAATGCTCAGTGAGTTCTCGTTGACCTGAGTTCGATGGGACCAAACAGTGAAGCCCCCCAGGTGTCTATAAGAGAGTACATAGGTCTCTCCTATAGCACTCTCTTATAGACACAATTCTAAAAGTTACTTGGGGGATGACCCAAATCTGATCCTAAACAAGATGCTACAAAGAAATACGAGTGTAGATGGGCCGTGAGACGTGTCTACTCCAACAGTGAAGAGGGTCATTGGTCTGATGTCAGTTTGTCAGTGAGGGAATGACAAACTATAATAAGCAGAGACAGGACCTATGGGCATCGGAGGATTAGGCCACTTAGTATATGTCAAACAGGCCTGCATACTCTGGTGGCTTCTAAGTGCTGGACCCAGAAGATGGTAATTCATGTTCATAATGAAACCCCATCGAACTTAAACTATTTGCGTTGATTGGAAAGCATATGGGAATAAACACAGTACGTCTGGTTCTGTTCCAGGCATCCTTGCTTATTCTTCATGTGTCTTGGTGTAAGAGGAAGACATTCAGCCAGTCCTTCTGAACCTCAGTTTCTTCACCTGTGGGAGCAGACTTCCCAGTTAGAGCCCAAGGCGTGGTGAGAGAGAAATGCAGTGGCATAGGTGAAAGTGCTTTGTGCACAATCAAACTTAGGTTCCGTAGCTCCATTCCAGAGCGTTCTTCTGATTTTCACATTTGGACTTCCAACTGCTTCTTCCCATTTTCAAATGGTTGTCTCCGAAGCATCTCATATTAGCGTGCTCAAAACTGATTTCTGAGTTTCCACCCACAGTGAGTTTTTACTCAGCCTTCCCCACTATAATCTGCTTAATTACCTAATGATTCTTTCCTAGCTCTTATCTTCCGTATCTAATCCATCAGCGAGTCCAAGCCGCTGGCTTGAATCTATGTGATTCTTTCTGTCTCCTTTGCCCCCATCTCCATTTGAGCCACCTGGGTGACTCTCCGGGACCGTTATAATTGCGCCCTAAGTGGTTTTCCTATTTCCCCTCTTATATCCTCCACCCACTCTCTTCACAACTTCCAAGATGACCTTTAAAAACATAAATCCATTTATGTCACTTCTCTGCTCAAACACCTCCAATGTCTTCTCACTGCACTTAAACAAAAATCTAAACTGCGTCCCAAGGCCTCTGAGGCCTGTAGAACCAGGCTCCCGCCTGCTTCCTCTCTGCCAGGTTTCCCCTCCCTCCCTGCACTCACCTGGCTCCACCTGCTGTTTCAACCTGCCAGGCTCACATCCTATCTGCGCACCATCAGAGGGGAGCTGGTCACTATTCTGGGATAGGTCAGGGCAAGGAGTGGGAGAATCCATCCATTGGAAGATGACCCTCCCTGAATATCATGATTCTCCTCTTTCCAAGGGAAACTATTCAGGGGCAAATCATTAAACCCAAATGCTAGTTCTCACCACCCTCCTCTCTGCCACGCTGAGAGGCACAGGGAGCAAAATATTCTCTCGGTTACTCCTGGGCAGTGGAATTATACTTTCCACTGCATCTTTGCCTGCACTGCCTAATTTATTTTTCAATACTGTTATGTTGCTTTTTTGATGTCAGTTTTATTTTGAAGTATTACGCATACATGCAGAGAAATGTACAAATTGTATCTCTGGAATGGGATGAGTTTTCTCAAATGGACACACCCTTGTAACCAGCACCCAGATTGAGAAGTCGATCATTCCCTGCACCCCTGCAGCCCCCTCCTACTCCCTGTCAGTCAGTACCCCACCACCGTAACCACAATGCTGCCTGCTAACAGCATGGGTTGAGTTCGTTTGTCTTTGAACTTTATATCTGTGGAATCATCCAGTATGGATGTACCGTTTCAAGCCTGGCATCGTTCATTCAACATTCTTGTAGTACTCTTATCATCAGAATTATAACATTACATTTTATAATCCCCCCTCTGTAAAAGGGGGGAGCTTTTTGATCAAGCGCGGGAACTTCGGCTGACTGCCTCGAGGTCCCCATTCTGCATTGTGCCCCTGTGCTTTTCCACTTGCAGGCCTCCCTGCCTGGGATGCCCTGCCTGACTTTTCCTTTCCAACTCTTGGGCAGCCAAGTCTCCCGTTAGCCATCAGCTCCTCTAGACAGCTTTCTCTGGCCTGTTGAGTCTGGTCTTGTGCCTCTCTTCTCGGAGCCTCTTCCCACAGCCCCTGTACTTTTGCTGTCAGAGCTGCTCACACTGTGGTGTCCTGACTGTTATGATCCACCTTGCCCACAAGGGATGACTCAGGGGCAGCAGCCATATTTTATCCTGTAGCCCCCAGCGCAACACCTGGCAAAAGGTGTACATTAGTCAATGCTTGTTGAACTTAACTCATTGAATTAAAGCAAGATAGCAATGATAGCTGCAAGACCAACTCAAATACAGAAGTTGACTCATATCTTAGGATACTGGAAAAGATATTGATTGTCAATACTTTAGAGAACTATTCAACACTCATTGGAGGTAATGCAATGCTTCATTTATAGCTTCTGCTTCTATTAATTTCTTCCTGGTCAGCAGAACTGAAAATGAATTAATTCCACACGTTGTTATTATACGATCATGTGTATGTATGTGCTAAGCACTTTGCTCGGCATAAGGAGTGAAGGAAGGTGATAAAACCTGCTTTATAGAGCTGTTACAAGAATTGAATACAGCACCATACAGAACACAATGCTTGACCAGAGTAGGCACTGCACTCATGCTACTTCTCTTCTCCTTCCATCCTGGCAGCAGGTGTGGCCTGGAAGAGTACTGTGACCCTGCAGTCTAGAGAGCCTGGGGTGAGCCCTGGGTACCAATCTGAGCCACGCGAACCTTTCATGTGTGCACCATCACCCTCAGACACCAGCTCTTGGGAGCTGATGAGACACCTCTGACATCTGATCAGCTCCTCCTTCCTGGCCTCAGCTTCCTCCCTTCAGCATCTTCTCATCGATGAGTTCCCAGGGTGCTTTGCAGCCTGGCCTCGTTGAATTATGACAGTCAGGGTTGCAAATGACAAATATCGGTCCTGACACATCATAGAGAAATGGTGCATCATTTGTCTCATTCCCACAAGTACTTTGAATTTTGAGAGGGAAGAAAGTAGAGGAGGAGGGTGCACATGATAATGCAGAGTCCCAGAAATTAATGAGGTAATGGGTGAGCACATTTCCATTCAAATGAGCTAGGGTCATGTTCCTGAGAAGGAACGACAAAGAGGATTAGTGGATTGAACAAGCTCAAAGTGGAAATCAAGCAACCGGGCTGAATAAATCAATGTCCAGTTGAGTCTTATTTGTGGCAATTACTTCTTGAGCCTTTAGTCCCCAGTGCCCCATGTGTGGGCTACAGATGCTCATTGAGCAGCCCCCAGTTTGACATCTTAATGTTTTCCTTCCCACGTTAAAAATGGATAGCTGCTTCAAAATTCATGTATATCGTTAGTGGTTCCATCAAAACCTTCCCGTTCAAATAAGCTGAGTAAGAAGAAAGTCAGAGATGAGGGCATCCTGGTGTGGTGGCAGGACAGCTACCTAGGAGTCATGACATTGAGCTTGGCATCCTGGCTTCATCCTTTATTAGCTGTGTGACTGAGGGCAGGACATGCTACTCGTCTGAGTTAAAAGAAAAATAGGTTTAATCATCCTTGCTCATTCATTCTTTTTGTCATTTGTTTCTTACATGGTTGTTAACATGCTTCCTGCTAATCACAAAGTGAATCAGGCATATGGGGAGGTGCCATCAGGGTGTGTGGGGGCTCTAGCCAGAGGAAGGCTAAGAGAACAACTGCATGTCAGGTGCTGTTATGGATATCAGTCCATTGAATGCTCTTGTCTACTCTATGAGGTATTAGCATCATTAGCCTATTTTTATACAGTCAAACTGAGGCATAGTGAGTATAAGTAACTTGTCCAAGGTCACATGGCTATAAGTAGGAGAGCTAAGATTTGGAGGTAGGCTCACCTGACCCAGAGTCTGTGTTCTCCTCACAGAGGAGAGGCCTATGGACTTCAGGTGACCTCTAAAAATGCTTCCTCAAGTTAAGTAAGCCAGGCTGTGGACACATATGGTGATGGAAGGGCCCAGAACTGAGGCTGTTGAGGGCTGCTTTGCTTCTCAACTGCCTTCAGCAGAAGCCAATATTGGGAATGCCTGGTGATTCTAAAATGATACGTATATGTTTATTTAACGTTGGGAAGAGGCTCCAGAGTACTCTGGCCGTTAAGCAATTGGAAGGCTTGGGAAGATGGGCTGCTGTGGTCTCCAACTCGGTCTCTCCCAAGTGCTTGCCACCCCACCCCTGATGTTTCCATCAGGAAACCTGTGACCTCTCAACAGCCCAATGATTACTGAGCTGTGCTTGAAGTACAATCACAGGGGGTAATAGGCCCAGAGGGTTTCACCTCATTAGAGGCCAAGAGACCTGAGGGGAAAATGTGTCTCAATGGCAGGCAGCTGTCCTAGCTCAGTGTGAAGGCGCAGCTCCCAAGAGGAAGGGACTCGGGTTTCTTGTGTACCTACCATGTGCCAGGGATTTTACATGGTCCTCTGTAATCCTCACGTCCATTACCTGAGATGCGTTTCATTGGAAGGAAATGAAGCTCAGAGAGGTTAAGGGACTTGCCCAAGATGATACAGCCATAGCTATGTGAGTGCCGAGTCAGAAATGGAGCTCAGGTTTGTGTGATTGCAAATGCTCTGCGCTGTCCACTCTGGCCTCCTGCCTCTCCTGAGGTAACCTCCATCTGGACGGGGCAAGCTTTTGGTTTTCTTGCCACTCTGCCCGCAAAGTGGAAACAGACCAGTCTCTTCACACACGTGGCCTGGACCCTCCAGGGCATCTTCATTTTTAACACAGGTGAGTATCTCCTGGGTGCGACTGGACTGTAAGCACCCACCTGGCCCCAGGCTCAGTGGGACAACCCAACTGTCACTTTTCTGCCGTATTAGCTACTTAATTACAATCTTAGGAAGGAAAGGACCAGCGTTTCCAACCTGCCCGATACTCTAGCCATGCAGTAGTATCCCAAGTACACTCGTCTCTGGGGCCTTTTTCCTTCCCCCATTAGCAACCTCAGTGTTTTTCTGTACAGAAATCACTCTGCTTTGGAGGGGACACTTCATAGCACTCCCCTCACTCCTCCACCGGCAAATTAAAACTTCTCTCAGCACCAGCAGAAGCAGGCAGGCATTTATATAATTGGTAATTAGTGCAGCCTCACTAAAGACTAGTGGAAAAGATGAAGGCATCTCTTTTTCTGAGCTAAGTACTCTTAGCTTTGTTTGGACCTTTCTTAAAGCGCTCATCACATGTTGCCATGTTAGTGGTTCACAGGTTCGTTCATTCATTCGGAAAGGTTTCATAGCACAGTGAAAGGAGCGCATGCTTTGACTGCAGACACACCTGAAATTGAATCCTGGGCTTTGAAACTCTGCTACCTGACTGACCTTTTGCCCTTGGACCATGGACTTCACCTTTCTGAGTCCCAGTGTCCTCATCGCTATAACTAGGGAACCAATACCACCATTACAATGTTGTGGTGGGGTTGAATGAGATCAGGTCAGTGAAATGGGTCATGTAAAAGGTGAAACAAAACAGCAACACTCGGTTCACTGTAAGTTATACCATTATAGAAAATCAAATCCAGATATGACTGTGTGCGGGGTGCAATTGTCTACTGAGGGACTAACGTCGTGCGCAGAGCTGGAGTTCCTATTACCTGAGAGCAGCCTGTAACAGGAGCTGATGTGTTAAGAGTGGTTCCCGAGGGAGAACCATGACCAGTAGATGGAAGTTCCAGAAAGAGACGTGTTAGTTCTAGTCACAAAAAAATTTGTAACAATCAGAGCCTTCCCATAAAGGAAATATTGAAGTCTGTGCATGGGAACTTAGAAAGGAATTAGAAAACCTTCTGTGGAATCTCGGCTCTACCACCCATAAGTTGAGTGACCGTGAACAATTTATTTACATTCTGTGACCCTCTGTATCCTTATCTAGGAGTTAGGGATAATAATAGTAACTCTCATGGGGGTTTTGGCGAAGATTAAATAAAAGGATGCATATAAATCCCAGTGCCCAGCATTCAATGAATGGTAGTCGGTTACAATGTGAATAAGAGGAATAGTTTCTAACGGCCTTCAGAGGTGTTCAGCTTCCTATGGAGACCCAGGGAGAGGACATAGCTGTGGAATCAGCCTCAGGAGATGGCTTTGGAAGTAGTCCCCTGATGAAGTGAAAAAGCAGGAAGCTTCCTGCTCTGTGTCACAAATAGGAACTTTCAGAACGGGGTGGGTTTCACCTCTGTGGACCCTGTTCCACACCAGAAGAGAGGGCGAAGCAGCAGAGAACACATGACCCTCTGTCAGGGAGACTGGAAGGAAGGACCGGGTGGGCAGTGAGGCAAGGGGATCCCTTCCCTTCCTCGCTGCTGTAGCTCCCAGGCTGCCAGGGCTTGGGAGCAATCACAGTACAGTGTGGTGAGTCCCATAATGGTCTGTGTGTCAAATGTGAAGGGCACCACGTGGAAATATGAACATCTACTGTGTGTCAATTTGAACAAGTTGGTTAATCCCTGAGCCTCACTTTCCTTATCTATAAAAAGAAGGAATAGCAATACCTACCGTACCAGGTTGTCAGGATACAACACGCTGATGGATGGGAAGCCCCTAGTGCAGGTTCTGGCACATGGCTCGATCGCCTATGTTGTGAACACGCTTTCTGAGTACACAGAGAGCCCCTGGGCTGTGCACAGCATATGCGTCTCGGTGCTTTGGCCCGAAGAACACCGGCCACACGCCTTTTCCTATTCTCCCGTTTGGGCAGCGGACAACTCTGCCCAGGAAACACTCTTCCTTCCTCCAGAGCCTAACAGACCCTGGAGTGGCTAATACTCCCAGTCATTTTCTTTCTCTTGTTTTCATTTTTTTGAAAGTCTACTATGGGTAAGGCACTACGCCTATATGTTTGTTTTCTCATTGAATCCGCACATCAGCCATTCATGCATCCATTCTTTTCAAATTTTTAATTTCTATTTAGGACACAAATTAAGCACATATTCTGTTCCAGGCACAGTGATAGTAGAATGCAGGGATGAATATCTCTATTCCCTATGTTCAAGGAATGCCGTCTTGTAAAGAAATTCAACGAGTAAACACAAAAATTGTAATATGGGTGTCATTATTTCCACATTACAGACACAGAAACAAAGGCTTTGAGAGGTATAAAGATACTAAAGCCGGTTTTCAATCCAATTTCTACTATGTCTCCTTTAACCCTGCCTCAAAACCTGTTGTTTCCAAAGGCCGCTTTAGTGAACTATATGCTTTCCAAGTTGAACAATTGCATTTGGGAAGGAAAGAAAGGAGAAGGAAAGAGCGGAGACAAAGAACAGAGAAATTCAATTTAATGGACTCAGACCCTTTTAAACAACTGACCTCTGTGCTTGTTGTAGAACCTGTTGAGCTCATAGCGTGTTGGGGTGCCCAAATTATTAACGTGAAGTTGGGAGACGTGTTTCTCAAATGCAAAGTAAAAGCACCTTGCTTCCAAACTCTAAGATCTCATTAAATGAGCTAATTCACCTGCTGTTTAATTTGCTAGAAGCCCTATGAGTAATTAGGCTGCTGACATCTTCCAAAATTATATTCTTAATCGTTGCATTCTTTTGCATCACAATGAACTTCCACAGCCGTCCTCCCAGAGTGCCTTCCTCCTTTCCCTGCCACAGCTCCTGCTCCATGCTGAAGGAAGGCGGGAGTGTTGCATTTAGCACACTTACCCTCCCGAACATAATTAGGGAGAAATATTAATTAGAAACATAAGACCACCCTGGAGATCCCGCAGAATATTTGAAGCAATGGATTTGGTTGTTTTCATTTTTTTTCTTTCTGTTCCAGAGCTAGTCCTGAGCCCTGAAATCTTGCAGCTGCTAGTTTACCAGGGCGAGCTTGTATTTCTTGATATTGTTTGCAACAATTTATAAGTGCTTACTGGAGCGAGGCTTCCTTGCTTTGGCTTGTAACCCACAACACAATATTTCACTCTTGAGATGTTACATCCATTTGTCATAGTAAGTGTGTGTGTGTGTGTGTGTGTGTGTGTGTGTGTGTGTGTGTTTGGGCGCGCACGTTTATACTCTGGGAAAGAGCAGCATCTTCCTTACATAAATAACACTATTCTGGGGAAAATGGACACTGAGCCATTTCCCAGAGAACCACTGCAAACACATTTTGGGCTCACTGTAGATAGACTCTCTAATTGCTTTGAATTTACTTTCGTACTTTACTGGGGATTGCTTTGGGGTGATTCTGAAAGAATAAGAAGCCTTCTGCAAGAAGAATTTAGAAAGAAAGTGCTTAGGAGACATTCTATTTTCAAGTTTCTGTGTAAGTCTCCAGTTGTTGACAAGTGAGAGTGACATCCCTTCCACCAGAACAGTGGGCCTGGGGTGGGGAGGGTTCCTCCTCGGTGACTCTTATTTTGGTATGACAAGTTCAACTATGGCCTCACTGCCTTGCTCTTTCATTGCCTGGGAACCTTCTCTGCTCTTACTTCCTGGCTGCTGGAGAACTGTTTAGCATTCATGTTTGTGCTTTGGAAGGCAGTTCTGTGCCCAGGCTGCCTTCTCTTTTGCTCTGCCCAGTGAGCTCATTGGCCGCCTGCGATTCCCATCATTCAATGCCCAGAATATGTTGGCTGGATTTCCCGCCCCCACCCCAATCCCCCACATCTTTCAGTTGGCTTTAAATAAGGAGTGTGCTCTTATGCTTGGGAAGAGACCCTTTCCGGTTCTCATTCCACCACAACAAGCTTTCTGTGCGGGCTTGAACATGTCATTTAAGCCCTCAAGGCTTCTGTTTTTATTTAACATGTGAAAGGGCGAGGCTCCTCTCAGCTACAGATTTTAGTGGATGGTGCATCTTGGGTGTCAGAAATCTGACTCAGAGAGATTGAGTGTTTGAAGGCTTATCTCTCTCTGTTTTGCCTTCCTCAGGAAGAAAGGCCAATGACCTAATTGAGTAATGAGAATGGACAAGAGGCTTCAGGGTGCACTGTAAGACCAGAGATTTGGATTCCAACAGACCTGGCTGCAAGCCAGCTCCACAACATAAGAGTTCTGTGACCTCAGGTCCCTTCCCCTTTCTGAGCCTCTCTTTCCTCTGGACAAAACAGGACCATAATGCCTACCTCAAGCCCAGCCATGGACATTGAATGAGAAAATGTTGGTGAAAGTTATAAACACAGTGTGTGGCATACACAGGCTCTCAAGAAAGGTTAGTTCCCATCCATACTCCCTTCCATCCACTTTGAAGGGAGGAGGTGCCAGAATGGAAATCATAGAACAGCAACTAAAATCAGTAACTGGCAGCAGAAGGCAATTGGTGTAAGGAGAAAATGGGGAGCCATCTGACTTAATGATGGTAGAGGATTTTGCTCTCTCGAAGGCAGCTTAGGAAAGATGAGTTGCATGCCTTCTTCCTGTCTGCAGCAGGGTTTCTGAAAGATACTGAAATCACTAACTGAAAATACTAACATCATTTATTATTGGTTTTGAGTCAGGCATGGGGCTTGCTAAGTGATATGTAGACTGGCTCTAACCCTGATACCAGCTTGGTGTTGCATTTTATAAAGGAACAGACACACAGTCAGCTATCTAAGAAGGAACAGGGCTCAGGCTTGAGCGGTTTGGTTCTAAACCCACAACTCCTGCTCTACCTGCCAAATATAGGCTAGAAAAGCACAATGGTCATATAACGGATCCACACAGTTGGCTCTTTTGCTTAATATGGGTGCTTTACCTAAAACACGTCCTGGTCTCCATGGGAATTCACCTTTGCCTCCCCCACATCTGGTGCATGGTAACTGCCTACGTTGTGCTGAATACCTAAATGAAGAAAGGGTTCAATCTAACTTAAATCGACCACCAGGATAAACCCGTACCTCACCTGAGGAAAAAGCCGAACTCTACGTCCTGAAACAAGCTTATTCCCTGGCAGAGCTTCCTGGTAGGCAGAACACAGCACCATCCGCCAGGGCTCAGGGGCAAGAAATGAAGGTTGACTTTCTACCACAGAAGGAAGAGAATTTTCAGTAAAACACAATTAATTCCTGGGATTGGATTTTGACTTGGATGCCAGAATTTGCTCTCACAGAGGGACACTGGTGAACTTTCAAACAGCAGATGGCAGAACTTGAACCCCTCCCTCCTCTGTGCTCAGATGTCACAAACCCATGATGGCCAAAGTAAAGTTTGTCAGTGGCCTTTCTCTGTGGACCAGTGACCCTATCACCAAAAGCCTGTTGACAGTTGATCCAAATGTACTGTGTGGTAAGCTGTGACACAGAGGCCAGTGACAGCATGGGCTCTCAGGGCCACTTCCTGTCCTGCCAACCAGTTTGGACTTTTTCAAACAGAAAAGTGAGTGAGGCAAGGGAAAGGAAACTCACATTTATTGACTAGAATTCTGTTTTAACACTACCCTCGGCATCTTCAGTAAAATAAGTCACGTAATCTACCCAGAACCCCTGATGTACATTGTCCCCATTTTACGGATGAGGACATTACTGCTTGTTCATTCAATAAGGCTCATTTGCACAGTATTGAGTTCATGTCAGGGGACACTAGAGATGAAGGAAAATTATAACATGATTTTGCCATTTTCCAGGATATTGGTGATACTGTTTGGGCAAGGATGGGCACGAACGGACAAAAAATACATAAAGCCAAGGTATTGGAGAATTACAACCCCCTACACACCCATACGTAGTCTCATCACTGAGATACAAGTATTGCCTGTTGCTATCATGAAGTGCATCTTCTTCCAGCATTTTTCTAAGATTTATTTATTAGATTATTACTGTACACACAATTTACAATCCTGTTTTTTCACTGATCATTAATTCATTTTCCATATTGTTAATTTAAACTCTGCAAACATAATGCTTAATAACTGTACAATATCCTAACCAGTGGCTGTCTCTTCTAATTATTCTTCCTCTCCTTTTTCTCCTCCTCCTCTTCCCCCACGTTTTTCTTCTGCTACTACTGGTACTAGTACTGATACTAGTACTACTACTTCTTTATAGCTTATCTTAATTGAGAGCTTTGCAATGTGTTAAATAGACTCCAAGTTAAATTCTTTCCTTGTAAAATTTCATTCAATCCTCATAGTAACTCTATGGAGTAGGTTCTGCTGTTATCTCTTTCTAGAGACAAATGTAGAGATGAGGAAACTAAGGCACCAAAAAGTAAAATAACTTGCCTAAGATAACACAACCTTTAAGAAGAAGTAGAGCTAGGATTTTGTTTTCTCTGATTCTAGAACTGAAGTTTGTAACAACTGCCAGTTTTGTTGTTGTTGTTGTTGTTTTAGATATTTTCATTGTCAGGCATCTAGGTTGATACCAATCTTTCCTTGTAATATCATCCTTGTATGTGTGTGTAATTGCTTTAGGTTAGTTTCTCAAAAGCGATTTACAGAAGAGGAATGACTAAGTAAAAGAGCATGAATATTTTGCAGACTCCACACATAAAGCCAAATTGCTTTCCAAAAGTTCTATCCACTTAACACTTCTGCCAGCAATGTACGGGAGTGACCATTCTATCCAGAAATGAAAGGGAAACCAAAGAACACTTGAATGACCATGCATGACTACCATTTCAGCCATAAACAGTATCTGAGAATCCTGGAGCTCCTGCTTATGGGTTACGAGTGTCTTGTGTTAGAAACATCTAGGATCAGAACATTTGCATTTGAGACCTATCTCTACCATTGACTAACTGTTTGCTCTGAGATTTCAGTCTCCCTGTGTGTTAATCTATTTCATTTATTCTAATTGTTGGCAGGGGTCAGGGGAGTGGAGATTAAAAAGGAATTTGGAAAAGTAGGGGTGTTTCAGCTGGGCCTTAGATGTTGGGTAGGATTTCAGTTGGTGGGGAGGGAACAGAAGGGCGTTCAGGTAGAGGTGACTTGTGAACAACAACCTAGAACTCATAGCTTGTTCTGGGGACAGTGGGATCAATGGATACTCACAGAATGGGGCAGTGGCTTGAGTTAGGGTTGGCATGGCAAGCTTGGGCAGGTTGTTGAAAACTTTAATTATTCCATGGAGTATGAACTTTGATTTATAGATAAAGAGATTCAATCAGAGTTTGCTCCCACTCTTGCCCTGAGGGAAGTGGCTTGATCAGATTTGTATTTTTAGGAGACAGCTCTAAGTACATAGGAAACTAGAGAAACAAACAAACAAACAAACAAAAAACTGGACAGAGAGACACTAGGCAGGTAAGGTCAAAATAATCTAGGCAAAATATGAACAAGTCCTAACTTTACTTTGGAAAATAGGGGGACTGCGGCTGTAATAGAAGTACATACATTTTAGGGGGCTCCCAGGAGAGGGATCAATTTCCATCTACAATAGGGGTCCAGGGAAAGAGTTTAGAGAACTGAAATGTATGGGGTGGACAGACAGCCACCTTGTAAGGAGGGCAACCTCATCCCCATTTTATAGATCCGTGAAATGAGATTCAGGTGGGTCAATCGACCTACTCAATTTATGCAGCCAGAAAGTGAAAATATTATAGTTAAAGCCAAGTGTATCAGATCCCAAATCTCACTCTACTCCCTGTCAAGGCATCCTAGAGGAGGTAGTTGTTCAGGTGAGCCTTGAAGAATGCAGACGGACTATGATGGATGAAGAGAATTCCAGGCACGGAAAACAGCCTGATCCAAGGCATTGCCTGGTGAGAGTCTGCGGTCCCTTTAAGGATGTCCATCCCTGCTTTCAGAGATATGTATATACTAGCATTAGGACTCAGTTAGTTGTTAACTGAGTGTTCACCATGTATCAAGTCCTATTCTTAGTGCTGAACACTTACTGAATCTTTCTCTCCTGCCTGTAGCTTACATGTAGGTACTTACTGTCGTGCCCACTTTAGAGATGAGCAAATTGAAGACACAAAGCTAGTGGGTGGCTGAGCCCGCTTTTTACCTCAGATGTCCTGGTTCCTGAGCTCTTTACCACATTGCACTCTGGCCTCTTATGGACCGTGTGGCGGTTAGGAGCCATTCTTTCCTCACACCAAAATTGAAGGCAACAGTGGAGTAAATCTGTTTTTTTCTTTCCCCGAAGACGGCATGAATGCCTTTGATGAGGACAGAGAAGAACCAGGGTGACCTGGATGTCACCCTTTTTTTTTTTT
The DNA here is from genome assembly GCF_036562045.2 of Rhinolophus sinicus. Lineage (NCBI taxonomy): Eukaryota > Metazoa > Chordata > Mammalia > Chiroptera > Rhinolophidae > Rhinolophus > Rhinolophus sinicus. The sequence continues at coordinate 26,426,893 of NC_133756.1, read as the reverse complement.
TCACAACTGAATAATGACAGCTATTGGGAGAAGATGTTTGCAAATGACACCTCTGATAAGAGGCTAATGTCCAAAATATATAAGGAACTCATACAACTCAACGACAAAAACAACAACAAACAATCCAATTAAAAAATGAACAGAGGACCTCAGTAGACATTTCTCCAAAGAAGGCACACAAATGGCAAATAGACATATGAAAAAATGCTCAACCTCACTAATCATCAGAGAAATGCAAATAAAAACCACAATGACATATCACCTCACCCCAGTCAGAATGGCTGTCATCAACAAGACAAATAGTAATAAGTGTTGGAGAGGCTGTGGAGAAAAAGGAACCCTCATACAGTGTTGGTGGGAATGCAGACTGGTGCAGCCGTTATGGAAGGCAGTGTGGAGGTTCCTCAAAGAATTACGAATAGAATTACCATATGACTCAGCAATCCCTCTCCTGGGCATCTACCCAAAAAATCTGAAAACATTTATCCATAAAGACACGTGTGCTCCGATGTTCATTGCAGCTTTGTTTACGGTGGCCAAGACATGGAAACAACCAAAGTGTCCTTCGATAGAGGATTGGATAAAGAAGATGTGGTATATATACACAATGGAATACTATTCTGCTGTAAGAAAAGATGAAACACTGCCATTTGCAACAACATGGATGGATCTTGAGATTATTATGCTAAGCGAAATAAGTCAGAAAAAGTCATAAGCCATATTACTTCATTATATGTGGGATATAAAAGTGAAAGAAACAAAGGAGCAAGGCAAACAAATAAAGAAACAAAAACTCATAGGCACAGACAATAGTTTAGTGGTTACCAGAGGGTAAGGGGGGTGGGGGGTGGTAGGTGAGGGTAAAGGGGATCAAATACACGGTAATAGAAGGAGAACTGACTCTGGGTGGTGAACACACAATGTGATGTATAGATGATGTAATACAGAATTGTACACCTGACATCTACATAACTTTACTAACAATTATCACCTCAATAAACTTTCATTACAAATAATAATAATGACAGCTATCATTTACCAAACTGTGCTGTTGAGCATGCACCGTGTGGGATACCCTTAGGTCTGCTCTCTTGTGCATTTCCTGCTGGGCACTAGAGAGTATGTGGCACCAGGAGAGCAATGACTGGTGTGGAAATGGAGGGAGAGGCGAGTGTTGTAAACCATGCTAAAGCATGTGGGCCTTCATTGCATTGAAATGTATATTGGTGATTCTGAAGCCTGTATTGGAACAGACAGTAAAGACAAATTAGGGCAGCCGGTTGGCTCAGTGGTTAGAGTGCAGAGCCCATAACACCAAGGTCGCCGGTTCTACCGGGCCAGTGAGCTGCGCCCTCCACACGGGCCAGTGAGCTACACCCTCCACACGGGCCAGTGAGCTGTGCCCTCCACATGGGCCAGTAAGCTGCACCCTCCACACGGGCCAGTGAGCTGCACCTTCCACAACTAGATTGAAGACAATGGCTTGAGCTTGGAGCTGAGCCATTGGGGTCTATGAGATTTTGTTTCTTTATTTGATTGTCTTGTTCCTTTGTTGCTTTCAGTTTTATATCCCACATAGAGTGAAGTCATGTTTTTTGACTTTTTCTGTCTGACTTATCTTGCTTAACATGATAATCTCAAAATGCATCCACATTTGGCTCAGTGGTGGGAGCATGGTACTTATAACACCAAGGTTGCCAGTTCGATTCCCACATGGACCAGTGAGAGACAACTGCTTGAGTTTGGAGCTGACCTGTGCCCTCCACAACTAGACTGAAAACAACCACTTGACTTGGAGATGATGGGTCCTGGAAAAACACACTGTTCCCCAATATTCCCCAATACAAAATAAAATAAAAAATACATGAAAATGTTATGACTTGGATGCACATACAATGAAAACACTAAAAAACATTCCACCTCTGTGGGATTTCAGGGAATTTGAAGTAGAAAACCAGACTATGGAAGAAGTGGGGCTTGCCCCCCCTGGAAACCTCAAGGAAAACTCCAGATTCTAGAAACTTTTGGAAGAAACCTTTGAAATTGCAATGAATGAAAGTGACATGATGTTAGAGACGTCTCTGTCAGACCACAGTGCATTTTTCCAAATAGGCCCTGACTTCATTTTGTCCTAGAGGGTTCTTTACTGTGCTTCACATCATTGTCACGTCTTAAGAATTTCCCATTTCTTAAAATGAGTCCAGACTACACCTCTACCTTTAGAAACGGAGACCTGCCTTAAAAGACTGGATAGCACAGCTTCGCAAGAGAGGTTTACTGATTCTACGAAGTAATTATACATAGTGGAATAAAGAAGGTAAACCGTAAAAAAAACAAAAAAAATGTGGATTATATTTTTAGGGCAGTTGGGAGCCAAGGAAGGCTTTAAAGCCCCTGACTGATCAAATCCTGTTGAGAGTTCAAACTCCATTTCTGTGAGAGGAAAGGGAAGCTGATTTAGGGAGTGTTAGGAAACCAGAGGCAGCAGATTGGGGTAACCCAGATGACCTGGTAAAGGCCCAAACTAAAACAGTGCCCATGGGAATGGAAAGATAGGGACAAACTCAAAAATAATGATGGACTCAATTGGACCTCATGTCCAATTGCATATGAAGAGGGAAGGAAAGAGGTATAGGGTACGGCACCCACTTCCTTGTTGAAATCCACACATTACTTATTTCCTTGCTTAGCTGGAAAACTCTATCTCTACAGAGAAAGCGTATCTAATGTTGAGGCCAGGAGCAATGCACTTGTTTCTGTGCAGAGAAAGCTAAAAGTATCACTTAGCGACACGCACGAAAAAGAAAAACCCAGATTTCCCTCTCCTCTCCACACTTAAAGAGAAAAATTATTTTGCTCATAACTTTGATGAGCTTGATGCATGTTTGGATATCATCCCGAGCACGCAAACTGCCCAGGCGCTGGGGAAATTATTAATATTTTACTGGTGGACTTGGTTGAACAAACACAATAAACACAGGCGCGGTGTCATTGCACGCTGGAAAAGCAGATGGCAGTCGGAAGCAAAGCTGCATCCGGCAGTTTGAAATTTCAAATTACATCAAATTGAAGCTTTGCTCGTGCCTCAGGCAAGATTTCCCCTCAAATGAAGGAGACAGGGGAGGCAAACCCTTTATTCCTGGGCTGGTTTGGCAGTGGCTGCTGAATGGTGCACTGCTTTCTATGATGCTGAGTGGCATGAGAGCTGGAAGGGAGATGGGCTCTTTCTGTCTCAAGTTCCAGAGTATAATCTGGGAATGAAAACCAGAGAAGTCCCACATATCAGTGAAATCATATGATTCTCTGCTTTTTCTGTCTGACTTATTTCGCTTAGCATCATACTCTCAAGATCCATCCATGTTGTCACAAATGTTCCTATATCATCTTTTCTTACCGCCGAATAGTATTCCATTGTGTATCTATACCACAACTTCTTTATCCATTCATATATGTGGTATATAAACCCAAAACAACAAAAGAACAAGACAAACAAATGAGAAACAAAAACTCATAGACACAGGCAATAGTTTAGTGGTTACCAGAGGGTAAGGGGGGTGGGGGTGGGAGATGAGGGTAAGGGGGGGTCAAATATATGGTGATGGAAGGAGAACTGACTCTGGGTGGTGAACACACAATGGAATTTATAGATGAGGTAATACAGAATTGTACACCTGAAATCTATGTAATTTTACTAACAATTGTCACCCCAATAAATTTTAAAAAAAAAAAAGAGAAGTCCCTAGGTCTCTAGGATCTCATCAACCCTAGCTCTATAGTTTTGCACATTTTGTTCTCTTGATCTCAGATAAACTTGCCATTTTTGTCCCCTCCTCCCAACCTAGATAACTTCTATCCTTTAGGACACAACTTATGCATTGCTTGTTTTAATGTAAATATGATGTTGTCAACCTGGCAGTTTCCCGCCCTCCCACCTGTAGCCTCACAGGCCACTGGGCTGCCTTCTGTCATCACACTCACCACCTTGGATAGTCAGGGAGACTTCGGTGATTGGAGGCTGTGGGCTCTTTAGAGATGGGACCACGGTGCCTCTCTATCCCCAGTACAGCAAGTACTGTCCCTAGAACAGAGTAGGCACTAAATAAGTGGGAGTCTTGTTAGCATCATGATCACTGGGTGAAGATAAACAGATGCTGTATCTGTGTATGTAACACACATAAAAAGGGTGGGTCCATCACTGTACACATGATGTCTGGTATAGAAGATGTGTGTGAAAAGAATGTAGGTATGAGATATGGGCATGTCTACGGGGCATTGACACATTGCCTAGCTAGTTAGGTCAGCTAAAACCCTAGCTGACTATCAAATCACAGGAGGGTCTTTTTCAAACTATAAAGTGTGGAAATTCAAATTCAGTACATATATCTCAGGTGGTGCCCAGGAATTGGTAGGTTTAAAGACCGTCACATAGAATTCAGATTGACAACCCAGATTGTGAGCCAGTCATTAAATTGGTCAATATTTGCTGAGTGCCTAGGGTCTGCGAACAGTGTTGGGGACACTGGGGAACCCACTGGTAACCTAGACACACTCACTGTCACTGTGACATTTGTATTTGGGGGGGAGGTGACAGAAAAGAAGCAAATAAATCAATGAATACCCCCGAAGATTTGAAGGGGCACTAAAGGCTGTCAAGGAAATAAAGTAGGTAATGAAATAGGTAGTGAGTGGGGTGGTCAGGGATGTTCTCTCTGAGGAGCTGATATTTGAGCTGAGACCGAAATGATGTGGAGGCAGTCAAATGAATATCCGGGGATGAGACTTTGACGTAGTGGGAAGGACACACATGATGGCCCTGAGATGGAAATGCGCTTGGTGTGTTTCATGAACAGAAGTGTGCCTGGGCTCTGGAGGATGGAGATAGGGTGGGGTAAATTAAGTCAGAGAAAGGGGCAGGGAACTCAGGGTGTTGTAGGAAATGGTAAGAAGACTCATTTGGAATAATTGAGACCATGTTGGGAGAGTTTAAAAGTAAGGGAGTAAAATGATCCCATTAAGGATTTTAAAAGATCACGTTGGGTGTTGTCTGGAGAAGTCTTTGTGTGGAGGCAAGAATGGTGGTGGAGAGACTGGAAGCTAACATAGTAATCTGGGAAAGAAGTGGTAAGGATTGGAGAAGGGGAGGTGGAGAAAAGGGAGGCGACAGGGGATAGTATGCAGGTGGAGCTGGCAGGACGCGTTAAAGGATTGTATAGGATTTGAGAGGAAAAGCGAACCTGAAGATACCCAGGTATTTGAGCAACTAGATGGATGGTGATGCCATTTTCTAGGAGATATATAAAGGGGTAGAGGGGGCAATTCAGGGAAATGTGTTTAATGTGTCTTAGGCCTTTGTGCATTTAAAGTTGATGTACATTTGAGACGCCTGTGAAATGTGCATGTGCGTAGGCCTTGTTTCCCTGCAATCCAGGTTAGCGTTAGATCCAGAAGCTATCCCAAGAGGAATCCTCCTGGTTTGATTATAGAGCTGGTTACACTTATATCCTTTGAGTTGTCTATTTTCATTCTGCAAATGGTTTAGAGTTGTTTCCCAACAGCTAAGCTTATGAAACTCCCCTTTAATGTAAAAAAAAATAAAAATAAAAATGATGTGCCCTCCCCCTACTTACCATGAGAAGAGCTTAATGTCCATTGGCTGAGAACTCTACACTAATGAAAAATTAATATGAATTTGCTTATGCTTTTGAATAAATTGTTTATTAATGAATCCCAATGAAGTGGCATCTCCCTACACTTAAAAATTCTACTATCTGGATATACGTGATATTGTTTTTTAGGGGATAGGTACTGTTGGTGGGTGTGTGTATATATATTCATGACACTTTGAAATAACTCCAAAACCCCTTAGGGGATCTCTAGCCACAGTTTGGAAGATATTATAATGGAACTGGGATTCACCAACTAGTGTCTCACACACCCAATTTAACCAGCAGGTGTGTCTGGATTGGCTAACAGATTGTTATTATTATTATTATTATTATTATTATTATTACATAATGAAACTGCAATGCCTTTGATAGGACTTGTACTCTCCTGTGGGTTCGAGTCTCACCACTCACAATTTTCCCAAACCTGCCTGCCCCACTCCTTTACAACCTAGTTGACCCTTGAAGACATTTGATTTGTGACCCCTTGGCCAGAATGCAGTTCTCTACGATTGGTAAAGTACTTTGCTATCTCTGATCTCATTTCAGCTTCATAACCCCCACCACCACCCCATGATAGCGATGAGATAATATCATTCCCATCTTAAAGATGAGCTAATTGAGACTCAGTAGTTTCAACAACTTGCCCAGTGTCACCTAGCTGGCAAATGGAATCACCATGGCTGGAATCTAGGCCTCTTGACCCCTAGAAAGATGCTTCATTCCTCACACTGCACTGTCTTTCTTACCATTTGTCTGAACTCTAGGCAAGCCAGATGTTACTATCGATGGATTGCCATTATATCAGATTTGAGGAAAAAGGAGTCAGCAGCTGACCTTCAACAAAAGCAAGGGAGGAAATCTGCCCATTTCAGTGTAAGACATTCAAAAGTGGCCGTAGGTAAAGCACAGGAAAGGAGATGAGGGAGTTTGTAAACAATGGAATAATTCTATCGAAGTTGAGGAAAAATCAGAGATCGCTGAAGGCAGAGAGTAAACAGGAGAAAAAAACAAAACTGAAGAAGCTGAGATAGAAACCTCGACTTGCTTGTACCCACACAAAGTCACCTCTAGAATATCTGCTTGGTTTGGTTTTGATTTTCATCTTTAAATAGGGATGATCATAGAAGACCCATTCGCTTGGGTTGCCATGATGAGGAGAACAGAATCATGGAGGCAACCATGTTCTACAAATAATGCAATGAATAATAACTCTGTGATCTGAAGCCCAGGAGGCTTTCAGATAACTTCTTTTTTTCCCTCCATGGAGAATTAGTATTTAATCTATGTGGTCATTGAAGTTTTTCTTGTCTGTCATAGGAAATTGTGGGTTTCTTATTAGGCCCTGGATCCCTGTGACAGAACTCAAGGACACATAAGTTGAAAATTACATAGTGATTTTCCACAAAGACCACGAGCCAGACATCTAACATATCCAAGTTCCCGGTGGATAAAGAATTGCAAATGTTTACTTTAGGCGGTTAGATTTTGGGAAGTTGAATTTGAAACCTGTCTTAGTCTGTTGGAGCTGCTATACTACACTACCATAGAGTGGGTAGTTTAAACAACAAATATTTATTTCTCACAGTTCTGGAAGCTGGAAAGTTCAAGATCAAGGCACTGGCAGATTTAGTGTCTGGGTCTGGTGAAGGCTTGCTTCCTGGTTCACAGAGGGTTCATCTTGTTGTGTCCTCGAATGTCCGAAGGTATGAAAAAGCTCCCTGCGTTCTCATGTATATGGGAACTACTCCTATTGATGTGGGCCCTGCCATCATGCCCTAGTCACCTCCCAAAGGTCCCCCTCCAAATACCATCACAATGGGGATGAGGCCTCAACATAGGAATTCTAGGGGGATACAAACATGGAGCCTATAGCAGTGACGATGGGCTTTGAACTTGAAAGGACTGTATTTCTTGTTCACGTTGAGTAAGCTTCAGCTTTCCCTGGCATCTTCTGAGTAGTCTGTTGATCTTAGCAGAAATGCTCTCCAAAGGTGACAGGTCACCAGCCATGACAGTTTTCCTCATGTGCCACAGATATCCTTTTCTCATGCTCTGGTTTCTAGTTTCGATTGTGGCTTCAGAACATCTCAGCAAGGAGTCTTGGGAAAATCTGTGAGGGACGTGGTGGGATTTTCTGCGTGCTGCACAGGTTTATGAGTCATCCCACGAGCTAAGCTGAACCTCAGAAGGAGACAAACGTGGGCGGTTGTGATACTCTGTCCACATTTTTTTGTTTGTTTTGTTTGTTTGTTTTTATTTTTTGTTTTTTGTGGTTTTTTTTTACTGCTTCTGAAGGAAGGCTCTCTCACCTCTAGATGGGGTCTATTTTTCTTTGCATTCAGGATTTATTGACTATAACCCCCCAAAACACAAAATGGATCTAAAATGGAAAGGTAGTAAATCCCCATTTTTTCAAAATCCGTGCTGTCAGAGATGCTCTATGATGATTATTGATTGGATTGCAAGAATTAAATGAGACAGCATATTTTTAAGTGCCTTGTAATCGTATATGTAAAGAAGCAGTTTCTAACCTGTCTCAGACTCTGGACTCCCTTGAACATCAAGAATTTTTGTGACGCATAGTACTAGTTATACTTCAGTATAAATATTAGATGAGAAAAGACATAATGACCAAAAGCTGTACTGAATGGCACAGGGCCATTTTAGAAGGAATTCAGATGTTAAGTAGATACAAATATTACATAAGAAACCCCACACATTTAGTATTTATGGAGCTTTATGCATATTTTGAAAAATATTAATTTATATATTGCCAAGGCATCATGTTTTTCAGTTCACAGGCAATATTTGATGGATATACAGATTATTGAACTCCTTATAAAATTTTTATGGCTCTTCTGGGCTCTGTTGCCCACTGGTTGAGAAATGCTGAATTCTTAAATTATTTCTAATTCTGTGAAAAGTGAACATTTGTATGTAATATGTACAATGATTAGGTAACCATATTATTTTGTTTATTCCTCAGTTATTACAGTTAAACAGGAATGACAAAAAGGTTTAAGAGCTTATATGCATCATTTCTTTGCCTCTGATCATCCAACAATTCAATAGTATACAAATGACAGACTAGTTATGGCATTTAAAGGGGTTTGTAAAATGATAGGTCTTATGTAGTAGAAGAATTCAGCAAGACCTAGATCCATAGCTGCTTGGGATCCATTGTTTCCAAGCTTTTCATCTTTGATGAACGTAAGCTTTCTAAGTCTCAATTTCCTGATTTGAAACTTGGGGATATAAGTATCTACTTTGCAGCATTGCTGTGAACCTCTGCATATGATCAGCATTTGGCAAATAGAAACTGTATTCTAACCCAACCCCCACTTTACAGATAAGAAAATAAAGTGTCAGAAAGATTGAGACTTAAAAGACACACAGAATAATTAGTTTGTGACAGTGCAAAGCAAAGACTTCCTGGCTCATGCATTTGTATTTGACCACAATTCTAAAATTTATACTTTCTTCTTCCAACCCTTAAGACATTCATGCCAATTTCAGAGGCTGGAATTGGCAAGGGGCCGACAGACAGAGGTTTGTTTTTAAAAGAGACAAGAAAAAACTCCCAGTGTCTGTAATACAAATTCTTAGAATGGTTTACAGCAAGTGTTACTTTATCCCAGAAACTCAGATGGAGGGTTTCTGCTCTTCCTGCATTCCCTGATTCTGCTACGACTTGGAAAGCCCTGTGGTTCACAGCTAATTAAAGAGGGATGGAAGAAAATTATACCTCTGTTGATGCTATTGTTTTAATCTATCTCAAAAGCTTCTTAACAGCAAGCCAACGAGCTGTGGACTAAGAGGGAGTTGTCTCTGACAGAGAGGGCACAGGAGACCCTAGAATGATTTCCATGCATCCACTATTATTTCATTAAGGGGCTTTTATACTTTCTGTTGTTACAGATTCTCATACACACACACACACAAGCACGCGTGCGCGCGTGCGCACACACACACACACACACACACACACACACACACTTTCAGATAATATTCTAGGATCTGATGAATCTCAGGACTACAGGGAGGCCCAGAAGAGAATAAAATATCATTTATATTTTGTATTTATTATATGTCTTGTACCCTGTTTCCCCTCTCATGTCCTCATTTAATTACCACAAAAAGCATTTGTCCCCATTTTATATAACACCAAAACTTTGTGAAGTTAAGATCACCTAGCTAATAACGGTCAGAGCTGAGATTCAAAACCATATCTTTTTTGCTATCATTATAATCAGTGATTATAATTAGCATTCACCATCTTTATTGAAATGACTAACATTTAGTGAGCACTTACTATGGATTGAGCTTTCTTCTAAGTACTTTGAGTACATTAATTTATTTAAGTCCACTTCATATGTATTTAAATGGTTTATTCCTCACAAACCCCTAAAGTAGGTATTATTATTATTATTGTTCACACATTTTCCCAAGGTGGTGCAGCTGATAACCCAGTTAGTTTAAGTCTAGAAGCTGTCCTTTTAACTACAGTGCTCTGTCTGAACCCAAACAAGATGTTTTCCAGCTCTGCACCTTGCTTCACTATTAGGCTTTCAGGATTAGAAGATTTCTCAGGGCATTATGGACACAAGGGAGCACATCTCCTTGAGAATATGACCCAATTCAGGTTTACCTGAGTTAAAATCCTCCCCGCTATTTATGACAGCGTTAATCACAGACTGGACAGTGGACAGCTTAATGGACAATAGTAGGTACTGTTCAGGATCAAACGGGTGAGCATTACTAGGTTATCTGGGTCCCTTGTTGCTTAACAAAGCAAGGCATATTTTTATGTGATTCAGCGGTGCGAACAAGTAAGTACCTGTAAGGAAAGGCTTAAGGTGGTCCGCACCTAGGACAGTGCTAATTAACAGGAAATGAGCAAAGCATGCAATCAGCACCTAGGATAGCGCCAGTCGCTCCGAGGCTCCCAAACAATGCTGTTGGCAGCTATGATTGGGAACTGCAATTGGCGGCGCTGTGCTGTGCAATTGGCCCTAAAGCTGAAACATTAAAAGCTCTTGACCTTCTTGTCCTAGACTTCGAAGAGTGGCTATTCATTTCCTTTGTGTCTATAATAATCTAAAATAACACATGTATTATTTCTCATGATTTTGTGGATTGGCTAGGCAGTTCCTCTGCTGGTTTCCCCAGCTCATTCATGCAGCTGCATTAAGCTAGAGGATTGGCTGAGCTGAAAGGTTCCCTCACATGTGTAGTATTTGGTGCCGGATGTTGGCTGGGCTGCCTCCTTTCCTCTCCATGTGGATTTTTGTCCTACAGTAAGCCACACCAGCTTCCTTACATGGTGGTGATAAGGCAACATTCCTCCTCTTGAGACCTAGTCTCCAGAATTCACAAAAAGTCAGTTCTCCTACATTCGAACTGTCAAAACAAGTGTCAAGTTCATCCCAGAGTCAAGGGGTCAGAAAATTGACTCCGCTTTAAGGCAACAAGCTGCAAAAAAAAAAAAAAAAAAAAAAAAAAAAAAAAAAAAATTGCAGTCATAATTAATTAATCACAGCCTCCTTAAAATAACTGGTCAAGATAGATCACAGTGAGAAATAGCAAAGCTGTTCCATGACCCCTCAATGAAATCCCACTCTAGCTCATTCTCCATATAACATGGCTGCATTTTGTATGTACCTCTATTATGATACTAATCTATTTGTTCACTGAACAAGCAATTATTGAAGATTGTTTGTGAGCCAGGCAAGGCGCCAGTTTTTTTAATTAACATTAGTTCATCAAGTTATTACAAGAATCTGTCAGGTTTTTATCATTCCCTTCCACTCCCATTTAAAGATGAAGGCACCAAATCTCAGAAAGATGAAGTTGCCACAATGCACAGTCAGACACAGCAGTCTCCCAGTTTAGTAGTCTAAGTGCCCCGTGGGTACTTAGTCTGCTGCACTGCAGTTGTCCATTTACCTGTCTACCTCCCCTAGCGACTGTGATCTCCCTGAGCACAAGACTGTGTATTTCTCCTTAGTGCATTACCAGTTCATAGAACGCTGCTGGAGTTGATTTGTAGGTTCTCAGTAAAGGTTGGATGGAGAGATGAATGGACTTCCAAACTACGGATGCTATGTTCTTTCTTCTATGAGTCTCTCCAGTTTATGTTATCTGAGGCCATGTGGTTGAGAATAATATGACTGGAAGTAATAATCAACAACATTTATCAAAAGCTTATTACATGCCAGCAGCTATTAGTCATTGTTTTCCATATTTATTTCATGTATTCTCAACATCTACAAGATAGGTACTAGCATCTTGATTTTACATATAAGCAGCCAAGGGGTTTGGAGAACACGATTAGATTGCCCACGGTGATACACCTGATAGGAGACAGAGTGAAACTTGAACTCAGGACTGTCTGACTCCTAAGGCCATATACTTGCTGACTGAATTATTCAATTAACCCAACCCTGTTGCCTTTCTGCAGTCTTTTCGGGAAGAAAACTTTACGAGTTTTTGTGAAAGGAAACTTACCTCAGATAAATCTCCCCATCCCCTACTAAATAAAATAGAAGGAAACTCAATACACTCCGTGTTCTGGCTCCAAACTACCTTTCTAGCTTTATTTCCTCCTCAGCCTATCTATAAATTCAATATTCCTATCACATTCCTCACTCTTTCTATGATATAGCCTCAACTATCATATACCTTGGCTTTTGCTGATAATGTTCCCTCCATTCTTCACACGTTGAAATTCTTCTTAGTCTTCATGACTAGCCTAAGTGACTCTTCTTTGATAAAACTTGTTTTTTAAATTTCTCCAGGTGCCACTAACCACCTATTTGTCAGTGTTTCTCCAGCAAATAACGTACACCTTTATTTAGCCTGATTCCATCCCAGCTCCCTGCTTACATGCCAGCCTTCCACTAGACAGTGAACTCCTTTCTGCCTCCTTGTCTCCTCCTTTCATGTCTTTTCTCCAATAGATGTGACATTTCTGCTCTGTCCAGGTGATAGGCTATAGCCCAGGACTACAGGGAAACTAAGACATCAACCCTATCGCAGGAAACATACAGTGTTCAGCACAGAGAAGTCACTGAATGCACACTAAGTGAATGAATGAAAGAGCATGCCTAGGGGGAAGTCAGGGGCGTAAGCAATTCCAATGTCAGACCTATACTAGAAATATGGGCAGTGCCTACACTATAGACATTTGGTAAATACTCATTCATTTATCTACTCTCTATACTGTGATAGCCTAGGTTCATATTCAGTTCTTATTACCTTGGTAACTTTGAGCAAATCACTTTAACTTTCTGAGGCGTAGTTATCAAATCTGGGAAAGAGTCAATACTACTGACCTGATAGAGTTTCTGTGAAAATTACATACCTAGCAAATGCCTATAGTGAGAACTCAATATATTTCAGCACTCTAAACTCTTCCAAACTTAATTCCAGAAAGAATATGTAGCAATTCAAAATACAAAATTGTTGGATGGATGGGTGGATGGGTGGATGGATGGATGGATGGATGGATGGATGGATGGATGGATGGATGAGTCAAGAATTCAGTGAGGTAAAATTCCAGCGCAGGATGACAGAGACAGACCCCAGGAGGCAAGAAAGCGTCAAGGGGCTCTGAGCCACCAAAGCCCTGGAAAACACCCCCTTCTGCTACCCCAATCCCCTCCCCAAAGGCCATGCCACTGTTCCTCCCCTTCACAGGGGGCCCAAACAGATTGTTTGTCTCCTCTTTGTGTGTTGGGGATATGTGATTTTACTGTCAGCATGGTGTTTCTAATGAAAGGCAAATGGTGTCCAATGTGACTTGGAAAAAAACGTACAAACAACAACAAAATTATATGTTCTTTTTTCCTGTAGTGTTCGCAGAGAGAATATGTGACTTGTTTGCTGTCAATATGGCTTGTAATGACATGGTGCACAGAAGCACTGCCAAATGTGTGCGGCATTCATTATACACATGTATTAAATGTAATGCGATATGAATTTGGCAGCAGAGCAGATGAGAGCTGCCCTGGGGCTAATGTGGAGTTACAGCACCTCTTCCCATGTGATGATTAAGGGGGGAAAGGGGAAGTGGGCAGTAGCATGTGTGTATAGCAGGGTATCTAGAATTTTCAGCGCTGATTCTGGGTGAGGTTGAGAGACAGTGTTAGAGCTCAAAGGGTCCTTAAATATAGCCTTTTTTCCAGCAGCAACAACAACCATTTAATAGCCAAATCTTGAGCCCTTACTAACTGCCAGGCTTGTAACAGGCCCTGGGAGTAAGACACTTCACCAGTGTTTAAGTTCAGAAGTTAGTAGGGGAGAGAAACAAATAGAGAGGGAATGACGATACACCGTGATACATGCAATCGTAATTACAGGCTAAGGTTAATAGAAAATTACGGAGGAGGAACCTAAACCAGCCTAATGTCACTTCCTCAGAGGTGCTTTCCCTGAGCCCTCCTATATGACTAGCTCGTCCTGTTATATGCTCTCATGGCACCCTGGGCTTTTCCTTCATGGCATTTGCCATGGTCTAAAGTTAGTTGTGTGTGTGACAATTTCATCAGCGTCTGTCTGGCCTCTAGACTCTAAGCCCCATGAAAGCAGGGGCCTCATTTATGTTACTTACCTTATGTCTCCATCACCTAGCATAGTATCTGGCACATAGTTGATGCGCCGATAGTATTAGAATGGAGAGTAGAATGAATTGATACTGTCATATATGAGCTTAACCTTAAAGAACATGGAATCAATCAGCCAGGTAAAAAGGGTGAAGGGAAAGGTGGGTCAAAGGAAGGGGCATGCAGCAGGTATATAAAATAGCAGAAGCAAGAACGTGCAGGACAAAATTGAGGGGAAATCAATAAAAGTGGCCTGTTGGGATTCTTAACTGTATCATTCACATTTTCTCTAGTAAGGTGCAAACTTCTGTGCGAGGCCAGACCTCCCTGGTAGTGTCTACGAGGAAACACACAAGAAACACTAGATTTTTGATGGAAATGTCATTTGGGAAGCTTCTGGGAGGCAGAACAAACATTTTGGTGATGAGCTAGGCAGTAAAGGCACTAGTGTAGCTGTTGAACCAAACCACGTCAGAACGAGAATATAGCTAACGAATGTTTAAGAAATGTTCTAACTGGTGAGAGGATAATAAGACGGGGTATATCCATTGCCTCGTTGATGACGCTTATTGGCGGAAATGGCTCCAATGGAACAAAATTGTTCTGAATGAAACTGTCTCATTAAACATACATTCATAGCCATGGACAATTAAGAGGAACGGCATTAACAATGACTAATGTTTTTTGAGAAATCGTTATATACCAGGGAGGCGCAGTGATAATTAGTTTCCTTGTGGTATCACATGCAATATTCACAGCACCACGAGGGAGGCACTATAAAGATCCCACTTAAAGAAGGGACGAGTAGGAGACCTTGTGAGGTTAAGTGACTTGCTCAAGGTCATCCAGCTAGGCAGAGGCATCGCCAGGACTTGAATTGAGATCATTTGCCTTCTGAAGCCACTCCTTTGACCACCACGTTGCTGAACCAGGCTTTAAGGCAGCGGTGACAGCGATGTCTGGGTTTAAGTTTAAATTTAAGCCCACTTGGCTCCTTCGTCTTCTGAACTCAGCATTTAGTAAAGAACGTGTCTTGCCCATCTATTGACTTTTCAGGAAAATAATTTGGGTCCTAGTGCCAGTTCTTTGTGGACTTTGGATGTGCCTGCTATCATATTGACTCTCATGAATTTGGAGAGTTGCAAGAGTGTTAAGGAGTGATTCTTGGAAACATTCAGCATCAATAACGGGGTGGGGGATTCAGTAGCCCAGAGATGATGTTGGGGGGTGTGAGTCAAATCATGGGGAGTCTGCTGTGTCACAGGGAGGAGTCTGACTCAGTTGATACTTTTAAAAAGGAGGAAATAGAAAACTTGAAAGGTTAAGGGTTTTCTATAGTCCTTTGTAAACACCTTATACATGTGTAAATTATAGATACAAATACACATATATGTGCACATGTATAATATAAATATACACACTCACATATGTATACTACATATGCACACACCTTATGTATACACTATCTATACACATGCACATATTGTCATAATTAGAAAATATAAATATAGGTATAGACATATTTACCTTGAATTATACCATCGGACCTTTATGAACTCTTGTGTACATTCTATGCTATGCCTTCACAAGCATTATGTTATTTAATCTTCCCAACAACCTGAGGAAGTAATTGTTACTATTTTCATTTTTTTTCCAATGAGGGAAACAAGGCTCAGAGAAGTTAGGCCACTTGCCAAAGCCACGGAGTCACTCTCTAGCTGAGCCAGTATTTCCTCAGTCTGTCCAGCTCCTCCAGGCGTATTCCATTCACAGCCATGTGATTCTGTCTCTTACCTACTGCTGTTGTTTGCAGGTAGCTCTGCAAACAGGTTCCTCTGTGAGTTGGCTCCTCTGTGAGTTCCTGAAGGTCAAAGCAGGAGTCCATGCATCTGTGTCTCCAAGATTTAGCGCTAGCCCATGTCAGCACCTACGAGAGCTTCTGTAGTACATGAAGGAATGTAGTGTCTCAATGTGCCTGGGTATAAAGTGAAGCAGCTGGGCTAGAACCAGGCTCCCTAAGCAGAGCATGACGGATCTCTGTTCGGCTTCCAAAGTTCTCTCTGTTCTCTGAAATCCAGCACTTAGAACCATTTCCTCTTTTGAGCTGGTCACCAGATACTGTCCTGTGCATCATTTACCCCACTTTACCCACTTTCTCAATACATACGAATATATATATGGCTTCTAATTTCCCATCTTGAAAGTCCTATATCCACTTTCTCAATATTTAATGCAAGCACGGATTTCCCTTTTGTGAGTCTGCTTCTCTCCCTTACTGGACCATGAGCTCCTCAGGAGTTAAAGGGAGATAAAAGAATTCACATTTGTTGAGCTTGAAAAGCATGCCAAACTCCATATCAAGGCCATCACATTCATGAGTTTATTTGATCTTCATGACAATTATGAGAAACAGTTATTTTCTGTCTTCACAGGAGAGCCGGTTTGGGCTCAGAGAGTAGTATTCTCTGAGCGCTAACACACAGGAAGAATGCAGCCGAGCTGGAATTTAAACTTAGGTCTTTCTGACTCCAAATGCCATGACATGGGCACTGACTTTCTCACCTTAGCCTCACTGCCACATAGCCCAGGCTTCCTCTGCCAGAGACACCATGCCTCTCTCCGCTCACACTCTCCCCCTGCATCGGGACCCAATGGCGACAAGCCGGGCAGCATGGAGGGCTGGCATCTTAGAATGCAGCACAAGGTATGCCAGTGAGAGATACAACAGTTGGTGAACAGTTGGCGAATGGATATTTTTATGCAAGGGTTGCCTAGAGAGAGAGGGGAAAAGAGTAAAAAAAAAAAATGTTTACAAAGAAGCCACAATTAATAAGGTCTTTGTTAGCTTTTTGGATTTAGATTTTCAAGTCCATTGCTTTGGGTTTGAAAAGGAACAGAAAGGTTCCCCAGGAGCCAAGCTCCCCAGCTCCCAAAGCAGGAAGGCATTTCGGAAACCAGTCCAACCCTGAGTGGGTTGAGGATTTTAATTATTCAGCAACAAGCTCAAAGATGCTCTAAATTCCTTTAGACAGCATCTTGTCTGGATCATTTATATCATGGCTGATTAGTGTGCAGGCTTAGGAATTAAGATGACAAGAAAAAAAAAGAAAAAAGGAAAAGAGAGCCCCGTGACTAAGGTATCAGGGAGAACTGTGGCCACGCTAATCTCTTGTCTATCATTTTACATCCCTTTCTGGGCTTCAATTTTCTCATCCATAAAATGGGACTAATAGCAAGTGGGTGATTGTGAAGATGTAAAAAAAAGGCCCTGTAAATCTTACAACCACTTTGAAATAAGAAAATTGGTTTTTGTAGAGCACTATTTTTTTTATAAACATCTCCCCTTCCCTTATCACTTTTTACACATAAATTTATTCTGCAAGCATTTATAATACATATAATAATAATAATAGCTTCCATGTATCCAGTGCTTAGAATATTCCAGATTCATATTTTGCTATAATTGACCCTTGCCCTGATCCTATAAGATAAGTCCCGTTTTTCAACTGAAGTAGGAGGTTAAATAGTATAATCAAGGTCAGTCAGAAGCAGCCTCCGCACTCAGAAATCACTCTGGAGTGGACAGGTAGGTTCAGAGTATGAGCACTAACCACGCTGCTATGTGCCAGGAGCCGCACAGCCATCCAAAGAACTGACATAAGGATAGATATTCTGCTATAAGTTGAATTGTGTCCCGTTCAAACAAGGTATGTTGAAGTTCTAGCCCCCAGTACCTCAGAGCGTGACCTTATTTGGAGATAAGGTCTTTACAGAGGTAATCAAATTAAAATGAGGTCATTGGGATGGGCTGTCATCCAATGTGACTGGTATCCTTATTGAAAGGGATATTTGGACACAGACAAATACACATGGAGGGAAGAACACAGGGAGAAGACAACTATCTACCAACCAATGAGAGAGGCCTAGAAAACATCTTCCCTTCAGAGCCTGCAGAAGGAAACAACCCTGCTATAATCTTGAGTTCGGACTTCTAGTCTCCAGAACTTTGAGACAATAAAATTCTATAGTTTAAGCTAGCTGATGACACTGTGTTATGATAGTCCTAGCAAACTATATGTGTTCTGAACCCCGTTTTCTGGATGAGGCACTAGAAGAGGAAGAGACCAAGATGACTCGCTCAGTTGATAAGTGGGGTTCCTGAGATTTGTACCCCTTGCCCCTTCCTCTCCTGCACCTGAGTTTCTAGAAAGAAAGCTCTTTGGGGGCTGGAATTTATCTTGGCTTGTTCACTGCTGTGTCCCCAACATATATATCAGTGCATGACATATAATAAACTAATACTTGTTGAATGAACGAATGAATGAATGAATGAATAAATGAATACTTTTCTACCAGCTTACCTAGAGCATCACTATTAGGATAAGATGATTAAAAACCACCGAAAACAGGCACATCACATGGGAACAAAAGTTCTAACAACTCACAGTAATTGTCACAACAAAGTGTTTTGTGCTTTGTATTCAAATACTCTTTCCATAGTCAGACACAAATATGAACGAATTTTCAAACAAACTCATTAGAAGTCTTGTTTCATAGATTATCAGGTACCAAACTCCAAGGTCCTAATTCTTACTTGTGTTTGGAAACCATTGACTCACCCGCCTTCCTTCCTTCCTGGTTCCTGCCCATGTAGCAGTGGCATCAGCTGTTTCCTTTCCTGCCTCATCCACTACTTGTTCGTTTTGCTTTATAGGTGTTTTTCTCATTTTTCCAAACTCTAAACTCTGGAGTGTTCCAGGATTCTGTTTTCCTCTGTCTATGATGACTCCTTTGGTAGCCCCGTCTGTCTTGTGTCTTTAAGGACTGTCTATATGTTGACAATATCTGAATTTATATCACCTGCCTTGACTTCTACACTGAACCCCAGACTTGTATACTCAACAACCTACTTAACATTTTCATTTAGATGCGTAATACATACCTCAATGCCAGTATGTTCAAAACCAAACTCCTGCGTTCTCTCCTCACCTCAAGTAAAACACTGCTCTCTCCTAACAGTCTTCCCTGTCAACAAATGGCTACTTATTCTTCCGATTTGTTTCCTTAGGTTGAAAACCTTGAGGCTTGCTTGACTCTTCCTCTCTCACACCTAATATCCAATCATTCAGCTAATCTCATTGGTGGTAATTACAAAATCTATTTGGAATCTGGCCATGGACACTTCTTATCACCTCCATTGCTACCACCATCATCTTTAGCTGGACTATTGTAATAGCTTCTTAACTGGGCTTCCTGCATCCACCTGTGTCCCCATACAATCTCTTCTTCACACATTTTCCTGGGCAATTCTATTAAAATCAAAGTCAAGTCACATAGTCCTCTGTCCAAATCTTCCAACAGTACTATATGACTTAGCTCCCCACTACCTCTTGGACTTCATTTCTTCACTTACCAGATCACATCCAGTTTTCTTATTTCCATTAACTCTGATCAAGTTTGCAAAGAAACAGGCATCTGGTAGACCCAAGATTTTTCTGAGGGAGTGATCTCACTTTGATTCTCCGAATAACCAAGCCCTCGTCCACAGTCCCTGTGCCAATGCTTTCCAAACTCTTCGTAGGTCCTCCCCCAAGACAAGGCTAACTAGACCACATGTTGCTCCACTACTTATTACAATAGTCACCTCATTTGCATGTGATTTTTCTCATTATCATATTGTTAGCAGGAGGCGTAGCCAACTTACAGTGATACAAGTGCCTTGATAGCCTCTTATCTATTTTGGTCAAACTTCATCTGAATGAGGCTGACCTCATTCTTATGGTTACAAGAAGGTAAATAAGCTGCAATCTCCTCCTTAGCCTGTCTAGTTTCCTGAACTTTTTGATATGCTGGGTGTCTTCTCTCAACTCTTCTCTACTCCGTACACTGCCCCAGGAGACTGACCTATACGAAATGCATCACTGGGCTCTGGTGCTCTAAGGCTTCTGGATGACAGTGAGGAGGGAGAAAAGTAAGATCAGGGTATATTTTTTTTTCTGGTTTCCTCCCTGTGAGGTCACCTTGGACTGACTGTCCCAGATGTCACTAATCCTTTAATGGGTGCTACTCTACAGAACTCCCTCTCATTTCATGTTCTGATAATGGATCTCTCCTAACTCTTCCATTCCAGCTGGGGGTATTAACCTTCACTGCTATTAGGTCTGGGTTATTGCCCCATCTCTTAGAGTCCTCTTCCCTTCCCTGCACCTTTATAATAGTCCCTCACTGAGCTAGTCTCATCTGAGTGTGTCACCAGTTTCTTCCTGAAACCCTGACAGATATGCCTGGTGATCTATAAATTTTCCTGTTCTACTATGTTTTATCTGTGGTAGTCAGACTTGATCTATTCCCTTCCTTTGATACAATAGATTTTATTTTTGTGATCAATACTACTCAACTGAATAAGAGAAAGCATATCTCACCCTTGGAGTATGGGGTTCTGAAGCCAAACTGACCCATCTTGTAATCTTGAATTAGACAATGGCCAAGTACCTTAACTTCCTGGCATTTTACTTTCCACCAGATCTTGTACATTTTTTTAAATGGGATTTATATGATTGATATAATTTGGTGCATAGTAGGCACATTGTAAATACTAATTAATATTCTTTCCCCTTCACCTTGGTGCATGTGTTTTTCTAGCTTTTTTTCCCCTGCTTTGTTTTGATTAATGCAATACCTTTAACTTCAGTGGAGCTTGTGGAGTAGCACAGTGTGTAATTTGTAGTCGGATAATTTCCTCATCAGTGGGAGTTGCTCTGGTGCTAATTTGGGCTGTATCCTCTATTTCAGTCCTTTTGTTCCATTTGTAAAGAGCATACTGTATTGTTCCAACTTCCACACTTTTCTTTAAGAGATTGTGCCTTGTGACTGAAAGTGAGACTAGAAAATTCATTCCACCTTGAGTCATCGATTACAGGGCATGCCTATAAAAAGGCACCATTTATTAGGGAAAATTTAAATGTACCAATTTATGAATAGAGGGGTCTTTCTCTGCTCTTGGGTATAGCCTTGATTTCCACTCATTGAAAACACCATGGAAAGAACTGGACGAAGTCAGATTAACTGGGACCTCAGCTACCTGACCTTCTGGGGCTGGAGTCCATTTCATAACAAGCAAAGCCCACTGGGCCTGCTCATGGGAATAGCTTAGAGGTAGATGGCTAAGGTGAGGACAAAGAAGTTAAATCAGGAGGGAGAGACCAGCGTGAGCCTCAACATAAACAGAACACCAGAGAAACTAAAACCTGGAACATTGAGTGCCAGAGTTCAAGCTACAGGTGGAAATGGAGCCGATTGTATATCCTAAGGTAGAGAGCAAGAACAATATCTTCAAACCCAGAGAAGGCAGTGATGAAATAAGGTGTGGGCATGAGCCATGTTCCATCCAGGAACATACCGCGTGGACACCGTCACTGTACCTCTCTAAGGGAAGGCTTTGTATGGTCTCAACAAGGTAAAGATCAAAGCCCAAAGCGGGGCTTTTGCCTCTCTGAGCCCTGGGCCTCGTTTTAGTTAATAGGGAATAATGTTCCCTGCCCTGTTTGTCACCCAGACCCATTGTAAGGATAAAATGATACTAGCTGTGAAAGCACTTTGTAAACCCCAAAGCACTACATAAAAGCAAGGATCCAGCAGACATTTCAACTCGTAGAGTTAAACTCTTCTCCAAGAGGTCACACACCTGGTCAGTTGGAGTCAGACCAATTCTGAACTCTGTCTCCACAAGGGATGCATTAATCGGGAGAGAAACTATATTCAAAGGAATTTAAGCAAAAACAGTCAACTAAAGCAAACGGCAGGAAGGTAGGCAAGTGGTTGGGCTTTCAGGACAGCAGAAACCTGGTCTTCAAACAGAAACCAACCTTGCTCCATGTGGACTCTCTGCTTCTTCCCATGGTTTAGCTTCGCTGGGCTCCTATCGTAGCCCAACTTTCTCCTTGAGGCTGAAACATGGTCATTGCAACTCCCAGACCTGCCACTTCCCAGCATCAGCACCCAGAAAGAGTGGGACCTCTTTCCTTAGTTCCATTTCGAAAAATCCTGAGACTTGTGCTGGCTTGCCCATTCTATGACCAGGGCAAGGGTTACTGTGATTGGTATTTCTACATGTTTTGGGTCAAGGAAGAAGCTGTTCCTCAACTATTCCTGGAAAGGAAGATGCTGGAAGGACAGAAAAATAGGTGACCACTATACGCATCTAATTAACAGTGCACTAGTGTTGGAAGACTAAGACATCTAGACCCTTTGGGACAGACCCCCCACTTGCCTCTTGGAAATACACCAGGAAGAAGATTAATAGTAAATTACTTAGAATCCTGGAGGGGGACATGGTAACGCAGAAGAAGGGGGATCTGAGGTGTCTTTAGAGAAGAAGCTAGTTACAGAGGCACAGGAAGGGTTAAGAAAACCCAAAAAGGAACGTTGAAGTATCTAAAGGTTGCCATCAGTGGGAAGCCATTTCTGTTTCTAGGCCTGGAAGGGTAAGGGGTAAGGTTTGGGGAGGGTTATCTGAACCCCCTGAGACACATAGCTTTATGGGAGGGCCTGCAGACAGGAGCTGTGGCCTTCAGTTCAGGGACCCAGCCCTGCAACCAGCGACCAATAGGGAAGGAGCTGGGGTGCTACAACCTTTTCTTCCTTCCACCTGCTTATTCTGGGCTGTGCCTCTCATTGGCCGGTCACGACTAGAAGTCAGAAGTCCCGCTGCTTAGCTTGATGCAGCTCTTACCAGTTAGGTTCCCAGCCGCAGAGCAAGGCGGAAAGCGGATCTGGAGGGTGAAAGGCGGGTATCCAGCACAAGGTATGTCTGCTCCCTTCGGGTCAAAACATGCCATGTTAGAGTCCACTCTGTAAATTGGACAGTTTAAAAGAATCATCAGATTTTAGGACTAGAAGGGGCCTTAGGCTCACTCAGACCGGAAGTGACAAACTTTTCTATTTCTAGCCTTTGGATGGGCTTTGCATGGCTGACACAGCTTTAAAGCCAGAGACCAAAAACAAGCAAACAATAGGCAAAACCCCTCAAATCGTAACACTGACATGTTTAAGGAGACACTTGCCAGTTCCCCACAGTCACCGTCATCCCTTACAGTCTAATCCCTCTCACTGCACACACTCGTGTCTCCTAAGTATTTGATTTGAGGACTGGTGATTAGGAAAGTCAACCTTCATTTTTTCAGATGAAGAAACTGGGCCTAGAAAGGAAAACTTGTTTGCCCACGGCTGCACAGCCTTGGTGGTAATTCTGTCTGTCTGCACAGGCAAAATTAGAAATGTATAAATAGGAGGAATGGATGAAAGAGTTGTTAGTTTCCATAGGAGAGGAGCCACCGTCACACGTGGGAGTGATGGTCATTTGAAGCAAGGGTTAGGCAAGGATTCAACTCGCTCTGTGTGGCCCCAGGAGGTGGAACTAGAACAATGGGAAAAGTGATTGTTGTCAGTGCAAGTCAGAGCTTGCAGACCTCTTCAGAACAGACTGGGTTACTTCTCTTCATCCTGGTTTCCCATCCGTGAAGATGGTTCTTTAACAGGAAGTGAACTGTTCCACACTAAGGATGTGTAGGACTTGTCCTTTGAGCCTTCCTCGTGCGCTGTGAGTTGAGCTGATGCTGAGTTGAATGGGAATGAGAAAAATGTGTCTTCCTGGCTCTTTTCTTGGATTATCTTTGGTGGCATGTGGGTGGGGTGGCTTTATTTTACCCTCGATTCAGAATCCTTATCTTCCCCTTCGAGAATCTATAATAGAATGTCATCTCTTTGCCTTTACTTATTTCTATCAGGTAGTCACCCTCTTCCCCACTCAGATGAAGCTCATCTCTGTCCCTATCTGTGCATATAACCTCAGGATGTCATTAGTTAGGATATTGGTTTGGTTATAATCACAGAGGTCAGATAGCAGTGACTCGTCGAGAAGGACGATGCATTGCGTTCTCATGTAAAACTGGAGCTATGGGACTGTCCCCACAGATGGATAGGGTGGCCGTGTCCCACAAGTCACCAGGAACAGTTTCTTCTGTCCTATTGCGTCAACATCGCCCACTGTCGCATGCTCAAAGATGATTCTTCTCTACCATACTCCCGTTCCAGGTCTCACCAAGTGGGGACAAGACATGCAGAACAAGCAAATTCATCTTAGGGCGTGATCTACAACACTTCTTGTCATGTCCCATTGTTCAGAACTTACTCACGGGGTCATGCCTAGTGACAAAGAAGGCTGGAAGTCATTTCTAGCAGGACAGCCACATGCCCAGTTAAATGGAGGAGGAAGTGTGTTAGTACAAGGAAGAAGGAATGAATGGATTTTGGGAGCCTGATAGCACATTCAAGATCTATCTTCTCACCCAAATGGCCTCCTTTTGCCCTCTGTGAAACAGAAGCTCATCATCTTTCAGATACCAGTTTAAATCTGCTCCCTTAGAGCTTTCCAAGAAAACCATCCTTCAAGACTCTCATCAGTATCATAAGAGGACCAGGCTGAAAGTTGTGCCTGTTCCCAAGGGATGCGTAGTTAATTGAAATGCTCACGCCACCATCACCGCCTTTACCATGTCCTGGGCATCTAGCAAGTAGGTGTCGTGTTGTGTTATAGGCATTACCTCATTAGACAATTGCAAATTCCCCGTGAATTAGGTACTGTTGCCCAGTGCTACATGAGGAAACTAAGATTCTATGAAGTCACTTTCGCAAAGCTCTCCAGCTTGGAAGTGCCAGATTAGAATTCAAACACACCACCTTCTGGCTCCAAGGTTTATTGCTCCTTTTATCACATTGCAACTTTTCTGTAGAAAACTTTGAGTAGGAAGCGTCACAGAACTGAAACAACTGGTTAACTCAGTGTTGATACATTGGTCAGACTAGTAATTTGCAGAAGATGCACAGGGAAAAAAAATCTATCGAACTTGCCCATTGTGCTAATTGAATTTTCTGAGTGTACTATATTTTTCCTTATGAATCAGGCTACTCCTTCTCCATAATATGTTTTAAGGAAGTAATGCAGAAGACTTATTTCTTCCTCCTGTTTTCATTCTTCCTTGATTCCTTCCATGATTTTCTCTTGGGGGAAAGGAGCAGATTGAAAACTGGTTATATATGTAACCATTAGAATCGATGCTCTGCCTATAGAAATGAACTTGTGCCAGGGTCTAATAAATTACATGCTAATATGCCAGCTCCCCAGTCTGCAGGGAAATTACAATCATTCTTATCGGAGTAGCATGTTTCCAAGCCTCTCTGTTTGTTTGTTCCTTAACACATTCAATTTGACAAACCTCCATGAGTACAACAAGGTGCCTGCTTGTGAACTAGTAATGGAGAAAATACAGGCCTTGCCCTCAAGGAGGTAAGAGTCCAAAATGGGACAACAAAACAACGGAAACAAATAATGTAGTGCCCTGAGATTTGACCATCAGGTGACATGTGTTCAAGGTGCTGTTTGTTTAAAAGAGAGAGGTGTGCCTCTAAGTTGAAATGAGGAGGGGAGGTAATATCTGAGCTGAGTCTTGAAACCATGAGCTAATCAGACCAGATGAGACCATTCCAGGCAGAGGGAACAGAATATGCAAAGACAAGGAGGCAGGAAACACTTTGTGTGTTTTGGGAACCATAAGCAGATCAAGAATTTTGCAGTATAAATTGATCATATCTATTTAAGGAGCTTCTTTGGTGGTGAAGGATTAGGGTGAGAGGTTTTCAGCAGGAGAGTGAAGTGATCACATTACGTCTTAGAACTATCCCTCCTGGCAATGTCAGAAGGGCTTTGAGATATCAGGGAGACCTGTTAGAAAGCAGCAGCAATGATAAAGATGAGAAGTATACGGTTCGTGATGTCTGGGAAGTGAAGCTAGAGAGGAAAACCGCTGACATTTAATGAGGATTTACTATGTGTCCGGTGCTGTCCTTTATTTTTCAGTATGGTAACTTTTTTTCATGCTCACAACAGATACTATTATTGTCCCCATTTTACAGAGGAGGAATTTTAGGCGTTGAATCCAGCTAAGAAATAGGAGACCCAGGATTTGGACACAGTCTAGCCCTGCAGTCTTCTCTCTTCAGCACCGAAAGGGGATGCTTTAATTTGATTTTATTATTGCCATATTAGGCTTCCTAAGTTTCTCTTTGAAGGGCATGCGATAAGCGGTCAGGCAGTGAATTAGGAAAAAGGGTGTATAGAACATCCTTGCACTTGACTAGCTCAATAACCTTGGGAACAGAATAATCTGTGTCCTTATCTAAGAAATGGAGATGACCACATGCACGTCATAGGATTATTCTGAGGATTTAAGGGACAGTGTACAACACAGACCACCACGGCGCCGGAAACTTAGAAAACCGTTCTCAAATATTCGTTTCTTTTTCCTTCCTCCTCCTTGGAGGATGCTGGCACTTTTGCAACTCCTATTACATTTTTTATATGAAGAGAGATGAACGTTCTTAGAGTGCTGAAGACAAATGAACTACAGCTACCTCTAACAACGTAGATGAATCTTGGAAAACTAACGCTGGGTGAGAAAAGCAATTCTCAGAAGACCACATATGGTACGATTCCATTTTTATAAAGCACCCCCCCAAAAAAACGTGTTCAAATAATGTATTGTTTAGGGATATGAGTATATTCCTTTTTTTAAAAGGAAAGGATGGCTTAATACAACATTAAGGGTGGTACCTGCTGCTGGAGCGGGGAGGCAGGGAGACAGGATACAAAGAGGCCCGTAGTTGGTGCAGTGCAGTGGTAAAGACAGTGTGCAGTCAATGGGGGGAGTGTGCAGGGAGGTTAATTTTATTATTATTATTATTATTATTATTAATCTCTTACAGGTATAAAGTATGCCATATGTCATATTTAAATAGATAAGGAAGGGGACGGCCTTCAAGGAGGTAGATGAGGCTTTAGGCTTGGTCGATGCAGGGTCCACACAAGGACCCAAGGAGCTCTATCTAGGCTCTGCTTCCTCTCGGTTAAGAGCTTCCTTAATCCTGACCGTGGTGGCTCCCCTGGCAACTCCAGACTCAGGTAGTCCTAGCACCCAGTCCCATAAAAGCAAAAGCATCTACTTCCCCATCAGCTCAAGTAAAAGACTCAGAACTGAACCTCATCTGCCCTGATTGGCCTGCTGGGTCATGTCCAATACTGGACTCCATCCCTGAGGCTCAGGGCTGCAGTGATTGGCTTAGTCTTGGTCATATATTGGGCTTCTATGCCCCCCCCCCCCAGGGGTACCAACTTGACTCAAGGCACTTCACTTAAGGAGAAGGGAAACTCTGGCTCCTCCAGAGCCCAATGAGGATGTTAATGTCACACTAAGGAGGAGATGTCAACAACGATAGAAACAGCAAATGCCCATGGGAGATGTTGCAAATAGCTTGTGTTTTTATGATCACACAAGTAATGCATGTTTATTATATATGTTTTTTTGAAATTTTAGAAAATTATAAAGACAAAGATAAAAGTCACCAGCAACGTGACAACTCTGAGAAAAACCAATCTGAGTGTTTGGACCTGTTTCTTTCCAGGCTTTTCTCTATGTGTTTTGCATTGGAAATTGTAAATTTGATTATGTAAACTTTCTTTCACTTAGTAAATACACCATTATTCTTTTCTTTTCTTTTATTCCCTGTGCTGTATTTTACATTCCCTTGACTGTTTTATAACTACCAATTTGTACTTCCTAACCCCTTCACCTTTTTTACCCAGCGCCCCCCCCAACCCCAGCTTTTCTCCCATCTGGCAACCATCAGTTTCTTCTCTATGAGTCTGTTTCTGTTTTGTTTATTCATTTATTTTGTTCTTTAGGTTCCACATATAGGTGAGATCATATGGTATTTGTCTTTCTCTCTTTGACTTATTTCGCTCAGCGTAATACACTCCAGTTCCATCCCTGTTGTCACAAATAGTAAGTTTTATTCTTTTTTATGGCTGAGTAATATTCATTGTACATATGTACCACATCTTTTTTATCCAGTCATCTATTGATGGGCACTTTTATTGCTTTCATATCGTGGTGTGCAGCCACTATGAAAAGTAGTATGGAGGTTCCTTGAAAAATTAAAAACGGAACTACCTTATGATCCAGCAATTCCACTTCTGAGTATTTATCCAAAGAAATCCAAAATACTAATTTGAAAAGATATATGCACCCCTATGCTTATGGCAACATCATAACTATTTTCAACTGGTTATTAAAACTTTTTGTGACTAGTTCATTCATTTAGTGTTTACTCATAGCCATTATTGAGCCCTTATTAAATTCCAAGAGCCTTGTTAATGTTTGGAATACTGGAATAATTGTAACAGTTCTCACCCTCGAGCTAAGCTAAATTGATAGTCTACTACTGAATAAGCAGTCATGGGGAAAAATGGATATACGTGAAACATTGTTATGAGACCACAGAGCAGGGCCTCTTACCCAAGGAAAGGTTCCAGCACTATGCCTGCGCGCAATCTCTAAGGAAGTGTAGGATTTCAGGAAGCTTAGGCAGCAGGCAAGAGGGAAGGCCGTAGAATAGAGAAGGGTCCCAGCCACGGGGACAGCATGAGCAAGGGCGCACACACGACAAGCACCGTGGAGTTTCCTGGGCCCACAGTACAAGGCACTGTGCGAAGAGAGACGCAGCTGGAGAGGAGGGCGTTAGAAAGCCTGCCATTCTCAGGAGAAGCTGGGCTTTTCACAGCGAGGCCCCAGCTTATTCTAGTTTGGGAATGTGATCTGTGCTTCTGCTCAGGCCACCCCACGACCTGCACTGCCTTCCTTGCAGACCCTCTGTGTGCCTTTCAGTCTTACACGTTCTTGAAGGCCAAATAATGAGCTGCCCATGCCGCCTGGCTAAGGGAAAGCCAATTCCCTCCAGCCTCCGCAGCCATCTCTTCCTCTTCTGCAGGCGTGGGCAGTTGGATGGTGCGGGGAAGTTCGTTGTCCTCCCTAGATGGAAGGCACGCTGAGGGTCTTGTCTGGGTCATCTATGTGTTTGCAGCCATAGCTCATGCACAGAAAGTGAGTTGGTAAAACACAATGAACTTGAACTATATACCACTGGTTTTTAGCTGAGAGAGATCTCCAGTGGGACATTTCGCAAGGTCTGGAAACAGTTCTGCTTGTCATGACTGGTGAGGGAAGTGCTACTGGGCATCAGTAAGAAGATGCAGGGATGCTGCTAAATATCCTCCAGAGCACAGGACGGCTCCCACAGCAAGGAATTATCCAGTCCAAAATGGCAGTAGTGCTGAGGTTGAGAAACCCTGAAATATACTGACAGAAGCGTAGGGGTCACTTGGTGGGTTGTCAGGGAGCACTCACTTCTGGTCCTGGCTCTGTGGTGATTTCCCTGGGAGACCTTGGGCACATGTGCCGTCTCTGGGTTTCAGGGCCGTCATCTGTGAGGAGTCTAATATGAACATCACGTGCAATGGAATCAGGTGAAGCTGGGCTCAAATTTTTACTCTACTCTTTACCGCTTGTGAGGTCCTGGGCAGGCTAGTTTTTACACCTCTGTTTCCTCTTTGGTAAACAGGGATTATGATGGCTGCTTTGTAAAAGCATAAGCAATTGAGATAATTTGTTTAAAGCAAGACCCATCGTCCTTGACACATGGAAGATGCTCAATTATTAGCAGCGCTAAGGCAGGGCTACTCTTCCTATTACCAGAATAAAGGGCTTGGGAATGGACTCTGAGGTCCAGCTGTAATAATCTAGGACTCCTTGATTTGTTTTCTCTGCAGGTAAATGCTAAACGTTCTCACTCACCTGGAATAAAGGTGGTGGCCAGGCGTGTGTATCAGATGGGGTCCCAGCAAGTAACATATGGCTCACTCAAGTTGGGAAACTTGAAGAAAGTTTATCAAAGGGATTATTATGAAGGCATAGGCAGGGTTTAGGAAATCCAACAAGGGGTAATGCAAGATGTCTGGGCTCCATCCTCTATGTCTGAGAGAGTCGAGAGAGGGATAATTACCAGAATCTAGAGGAGGTAGCTCTGGGGAGAGGGCCCTCTCTAGGAGCTGCAGTGAACCTTTGTGAAGAGAGCCAGGGAGTAAATCTCAAACTTCATCCTCTTCCTCTTCGTCTGTCTCTTGCTGGTGTCTCCCATTGTCTGAATCCAACCGGAAGTTGGAGGGCACAAAGCCTGTGGGTGCAGCTCTTACTCAGTTTCTTCACCAGTATGATGGGGTAGCAGTCTCTAGTTTACAAACCTGTTTTGTGAATTCGAAGTACTTGAAAGAATGTAGTCCAGTCCTCACTAAGACCGTTTCACTTAATGAGCAATTACTGATTGCCAACCTTGTGCTGGGTGTTGGAGTAAAATCATGATGACTAAGGAAATGTCCCAAACCTTACGGAAATCACAGTGCAAAATAAGAGTTTCTATTCTGGGATTGATGATAGGCTTTGGAGATAAAGTAAACCCCCTTGAAATCAGATGCAGACGTGTGTGTGTGTGTGTGTGTGTGTGTGTGTGCGCGCACATGTGCATTTTTCTAGAAAGATTTCATTAGATTCTTTAAGTTAAGAATCACTGAGGGAGAGCTTTTAGAGGATTATTCCTAAGAGAATGCAAGGTTATAAAGCTCTGATTCAGTAGAACAGTAATAAACAAAACAAAACAATAAAATAAAACCCAGATAGTAGTCAGTGTAGAGAAAATGCAATTAGAAGGTGATTTTGTAATTGCCTCTTTGGGGCTCTGCATGGAAAAGGATAGAAGTTGCAAGAAGAAGACAGCTTCATATAATAAGTAACTTTAATAATCAGATTTGTCAGAAAGATGATTGGGCGGGACTGACACATTTGAGAAGATGCTGAGAGACCACTTACAGAGCATTCCATATTGGAGTAAGCAACCTGTAGGGTTTCTTTCAACTCTGGGTTTCAGTATCTGACCAGGATGGAGTATAAAGCTGACAATGACCATTGTAGAGAAAGAAGTATGCATTTGTGTTGTGTGTGTGCTTGCTCTTCCTTCTGTGTCAGGCGGCATGGTTACGTGGTTATGGGAGCTGTAACAAGCTGGGAGTGGATCACTGGATCGCTGACCATGTACAGAGATAGATGAAATAGCACCTTTTGGAATGTCTTGCTGAGCTCGTTGGTATGTCTACTACCACAAGCAGATGTGATTATATACTTCCAAGCCAACTGGATAAGCTTGACTCTAACCAGGGCTGGGAACCAGGAAAACATCTCTTTTTGGAGGTGCCCTAGTTCCAAGGTCTGGGACCAATAATAAGTCATAACTTTAAAACATCTTTACATAAGAAATCCCAAATTGCAGGTGACATTTTTGATTTATTCATTCACTGGATATTTATTGAGTACATGTTATGTGGACGAAACTGTGCACTCATTAGAGATACAGGCATGGATATGGGGGAGGGATCAAGTTAATATTTACTGAATGAAAGACACTTAATAGTCATTATCTGATTTAATCAAGATACTAACCCTGCATGCTAGATATCGTCTTCATCTTATATTTGTAGGAAACAGGTTAAGCAACCTGTCCAAGGTTCTTCAGCTGTTGAGTGTTGGACTTTAGATTTGAATTAAGGTAGAATCACTCCAAAGCCTGTGCTTTCCTCTCTCCATTGAAGTCCCTGCTTTTAAGGTGCCTGCAGCATCCTGTGGGGCGCAGACGCAGGTAAAGAAACACCTGCGGGCCTACTCGTGGTGCAGTAACACAGGGGATGGGCCGAGTGAGTACTAAAGACGGAGCCAGTTCTAGAAGACTTGCTTGAGGAGCTGGCACTGGAAGGAGGCATAGACACAGAAAGGATGGAGACAAGCAGCATGGAGTAGGGAATTCCAGACCCAAACAACAGGGTACCAGGCAAGACATGTGACAGGCAGTCTTGCTTTGGGGAAAGACAAAGCCAGTGTGGTGAGCGTGGGGTTTGGCTGTGGGATGTGAGGGTGGTAGAGTCAGCTGGGAAGAGCTCAGGAAGAACTCTGAGCGCCTCCGCTTGCAATGTGGACTTTCATTGAAGGCGATAGGAAGCCTGAGGAGGTGGCCAGCATTGGTCTGACATGGGCAATTTGTGTTTTAGAGAGAACGTCTTCCTAAGTCTTAGAGTGGAGTCGCTCTCATCTCTCTCCTTTCCTCAGGCAGGAGCAGGCTGGGTCTCTATCAGCTTTCTTCTTTCCACTGTAGAACTCTCACTGGCCCTTTCTCCCATGTTGTTTGTCTCCTTATAAATCAGGAGGAAACGCCACGAGCCCAAGCATGGCCCTCTTGTCATGATAAATCTCGGGTGTGAGTGTGGTGGATGGTGGATTTAGATAATTACATAATATAAAACTGCTCTTGCCTTTCTCCAGTCTAAAGAATTGTTATCTGTGTATCTCCTTCTGCAATTTATGGCCATTCTGGACGATGGGGAGCTTTCTCACAGCCACTGCCTATAAATGATGTGTTTTCCCACTGGTGAATATTCCTGATGGTTAATGACTATTTCTATTTCTATAGGAAGTACTCATCTATACATAATATACGTAGGCATGTTGGATGATGAGGGCCAATTTATCATGACTCCTTATTTGGAGGGCAGGACCAGTCAGGTGGGGGTCAGGGGCAGGGTTTGTGCTTCTCTGAACAGGCTCTTCCAATGGGATAAGGGCCTCTTCCGATGGAGCCTCAGGAACGCTTTGCCCTCCAACACATACCAGCCTATTGCAAGGTGCTTCAGTTATAACCACTCAAATAATAATTGCGTGGGTTGATTTTTACCATATAATTGGCTATGCAATTGGGTTCAATCTTGCTTTATGCTCTCATTGTTTCTTGATTCTTAATCACAGCTTTATTTCTCCAGATGAAGGCCATGTCTTATAATTCAATATCTCCAGCTCTTGTTTGTGCTATGTAGGTATAGTGGAAGGAGTGTGACTCTTTAGACAGGCAGCAGGGTTTTGTTTGGTCCCTGATCAGCCCTTTATTAGCTGTGTGACCTTCAGCAAGGTATGGTATACCTCTGAGTTGCCGTCTCCTTGTCTGTAGGCCTACAGCAGTTATTATTGGCTTCACATTGCTATAAGAATTAACTGCAGTCATGCATGTGAGGGTGCCTTACACAGTGCCTGATACTTTACAGATGTTCAGTAAACCTTTAATGAATGAGTGAATGAATCAGTGGGCCACGATCACAAGCTGTTTTTAGCTTAACTTATAATACATTTTGTTAGGGCACAGCTAAGCCCCAAGTGCAATGACTCAAGCAAGACAGAACTTTCTCTCTCACCAAACCAGAGGAAACAGGCAGCTCAAGGCAGGTAGGTTGCCTTGTTCTATGTCATCCATGGCCCGAATTTCCATCTTGTGGCTCAGCCATTGCCTAGGGCAATATTTTCTTCAGAACGGCCAAAGTTTTGTCTTGTCAGGACAACATGCAGGTTCCAGCCCATGGAAGGAAGAAAGAGGAAGTGGAAGACAAGCAGCTTTTTTAAAAGAATGAGATCTGGACGGAGCACACATCTTTACTGGAACTGAGCCTCATGACCGCACTGAACTATAACGTAGCTGGGCAGTGGAATCTTCTATTTGGTGGTCATATGCCCAGCTGACACTTGGGAGCCCAGATCAGTAGATACAAGAGGAGGAAAAGGGATAAAGGGGGTGATTACCTCTCTAGGTCTCACATGCCTATCGTCACTTCTATTTGGAGGCCAGTGTTAGCTCTACATGAAGACAGTGCTGCCTTGCATGGTTAGTTGTAGTTTCAAAGGCATCTGTCTTGTGTTTCCTCTAGATTAAAAGCTTCTTGAGGGTTTAGATCTTACTTATTCTTTTTCAGGTGTCCTCCCAAGCAAAGCATAGAATCTGACCCATTGGGCCTGCTCAGTGTTTGTTGACTGACCAACTGATTGATTACAGTGTGGGATGGATGCTAAGTCCGCCCACAGTGTGACTTGTGAGGAATGATGCAAGGGTGTGCACTGATGGGAACATGGATCCACCCTGCACTTAGAGCAGAGCTGGCTGGGAGGATCCTGGCAGCCAATCAGGTCCTGCATTACTAGTTATATATTGAGCATCTGGGTAACATCTGTCTACTTTATTGCCTTATCTGCTCAGAAAAGAAAAAAAAAATGAGGACACTTGGCCTGTTCCATTTTACAGATAAGAAAACTGAGGTCCTAAGTGAAGTGACTTATCTAAAGTTACCTAAAGAGTTATTGCATCATTGAGATCACCATCCAGTTCTCTGAACTCATCCGTGCTCTTTCAACCACTCCATTAGATTTCCTACACCAGATAAAAATAAAGTCCACAATAGCAAGTGTTTTGCTCTATAATTTCTACCATGTTTCACATCTATCTCATTGAATCCCTATAACAGCTGTTGGAGATAGTATTGTATTGATATCCCTCTTTAACAGATGAGGAAAAATAGACCCAACGAGGTGATAAAATATTCCCTGCCAGTAAATGAGATGCTAGAACTTAGACTTAAATGTCTGTGCCCTGAGCTTGTGGGGCCTTCGCTCTGAAGATAAGGGATAAATACCAAAGCACCTTGTAAGCTGTAGCACATCTCAGGGTCAGGCACTGTTATTGATGGGTTATTGCTGGGAGACCCAAATATGCACTTGACTCCACAACTGGGGAGCCTTGCAGTATATTTTAATTATAGTCACTTGATAATCCTAGGGTGTTGGGATGGGGAGCTGTCCTGTATCATGCCTAAGTGTCTTGAAGGGGGGGATTGCTTCAGGTCCATGAATATTCATTGTTATGTTAAACCACGAACTGCATTTTCTTCCGCTCACCTTAATCAGATGCTCACTGCATCACTGGAACTTCACAGTCTCTAAGCAGATGGATCATAAGCAAATATTAGGCATCTCTGCTAGGCTTTTCTCTCCCCCGTCACATGGTGATTTGAGTGACTAAACCTAGCACTGGAGAAATGAAATGCTAACCATTTCCTTGCAGGAAGTTTGGCAGGCAACTGTTCACAGGGAGCCTCACACTCTCCTGCAAGGGCTTTCAAATTGGGCATTTGCAGGGACTCGGTCCTTTTAGTCTTCATTTACCTTTGGATTTCACCGTAAAAGGAATTGGGTGGGGAAGAATACAACTAGGTGTGGGGACAGAGCCAGGAGAGCAGTTTCCAGGCTCTCGGCCTCACGTGGAAAGGTGCTGGCTCGGTTATTAGATGGCCATCAGCTGTGATCAGATGGCTGGGTGGCCATCAGCTGTTACCGGTTAGTCATTAGCCACTAATATAACTGCAGTGGCTACGCTAGGGGGTGGGTTGGTTGGCAGAGAAGCAGACGGGGGACTGCGCATCATGTGGCTCCTACTTCCTGTGTTTCCAACCAGCCGCCAGCGAGACTATAGTGGTATGAGTCCCCTACCTATGGCTCCGTGGGTGTTCCTTATTGGTCTCACCATGTCCTGCGTTCTTGTGTGGGACCAGCGTCCTTGCATGACACTAGGTTAGGACCTCGCTACTCAAACGCAGTCCCTGGAGCATTGACATTGATGTTTACCTGGGAGCTTGTTAGAAAGGCAGAATCTCAGGCTCTACACCAAACCCATACGATCAGATCTGCCTGTTAACAACATCCCCAGTGATTCCTTTGCTCACTAAGTTGGGGAAGCAGTGGGCTAAGAGACTGAAGTTCTCCTCCCCTTCTCTTTCCCTCCCTGGCTGGATTACCTTGGGCAAGGCACTTACCCTCTCTGGACCTCTGTGGCTGCCTTTTCCATCAAGCAAGAAGGTAAGGTGCAGACTTCAGCGGTCCTGAGCTTGGTTTCAGGGAGGTGGTTTCCTCACAAATCCATTGTAGCAAATATCAGCAAAAATTCCATCTTCCTTTGGAATTCTAAGACCTCTTCTTTTTGGAACAGTTACTTACCCAACAAATTATCTACTGAGTATCAACGTGCAGTGGGCAGCATGGTCTTCAATTCCCTGAAATTTGCACCCTGGACTTAGAAGGACCTGGATGAGACCAAGGCCAGAATCTGCAAAGTTTGTGCAGGGGTACCCCCACGTGTGGGTGCAATAAGGGAAAGATTTAGTCTTTTTACCTCCTTCTGTGGTCATTTCAGTGTTTGTTCTCATCATTAGTACTGTAGGATTGGCCTTCAGCATAAATAATAGTAATATTCCAACCTTTCCTTGTGCTGTGTTTGACTCACGTAAGGTGGTCACATTTTCTTAACATCTGTCATGAGGCCGCTTGTTCACCCAACCTTTATGGAGGCCCCCATGTGCTCTCTATACACAGGGCCAAGGACAGAGCAGTGGTAGGAGACACAAGCCTGGCCCCCAACCAGACCTCGCGGGGAAAGCCAGCCCCACTATTTCCCAGACATATGCTGGGGCATGCTCCGTAGCCTCATGTCATGTCACCTTGCTTTTCACATCTTTAAGAGGGTATCATGGTGCTTTGCGGAGAACAGCACACATTTGCTTGGCAACCTGGAGGATGTTGGGTTACATGAGCAACCTACTGGGGAGACAAGTCCCGGTGTGGGGCCAGGCGATGGATTCTGCCAGCCCTGACCTGCGGTGGCAAGCTTTCCTGGAAGAAATGACCTATACGCTGAGACCCCAAGAATAAGGAACAATTGGCTAGATGAAGGCAAGCATAGAGAGCAGGTGGAATAGAAGGGAGAATTTTTCTGGAAGGATGAGCAGCATCTCAAAGTTTTAAAGATGAGAGAGAACATGGTGAGTCGAGTGAAGCTGAGCAAACCTAAATATACATGTGGCTTGTTAGATAGTTCTTGTTAGACAGACTTGTGAAGGACCGAGTGGGTGCGTCCTATCCAAGTTCATGTTGAACGCTTGAGTGCTGGCCCTTGCCCTGCTATTGCTGCGGACCCCCTCCTGTTTCCCTCGCTCCAGCCTCCTCTCTGCATCCTCACCTGCCTTCCTGGGTCTTTAGATTCCCAGGGGGCACTGCAATTGCTGTAGATGCTGACGGCCTAATGTTGACATGCACCTTTAGCTCAGCCTCTGGCTTCGCTCCCGAGCACGGTGTTGCTGTTCGTCTTCTGATACAAGTGTGATGCTAGAGGAGAGACTCCAGGCTGGACTGGCTAAGCAGGCGTAACAGACCCAATTGATCTGAGGCTGCTCTCACCACCTCTCACCCCCATCCCAAGCAACCAGAGGCAGAGACCAGCTAGGAAGGGCCATGTAACCTGCGTGTGGGATCCTTCCCTGTGTGGCTGCTCTCCACTCTCACATAGTTCCAAGAATAGTACTATTTATTTGGATCTTCTGTAACTATTTGCCAAGTACCAACTATGTGCTGGATTCCATTTTCAGCAGAGGATATGGAAATATGCAAGACAAGGCATCTGCTCTCCTGGAACTTACACTGTGGTCAGGCAGGTCAGCAGTTAGGAAGTAAAAAAAAAAAATTTTTTTTAAATGACTAACCCAAAACAGTACCTAATAGTGATCACAAAGCAATGAAACAGGGTGATGGTGCAGGGAGCAGACTGCGGGACTCGTTGTTAATAACATGAGTCAGGGAGGCCCTTCCTGAGAACGGATTTTAGCCAAGGCTAAAATCGAGAAGGGACAGCCATATGAAAACTTAGGGGGACTGCGTCCTAGACAAAGGGAGGAGCTAGTGCAAAGGTCCCGAGGTGGGTGCGAGCCTGGCTGTGTCACAGAAAAGGAGGAGGCCTGGGTGGTGGGGGCAAAGGGAATTGGCAGCAGAACGAAGGGTGTTAGATGGGGTTGGGGCGAGGTCAGCAGGGCCCCAAACAGGGTGGTGTTTTTGGCTGTTGAAGAGAGTTTGCATTTAATTATAGAAGCAGCTAGAAACCACTAACAGGTTCCAAGCAGGGGAATGATGTGATCTACTTCATAAATTTAAAATTAAAAGGAATTATAATGAGATGAAGAAGCCGAGGGGAAGCAGGAACCTGGTTGGGCCCTAAAGCATGAGCTAGGCAAGAACTGGCAGTGACGTGGCCTGGGAGAGGAAGGGGAATGGATCAGGTCAGAAGATAGTCTAAGTGAAATGTAACTGAGGCCTCGGCTCCAACCAGCGATCACAGGTGGAAAATCAATGAATAGATATGTGAGTTAGGGCTGTGGGAGGCTTTCCTTCTCGAGGCTGATTATTTAAGGGCGCCTGTCTTCTTAGGAATACCTTCCCTGTAGGGCTTTATATATCACTATGTAGGTGCCTTTGTGAGCCTCCAAAATGTGCCCATTTTCTAGATGAGAAAACCAAGGTTCAGAATGATCAAGTAATGGTCTCAAGGTCACACTTGAGGAAAGATATGAAGCCTAGGATTAAGAGCAAGTCTTTCAACGGCGGAACCCATCCTCCTCTTTTTATATCTCTCTTTAACATGGTGCTTCATCCGCTACAAAAATTGAGATCTTTTGTAAGTTTCCTGCTCCACCTGCCAAGTCAGAGTTAGTTCTAGCACTTCTAGCAGCAGGGACAGCCTGACATAATGTCTGCCTAGGGACTTTTTTTATGAGGTCATTTTTTTCCCCCTTGATGGTGATCCTGACTTTAACCCCTTGTTGCCCTTGGTGGCTACTTATCCATTTTGTGACTTGCTTTCCTCATCTGTAAAATGGGAACATGAATCCCCCTCCCAGAATCATTATAAATATAAATTGAGTTGCTATTGATCAATGTTAGTGTTCTTGTTCTCCTTCTCCTAACACTGACCTGTAGACACACACTTATTTTCCTTTGTTCATAATTTCAAATAGAGACAGACACCATTAAACAACCACCATAACACTAGTTGACATTTCTTGAGTACTAGGTCATGAACTGTTGTGACTATTTCAGTCATTACCTCAATTGATCCTCACAAGAGCCCCACGATGCATATAGTATGGTTATTATGCCCATTTTACAGATGCAGAATGTAAAGCTCAACCAGATAATACAGTTTACCAGAAATTACACAGCTAGAACTGCAGGGGGTCAACTGTAGGTCCCTCTGACGCCAGAACAGATGCTTCTAACCACTGAGCCCTCCTGTTGCCTCTGCAAGTCTAGCTGTACCGTTACTGGTGCCAGGTTGCCGCTCTGATTATCCTCTATGGCAGACATTCGTCAGCACAGGACCTGAAGCTGGTGGCAGGAGAGATATGTCTCAGTTAGGCCTTGAGTTTAACGTACAGAGACGGAACAGGAGATGGAGCCTCAGAAGTTGCTAAATGAATGAAATTGAAACAGCCAGAAATGACTTGCCTTAGGGGAGACAGACTCATTACTTCCTGGGTCACAAAATCTTTGTTTCCTCTCTCCAGCAGAGTGCTGAGCCAGCAGAAGTCATATCCCAGCCTTACAGTTTGCTCAGATGGGAACTTTAAAGAGGCTTGGAAATTTGGGCGAAATGCAGAGAGAAGGATCCATGGCACAATGTCTTCCGTCTCAGGATGACCCTGCCACAGTGAGACCCTGCAGTGGCCTGTCCTGAGTGTGGCGTTAGGCTCTGTGGGTTCAGATCCTAGCCTCATCATTGACTGGTCTTGGGCAAGTCAGATTCTTCATCTATGAAAAGTGCCAGGACTGACTCAGCAGAGTTTAGAGAAGATTCCATTAGATCCGTCAAGTGCTAGGTGCTTACAACATAGGAATCACTCAGTCCATGCTAGTGACTGGGGGTTGATGCGTGTAAAGAGCTTGGAAGGGTCTCTGGAACATCAGCATATTATACCAGCTACACTTTTTTTAAAAATGTGTTGCAGGTGTACAAAACAATGTAATCGTTAGACATTGACACCCCTCACAAAGTGATAACTCCCCTCCCCCAACCGACTACCCCTCTGACATCATATATAGCTGTTACAATTCCACTGACTCTGTTCCCTATGCTGGATTGAGAAACTGTGGTCCATTTACACAGTGGGGTATTACTCGACCAGCTACATGTTTTGACATAGACAGAACGTAACCTTTCTTACTCTTAACCCTCGAGAGCACAACGCATCCCAAAATAATACAGTTAGAAATATAACCCCTGAAACAGTCTGTGGCTCGTATATACTTCATTTAAATTATTTTGAGGTAATTTTAAGTCTTTTAAAAATCCATTTCTCACAAGGAGATGTTACTACACACCCACCAAAACAGCTAAAATTAAAAAGACTGGCAACACCAAGTGTTGGCAAGGTGTGGAGCTACTACTGCTCTCATACATTGTTGGGGGAATGTAAAATGGTACAACCACTTTGGAAAAGGGCCTGCTTGTTTCTCATAAAACTGGGCATACACCTAACCTATGACCCAGCCGATCTGCAACTCGCCACTGACCGAAAGAAAGCAAAACGCCCCTGTAGAAGACTTTTACAAGAATACATAGCAGACTTGTTCATTCCAGCCACAAATTAGAAACAACCAGGTATCAATAAGAGAATGGATAAGCAAACAGTGGGATATTTATACAAATGAATACTGATCAACAATAAAAAAGGAATAAGTTACTGATACATACAATGTCATGGGTGAATCTTATTCCCTGAAAATAAGACCAGGTCTTATATTAATTTTTGCTCCATTAGGGCTTATTTTCAGGGTATGTGTTCATTTTTTTTTTTCATGTACAACAATCTACATTTATTCAATTACAGTCATGTCATCTTCTTCTGCAGCATCATCATAATGTACTAAATGCGTCCGTCTGGCTGATGATCTTCACTGGGGCTTATTTTTAGGGTAGGTCTTATTTTCGGGGAAACATGGTATGATGAGGGAATGGAGCCTTACATAAAAGAGTATACAGACTGTGTGCTCCCGTGTATACGAGGTTCTAGAACAGGCAAAACCTGTCATGAAAAAAAAAATGCAGTCATGGTTGTCTTGGCGTTTGAATAGGAATAGACTTCTGGGGTGGTGGCAATATTTTGTATCTCGATAAGGGCTTTATTAAAATGTATATGCATTTGTCTCAAACCTAGTGAGAATCTTCACATAAGATTTGTGCATTTTGTTGTATCTTTTGCCTCAAAAAAACCCAAAGACTGGAAACAAATGTTGAACTCTAGTAAATGATATATATTCATGAAGTATTTAGGGAGGAAGTATACAGATGTCTGCAAATTAATTTAGAATGAATCAAAAAATAAGATGGATTTATGGATGGCGGTAGGGATGGGTAGATATGTTATAAAATATAGTAAAATGTTAAGTGGTAGGTATATGAGTGTTTATTATAAAATTATATGTTTGAAAGTTTGCATAATGTTTTGGGGAAAAGCCAAATAATAATAATAATAATTCCTTAAACGTGTGCTAACCTTTCAAAAAAAAGATAATTCGTATAATCATATTAGAAGCCTAAAACATACATGCTGTTTTAAGGACTGTACTTTCAGGTTTGTTGTTAAATTTTAAATTTGAAGCCCTGATTAGAACCTAACGTTGTTTAGTGAAAGAATTAAATGCAGTTAACAGTCCTGCATTCTAGTGCCACTAGACAATTTTTTGGCTTTTTTTTTTTTTAGAGTAGTTTTAGGTTCACAGCAAAATTGAGGGGCAGGTACAGAGATTTCCCATCACCCCCTGCCCCCACACATGTACAGCTTCCCCCATTATCACCGTCCCCACCAGAGTGGTGCACATGTTGTAACACAGTTGATGAAGCTACACTGGCCCATCATTATCACCCAGAGTCTGTAGTTTAAATTAGGGTTCACTCTTGGTGTTGTACGTTTTGTGGGTTTGGGCTAATCTATAATAACGTGTATCCATCCTTATAGTCAGTACAGAGCAGTTTCACTGCACTGGAGAAGTTTTTGCCACTAGTTTGGTCCCGTTGAATGAGGAGGTGACACTGGCAGCTATGGATGGCTCCTTAAGCGTGGTTACAGTTCATTCACCCATATGTCTAGTCAACAAGGGAGACGTACACTGGAGCTCTCACCTGGTGGGGCAGCTTTCCACTACTTCTGGATCTCAGTCTGCTCAGGGGAGAATGCTGCAGAGCTGTGAAAAGGGGCGCTCTTTATGCAAATGAGGAGAGTTAGCAAGTTCCTCATGGATAGGAAGGGAACTGTGCTGGGTGCAGCACTTTGAGCTTCATTTAATGGTCACGTGGTGGTCGTCATCAACCACATTTCATAGATGAGGAGCCTGGAGATCAGAGGGGTTAATCCATTTTCCTGTAGTCACATAACTAGAGGGTAACAGAGGTGGGTCCTGAACCCAACCTGCCTGGTTTCCAAGCTTGTGACCCCTTATTACTTAAGGCTGCTGGGAATGGAGACGCCCTCTGGAAGATTTAGGATCTGGAATGCATTTTCCCTGTGAAATTACATTATTAAAGGTGATTGAGTATAATGGAAATTATTCCTTTATCTCTATTTTTTTCTTTGCAACTTGGGGCTAAGTGGGATTGAATAACTTGCCTTGAAACCTAACCCCCACATATGATACTATTTTGAGGAGAGTTCGGGTCCCAAGATTTCAACTTATGACTTACAAACTTTTGAGACAAGCTGTCCATAAGCTCCCCTCTCTAATAGTCATGGCCGGTGCTCACACGTGGCTGTGCTATTTGCAGAGTTCCTTCATGTCTGTGTTCTTGTCCATACTGCAAGACAGAGAAAACAAGAATAGCATCATTATGTCCATTTGGTAAATTCCAGGAGGACGGGTGAGAGGTCCAGAAGTTTGCCCAAGGCCACACAGCCAGGCAAAGGACAGAGCCAAGTTGAGAATCCAAACCCCCTGACACCTAGTTCAGCATAGCTCACACCTCACTTGCTTTTTATCCCATTTTGGCTCCAGACCTCACGGTTCAGGCTAATTTACATGTGAAATCTTGCAAATTCTTAGTAGGTGACCAATATATAATGTGGAGTTAATGAGATAAAGTACAGTTTCACTTTCATTACAATGGAAGGGGCCCTCTCAAGGGGATCATAATAATCGGGGCTTTCTCAGCAGAACTCAGCGAGTTTTAGTGGCAGGGAGACACAATCCATCCTCACAATGGACCAGTGTGCCTGGGAACTCCCATTGTCCTCTCCATTCTGTGGAGAGGAAAGAACTTTAGGAGATGTGGCCCACAGTCACCAGCACCCAGGCTGTCAATCACACAGTGTAGCTGGCAGAGCAAGGAGTGGAACCGCGGTGCCGTGTAGCCCGCCATGAGACTGTGCTCCAGCTATCACATCGTGTAATGTATTTTTAAATACCCCAAAGAGCTCTTGCCGAGGAGCAGAAAGGGACATCCCATATGACAGCCTTGAAACGTATTAGCAAGCCTCATGTCCAAGATCAAAAGAACACCAGGGTAGGCCCTAAAGGAACCTCAGACCTCTTTATATCATCAGTCTATGAGCATTTGTAGTTTTTATCTGTGAAGGATCATGTCTTTGCTTAAGACATCTAGTTAAGCCTGCCATTAACTTACTTTGTGACCTTGAGTCACTTTACATCTTTGGGCCTCCATTTATTCCTCCGGAAAGTGACAGTTGGACCAGATTATATATATATATATATATATATATATATATATATATATATATATATATATATATATATATATTCTTTTGAACTATAAAGTGAGAAGACCCTTGCATGGAGAACTTGGGAGCTTTTTTCAAGTCTGAAACTCTGAGAGCAAGGACCGTGTTGTGTTCTCTGTGGCCCCAGTGTCTAGCCCCATTGCTGACACATAAATGAGGCTTGATGAATGTTGAGTGAGTGATAAAAACGGGAGAGCCCCTCTGCTTAGGGTGAGCCATGTTACCCTAACTCCTGTACATCTCTTGCATGTATTTCAAGTGTGACCCATTTCACGCTGGAAATGCTGGCTGTTA
Source organism: Rhinolophus sinicus (assembly GCF_036562045.2). NCBI lineage: Eukaryota > Metazoa > Chordata > Mammalia > Chiroptera > Rhinolophidae > Rhinolophus > Rhinolophus sinicus. The sequence goes on along the minus strand of NC_133756.1, from coordinate 26,382,860 downwards.
ATCATCCTAGAGACCTGTCAGAATATAATCACTGGTTCCAAAAGGTTCTCATGACATAGAAGGCTAAGACTTTCTCTCCGTCACTCCAGAAGTCTGAAGAATGACTGATGGGCAAAGTTAGAGAGTGACAGTGGGACTCAGCTCGAGCCATACTTTTCTACTTGTGACAGGTCCTGGAGGGTTAACATTTAAAGTAGGGAGTGAAAGACCTTGATGAGACAGGATGACTGCTAGTTACTAGAAGGGAAACTGGAATTGACCACTGAGTTTCCTTCCACACCTCCTTTTTACATGGGACGTGCACAGCTATTCATCTTAGAGGATATGGCTTTGACTCCCATTCTGAAACTCATTAATCATGTGACTTCAGGTAAACCCAATACTATACCATTAATAACAATGTTACCAATAAAAATGATCATGTTAATAGGATAACTGGTATTTATTGAGGAGCTGTATATGTCAGATGCTTTATTAACTGTTTTCCTTTTTAACCTTACGTTGTCTGATTTAATTCATTTGAAGGAAGACCAATTATTATTATCCATCAGATAAGTAAACTGAGGCACAGAGAATTTCAGTAACTCATCCCAGTTCCGCCAGTGAGGAGATGGCAGATTGAATGATTCATTTACCTGGTCTGACTACAGTTGGAGTTCTCAATCAGTAAAACTGTCCCTCAGTTTATTAGACTGCAAAATTGATATTATAACATCTGATCATTTGTACAGGGTAGTTATAAAAATCAAATTAGATACGTTTCACATTGTTTGTCTCTTCCATCAGGCAGTCAGAGCCCTGAGGTGCATGGTTAATCTGGGTGTCTTCCAAAGTGGCTGATTCATAAACAGCGCTTGTTAACTGCTTTCTGAATCAATACACAAATTAAAGGAGAGACTGATAAGAAACTGCTCTATAAAGAGTCAAGGTGCTATACAAAGGTTATTTATTTATTCACTTTTTGATGTTTCACATTCGTACTCAGCCTTATTTAACAGGTTTTGAACTTGCGAGGTGGCCACTGAAAGAAAGATGCCTGCTAGTCCAGTAACTTCAACGCCCACATGTTTGTCTGCTAACTCTCACCTCACTTGAATTGTGTTTGGTTTGCATTTGTATGAAATTTGGAAGTGAAAATTATGACCTGTGTGTGCAGTTCCTCCATTCCTACTAAAATTATATTCCATGTTTCAGAGGCATTTATTAGGAATGCTATTTACTATTTATTATTAATGCCTACCTCTATTAGAAGAAGAAACCAAAAGTGTTTAACGCGTCACAACATCCTCATAATAAGCCTGTGAGGTTCGTGTTTTAGCCTGTTATCCACAGGATGACCCTGAGACTCAGATTCACTCCCTGCTATTACTTGTTCATCCATTTAGTATTCATTCAGCATTACCTCAGGGACTGCGCTAGGGTCCAGCATATGACGTCACTTCAGACTTACATTCTGTCCTGAAAGAATTTTGTGGAGGACACTCCAGGTTCAGTGAGGGGACTATGTTTACCTGGTCTCATGAGTTGCTAATTGCCGGTGGTGGATCCAGGATTAAAACCATGATTGCAGCCTGGTGTTTGTCACTATTAATGCCTCTAAGTCATGGACACTTAAATGGAGAGGTGTAGTTTGCAAACCCAATGTTATCAATTTGGTGGTCTCAGGAGCTGGCTTCTGGGTGTTTGATCACAGATGGCCAATCTATTTAGACTGTGCACACTGGGAGACACACTTACTCACTCCGTCCTCATTTGCAGGCAAAATCATTTCCACTGCTATTAGCTATCAGTAGGAAATGCCTGTTTTAGCCCTTGTATGCAAAACTGATGCAAGCTTGTGGAACCCTTGTTCTTCCTGTTGCATCTCTTCATAGACAGGAGAGTGAGGTTGAAGGCTTCAGGAGATGGTGATTTACTGGGCATGAGATTATTCTAGGGTTTCAGCCTGAGTCTCTGCTTTCTGTCCCATTCTCTAAATTATCTCCTCTCTTTCCATTCAGACAAAAGAGGAAGGAAGGGAGGGAAAAGGGAAGAAGGAAGTGATGGAGGGAGGAAGTGAGGGAGGTAGAAAACAAGAAAAGGAAGAAGGAAAGAAAAGTTCTGTAGTCAAAAGAAAGCTTGGGAATACAAAGATAAACAGGGTCCTTAACTATAAAACTCGTGAGAACTTTTATCATGCTTGTGGACATCATATATTTTCACCAGGGGTTTACCATGATGTGCGTTTCTCAATTTACTTGTTCATGGACACTCTTTTAATGGAAAAAAAGGACCATCTCAGAGGACGGTGGTTCCTCAAGGCAAAGCTCCTCCAGACATTAGGCCCTCAGGCTGTGCGCTCTACTCAGCTTCTGTTTTCTCTAATTCCTTTCTCTGTCTCGCACAGTAATTCCCAAACTCCTCCCACCTTCTCTCTTTCCTTTCTTTTCCTTCCTTCTTTCCTTCCTTCCTTCCTCCCTTTCTTCCTTCCTTCCTTTCCTCCTCCCATTCTTCCTTTCCTCCTTCCATCCTTCTTTTCCTCCTTCCATCCTTCTTTTCCTCCTTCCTTCCTCATAGGGTGTAACTGAGCAAGGGCAAGAGTTCAGGTCTCCTTTCTCTGGTCCAGTTCTCATTTTATTACACTAATGAATGACCTCACGAAAGTCAACAGGGATTTATCAGTGACTCCATGTTGCTACCATTGTGCTTTGTGCTGAGAAGAATATTGAAGTTTGCTCTCTACTGGGGCAGAAGAAACCACACAAACAACCGAATGGATAGTGTCAGGTGGGAATATTGCCACATAGAAGAAAGAAGCAAAACGAGGGAATAAAGCGTGATAGAGGTGCTATTTTATGGAAGTGGGGAAGCAAACATGAGGGGGGCATTTCAGGAAGTGAGAGCACACCAGCTGAATCTATGTGGGAAGTACCGTCCAGGCTAAGGGAAAAGCTGGTGCAGAGGTGGGAGAGCATTCCAGGAACACGACACGACCAGTGTGGCTGGAGCAGAATGAGGAGGGGATGTGACGTGAGGAGCTAGGGTCCAAAGGGTGGCTAGGGCCATCGCCATGGGAGTCCTTAGGGGCTGTGGTACAGACATTTGCCCTGTTTGGGGGTTTTGAGCAGAGAGTGGACCTGATCTGACTTAGGTTTTTAAAAAGATCAGTTGGGTTTCTTTCTCCATGGAGAAGAGACTTCAGGAAGTGAGAATGGAAGCCGAGAGGCTAGTGGGGAGATTAGTACAAATGTCTAAGTGACAGATGAGTGTGTGTCAGCCTAGAGTAGGACGAAGCGATCTGATCTGGATCTGGGTGAAAAGCGCAGCGGGCAGGAGTTGTTGGTAATTATATATGAAAGAAGAGACAGGGCAGCTCTGAGGATTGGTGGATCTGTAGATCTGTAGAATAAATCCCTAGAAGTAGGCCTGTAGCTCAGAAGGAATGTATATATTTAAACGTTGTTAGATACGGCTATATCAGAATATATAGTCCATGCTAATATATAGTCCAGCAATAATGCATGATGGTACATGTCAAAGTGAAAAGCCTTTATGATAATGGTGATATTTGTGATAATTTATATGTGTATTGCTTTGTATTTACCAGAGTGCCTTGATATCTATTATTTATTTAGCATCAAAACAACTCTAGAAAGTAGATATTTTGTGTTCTAGTTTTCTACACGAGAACATGGAGACTTGAAGAGATTGATCATTTGCCCAGCTGGTGAAAGGTGGAGCTGGGATTCGAATCCAAGTCTCTGAGGTTAAAGCCCAGACTGACTCTAACTTACCCTGGCCAGAAAAGGACTTTCCTAAACCCACACTTACAGCGCTCTCTCTTACCGTGAACTCCCTGTCCCTGGAAATATTCAGACATTGGCTGGGTAAGGCTTTGTCTGGAACGCTGCTGAGGACATGAGAACCCCAGTGTGAGGGTCACACTAAATGGTCTCCAAGGCCCCTGTCTGAGCTACGAGCCCCATGGACTGAGCCTGCTCACCTCTTAGCCTTAATTGCTGTTTCGATAAAGTGAGAATAATACTGCCTGCCTCTAACCACACTGGGTGGCATAAAGGTAAATCAGATAGTACTCCCGGGGCACTTAGAGCAACTTAAGAAAAACACACTCCATACATCTGTGTTAGGCTGGGAGGAGGGTGGCCGCAGGGACGTGGAGCCGTTAGTCCCCTTGGCCTCCCCAGGCCTTTCTTAGGAATAAGTTCCCTCAAATGGATTTGTTTCATATACAAACACAAGTACGCACCTGTGCTCCTACACACACACACACACACACACACACACACACACACACACACACACTGAACTACTTTGTCCAGTTCACAAGGAGAGATACACGGATTTTTAAATTTTCATTTTTAATAAGACTCCCCCTAATCTGACATCTAGCTTAGTCCCTAAACTCAGTCCAAGCTTAGCCATCACGATGCTTTTGTCATTGTCTCCTGGAAACTTCACCATAATCCTGTAAATTAAGTGTTATTTATTACTGCCTTATAGTGCTTGGAAGAGACACTAAAGTTCAGAGAGGTGAACTTTCTCTCTTAAGGTCACACAGCAAATAGGGGCAGAGTGAGGATTAGAACCACGTTGTCTGATGTGGAGTCTGTATCCTTTTACCTTTCATGGCTTTGCTCAAGCTTTACCCACCCTGGGCTCTGGAAAACCATCCCTGACTGTCCCTTACCCCATCTTCTATTTGGTGCCCCTTTTAAATGGTTTGCTAGCACCTGTCCCATGATATGGTATAGGTACAAATGTGTGTTTCTATATGCCCCAATAAACTGTGGAGCTACTTGAGGGAAAGGATGGTGACTCCTTCATTTTTGCCCCCCGCCCTTAACACAGGGCTTAAGGCACAGTGCTGGCGTCGGAAAGAAACTGCCAATTTTGGGTGCCTACTTATGTCAGCCATGTTAGGAAAGGCCTGGACTGTAACCATCCCAACAACAGGAAGTGGTTCCATCACTATATCCCAGCAGAAGAGTTGGAGACCTAGGGAGCATAGTAACATGTCCAGGGGCATACAGTGAGTGGAAGGACCCAGGATTCAAACTGAGGTCTGTCTTACTTCAAGGCTTGGGGTCTTGAAAATATGCCATCACCCTCACCCACACCATCTCATGTAATTGGCATGAAGTCTCAAATCCTTTTTTTTTTTTTTCATAGAGTTTGTTGGAACATAGCCACGCCATTTGTTTACGCATTATCTATGGCTGCTTTTTTAAAAACAGCTTTATTGAGATGTAATTCATATAACTTATAATTTAAAGTATAAATCCAGTTATTAAAACATTGCGTCCTCGGAGAGATCTCCGTCCAAGACTGCCCTACCCTGTGGAGAGCATGAATGTCCTGAGCCCTCCCACCAAGAAACTATGGAATCTTAGGCAAGTTCCTTGACCTATTTAACCTGTCTGTGCCTCAGTTTCCTCATCTGTAAATCAGGGCTCATTCTTATGAGCTTTCTCATAGGGTTATTTTGAGAACTAAATGAACTATATTTTTTTAAAGCCCTGAGAATATTGCCTAGTACATAGTGAGCATGCCAGATATTATTACACATTAAGAAATATTGGTTGGAACTAGAATATGCAAGGACTTGGCTGCCAGGCCACGAAACATCCTCGATTCTGTCACTCTTGGTTTTTGAACCTGACAAAATCTGGGCTTTGAGGAGGTTTACCTGTGTTCAAATCGATTCAAGTAGGAGGAAAACTGGAATCAAAAGGCCAGCGTAGAGGCTGCTGCCAAGGTCTTCATGGTAATTTCACTGTCTGGAAGAGAGGAGGGCCAGCCCTGCTGATTGCATTGGGCTTTGTCAGTGCCTGTCAAATCGCCTGCTCTGACGTGCAGGTTTGGCTATTACAGCCCCGATCGCCCTGTCAGGGAACGCTTTGGCCTATTATTTTATAGGATACAGGAATCTTTTTTCCCCCCCACCTGCCTGGGGGAGTGACTGTCTTTATGGAGCAGTGAGAAAGAAGCCTGTGGTCTCGGCACAGAGCTGCCAGCTCAAGAACTGGCAGCAGGCTGGAAGGATGGTCCCCACCAAGCAGCTCAGCTGAGTGGGGCTCTATTTTAAGGATGTCAAAGGGCCCACCTAAAATTCTCTTCCTGGAAGACAGCCTAACAGCCTGTGATTATGCTGTTTCTGGGTAATGGTAGGCTCCAGACTTGGCTGCAAAGAGAGTCTCTCCCAAGATTAACTCCTGCCACACTTGCCATCCTCCCTCTCCCTCCCATGACAATAATTGTACAGTCTGTCGGGAATTGGACTCTAGGGCCCCTGATGTGATGGTCTGCTTGGTTTCTTTTGCACCTCTGTGTCACGCACACACCCAAGCCTTTAATATACTGTGCAAGGGCTCTGTCCGACTTTGCCTCTCCATCCGGAGCAGGGCTTTGGCTAAATGTGGTGCCCAATAACTTCAAGGGATCAAGCGTTTTCAAGAAATTTTCTTCCTAAGACTGTGAGCCAGGGGAAATTGAAAGCAAGGCTGCCAGCTTTGATGTCTTAAGTATGAAATTCCAATGGCTTTCCAGCCGCAGAGCTCTGGTTTTAGTAGTGCAGATGGGGTTAGATTTAAGGAAGTGATCACATCACGTGCCCGATGGGTGACAGGGAACCCAAGGAGAAGAGGTCTGAGCTCTTGACCTGGCGTTTCCAGTGGCCTGGGCGATCTGCTAAGCATGTCTTTTCTTGTTTTTATTTTAAGAGATCATTGGGTTTGGTATTTTTTCCGTTCAAAAATACATGCTTATTATCAGAAATTCGGAAATGATGGGAATTATAAAGAAGACAATGTAATAATTTTGCCATTCCTCAAAGAGAAACAATTGGATGTATTTTCCTCCAGTTCTTTTTCTTTGATTTAAAAAGAAAGTCATTATATTAGTTCTTTGTCTATTTATCTTCCTACGTACCTATCTACCTGCTTACCTAACTTAATCATATGATTGCTCTTGTTTTTTGTTTATTGGGTTGGTTGGTTTCATTTTTGTTTTGCTTAAGCAAAATGGTAAAATGCAATTTTCAAGGTAGTGCAAAATCTCTGCAATTGCATCTATACTTGTTGGACCAGGGATTCCCAAGAGCTAGGGTGCGTGAAAATCCTCTGAAGAGCATATGAAAATGTATGTGTGTGTGTGTGTGTGTGAGGGGGGCTGGGAACCTGAATTTTAACAAACATTGCAGGTGATTTTGCGGCATGTGGCCCATGGGCCACACTTGGAGAAACATTTACTTCAGAGGAAATATTATGGTTACGTTGCTCCATTGAGTGGATTTTTAGATACACTTCTCCATTTTCATCATAATGGGTATGTAGGTCAATTATAGTTTTTAATTAAAGTATAAACAGTGCCACAAGGAACATCTTTGACCACCCATTATTCATTCATTTAGGAGACATTTTTTGAGCACCTGTATAAGGTCAGCCTCTTTCCAGGTGCTATAAAGACCAATGATCAAATAGACATAGTTTCTGCTCTTATTGAGCTTTGGCCTAACAGAGAGAAAGACAAACAGAATCACAAAATTAGATTATTGCAAATTGTGGTGAATGCTGTGAAGGAAAGATTCAGACTGCTATGGGGAGGCACGTCATTGAAATTCAGAGACCAGAAAAAGCCTCTATGAGGGGTTAAGATGTAAGTGAAGCTTGAAGGAAGGATCGCAGTTAGCCTATGTGACTTTTAAGATTTGCCGAAGTAGAATTATTGGATAAAAAGGTATTGACTTTTAAAACAGTCTTCTTAATCTCCCCTCCCTCTCAGGTTTCAATGTCCATGTTCAAATGTATAGGATGTATACTGGTCAGGGTCCAGATGGGAGAAGGCAGGCCACATTTGGCATTTCACACAGAGGAGGTTTAATGCAGGGGATTAGTTATAAAATCATTTGGAAAGTTGAAAGAAAAAAAGGGAGAGGTGAGGTAGGTCAGAGATTAGTAAGTATAGAAAGCAGGTACCACTCCTACTGAGTGAACCTAAGCAAAGCCGGGGTGTTTCTAGCACCCGGCAGTTCCCTCATGCTAAGCTGCGCTGCCGAGAGCCTGAGGGACCAGTCTTCCTGGAAGCAGCGGGAAGGGTTTGCCTAGGCTGCTACTGCATGGCTTGTACCGGGACGTCCAGCGGCTGGGCTGTAGTGCTGAGCTTCTGAGGGTCACTATGTGGCGATGAGAATCCTGTGTTAACACTGCTTGGCTGGCGGATGCTGGGGTCCCCAGGACACCACTCAGCTGGTGCTGAGATTGTGCCGGAGCTGCTAAGCTCTGGCCCTGGTATCCAGAAAGAGGCTTTACACTATAAGGGTGGCAACTGCCAAAAAATGCCAGGGATCCTAGATGTCTGCTGCTGCTAAAAAGAGGCTGGCAGACACTGCAAGCAGGAAGTGAGTTTTTCCCCCTTTCCTTCTGCCTTACAGTATCCTACCAGATCTCACTATTGACAAAATCTAAGCAAAAGTCACCAGGCAAAAGAATACGGGAAATGCAGGTTTTGAGGTTCCAGGCAGAAAAGGGCAAAACTGGGAGCTGAGAATGAACCGGTACATGACCAGCATAGAGAGAAAGGAGACCTCCTTGTGCTTGTCCCCTTTCTTCTCCTCACCTTATACGTTGCTCCTGGGGACATTAGACCAGCCCACTGGTTATTCACAGCTCCTCTATCCTTAAAAAAAAAAAAAAAGAAAAAAGAAAACGCAAAATTTTCTAAATGTGTGTGTGTATAAATTTGACTCTGAATTATCAATGTCAACACTCTGTAAAAAGGCTGGTTGTATGTATGGATCATCTATAGATGCTGCTGAATGAATGAATTATAGTTGCTCCTGGTATTGCTAAGAATCTGGTACTGTGCTAAGTGCCTACATCTGTTTTCTAAATCAAGCCTCACATCTATCCGTATAGGTAGGCATTCTCACTCCCATTCGCCAGAGAGAGTGAAGCTCCAAGGGGTGAAGTGACTTCCTCACCATCACACCTTTCCTCCATAGTGATGAGATCCAAACCCAGGTCTGCTGGTCTCCATCGCTGCTACTCGTTTCCGCACTTCTGTAATGTAGGCCAACATTTAAAGGGCATTCTTCAGTGATCCTCAGAGGCAGGTAGAGAGCAGCTTGTTGGTAATACCTGCGTTTCCATGAGGGTGTATTGGTAGCAGCATAGAAGCTAACTGACCCTGGAAGTCCAATGGAAATGACAGCCTTGCCATTTGTGGCCACGATGTGGCTCCAGGCTCCTGTCTGAAAACCCTCCCCTGACCTTTTCCTAACACTTGGCATTTTAGTGTTCTGTTGATTACAGATCACTTACATGCAACACACAGTTGACTGTTTGTTAAAATGAAAAGTGGGGGGAAAAAAAGAAAAGAAAGTACATGGTTGCCAGAGCAGTGCTGTGGAACGGTTGTTCCCTAGGTATTCATCTCGGTTAGTCCAAACACCTATAATTAAACTAGCTTTGGAGCAGTGCCTCTTGGAGAGAGTGGAAGAATCAATTCTGCAGCATTTGGATCTTGTTCTTTGTATACACTGCTCAGCAGTGAAGATGTGCAAAAAAGACCAGATGTTGTGGCTCAAGAATGCAATTACCCGTCCAGCAGGGTGAATGGATGATGGTCTATTTGGTCTTGGGGACTTCCAAGCTCAGGGGAGCAGAGGGAAAGAGACAAGTGATGAATATGGTGGCCTCCAGTTCTCTGTGTCTGTTCCCCAGTCTCATTTCCTTGCTGGGAGTTTTAGTTTTGCACTCTGGATGCAGCGATTGCTGGGTAACTTTGTGTTAAACGCTAATTAATGGCAACTCAAGTCAGCTGTCCTACTTATGAGACTCTGGAGCAGGCAGAGACACCACTCATCTGGAAAAATATGTTGAGATCAAGCTGCATCTTTATATAAATATGTGAGGCACTGCTGTTAGACGCCAGTACCAGCCTATACTGCCTGTCTTCACATGAATCATTGAAATGACCCGAACCTTCAGTCTGAGTTGATTGTAGCTAATGTGTGCCATATAGTTTCATAAGCTCGAATGTCTTGTGAGCCACAACACGATCAACATACAGTTTTAATTAACATTTGCTTTTTAGATAATATACGCAATTTATTTTGGCAAGAGTTCATTGAATGTAAAATCTACATAATTAAGATACTAAACCTGCAATATATTTTTTTTTCTTTGCAATATTTTTTTGCTAAATGACAGAGATTCAGCAACAGTTATTACTCAGTAGATAGCTACCATGGGCAATTACAATTTTGCACTTTCTTATTTTTTTTAATTGCTTCTCTAACCAAAGGATACAAAGTCATATAGTTGATTTTGTTCACTTTTTAGATTCAGAGGTATTAGATCTTTTTCTTAGTTCAATGTGACACTAAATATAAAGCAAAGAAAACACATTCATGATTCTCCTGCACGAAATTTGCTATTGAAATGCAGCTTATTTTAAAAATTAATATTATTTCATGAGTTTATTTCACTAAGTTTTTCACCCCTGTGATGGGATTCTGGGGCGTGATCACCTGACAACCGGCATGCTGGAAGAGTCTCAGGGATCATTGAGTTAACTCCTCATTTTATGAAGACAGCTGTCCACTGAGTCTCAGAGTGGAAATGTGACTTACCCAAGGTCACACCACACACTGTAGCCAGAACCAAGACTAGAATCCCTGACCAACCCCGCTTGTTTTCTACCGTTCCAGCTGGTCCCCTTCAAGACATATTTGTCATCTACCCACAAATAGCCTCTTCCTTCCGTCATCATCTCTGCCTTCTAAACTTGGAAATGCCTCTGTATCATGTAAAATAGGCATGTTTTTTAGAAAACAGGGAAAATAGTCCTGGTTCCCAAAACCCTTCCCCAAAGCGAAGAACAGCACAATGGCCGAATCCCAATTGCTTTGTTCTTTGTGGTAATCCATATAATTGGGTCAGAGGGCTAATGACTTGGCTTCATGAATCTGAGCCATATGCCTCCATGATCTGCAGCCAGCTGCATGTCTGCGACGAGAGCGCTCGCTGCTCACGGTGGCAGCCCACGGTGGCAGCCCAGGGCCGCAGCTGAGAGAAGTGGCAGCCAGACCAAAGCTGCGAGCGAGACACTGGAATGGCCCCTGGTTATGGGGCTATTTTCTATATCCTCATTCCACCCCCTCCAATCTGCTTGATTTCTGAGCTGCCAAGTTCTTCTCAGACAGACCCTTGACAAGGGCCTTTCCTGAAGACTCTGACGCATTCGGAATGCAATGCGGTAGGCAGGGATTGGGCCAGTGTCAGTCTCTTTCCTCAGATCTGTAGTAAGCTGCTAATTAGTGTCAGTAATTGCTGGAGGAGAGGATAGCTGGCTGCCCATCAGCCCTGGGAAGGAGGGGGTGCTAGCGCCCGCCCTTCCTCCTGGCTCCCTCCTCTCTAGCATTAAGCAATAAATCTATATCTGTTAAATCGGCTGTTGGGCTGCTTGTTGAGAAGGACGTCCGTGCAGTCGTGTCAGGTTAATGGGTTTAGCTAATGTACGTGCACAAGGCTGAGTAACCCGATCAGGCATCGTAGCCAAAGGCGGAGGATGGAGGTCTCTGAGAGGGCTGTAAGAGCAGAGGGCTCACAGATATGCACCAGAGGCCCGGGGCTTCCGGGAGAGAGGTCCTAGGAAATCTGTTTCTCAGGCGACTCTGTTAAAGGAAGAAGAAAACAATGCTTTATCGGTGAGCCACGTGCCAACAGATGGTGAGGAGGCATAGAGCTCAGATTTCATGCAGGTCGTGGCCCTATGCTCCTGGTGCTGCCACAAACAGCTGGAACCTGGGGCAGAGGATGAACGCTAAGCCTCAGCTCTCTCTCTATGACAATGCGGCGAGAAAAAGCATCTCTCTCTCCCACAGGGCTGTTGAGAGGTTTAAATGAGCTAATATGCATACAGTGCTCAGTCCATTGTTTGGTGTGTAATCACTGTTCTTAAAGTGAGCACTTACTTGATGCTACGAATTAGGTTATTAATAAAATAGGTAACGCACCAGGTGCGTGGGCGCTCTGTGCCAGTTCATTTCAGTGCGATTTCAGACCGATCCTGGTGTGCCTTTGCAGTCTGGTCGGGAGAACTACTGGTTTCTGATTACCCCATGGTCAGCCCTCTCCCGTGTTTTCGGCATGGCTGTGTGAGGAAGACGTGGAGCAACTGTGGCCACGGGATGTCTTTGCTATGTGCAAGCTTCCGCATCTGTATGGGAACCACACATGTATGCCCAGTGTGGCCGTACTGAGAGCCCTGCTTAGGTCCTGGTAAAGCATTCTAAGAGTGCCGCAAAGCCCCAGTAATTTGGACACAGAATATCCAATGATATGGAGCAGCAGTGCGTTTGCTTTATTTGCATGTGATTCAGTTACAAAATAATGCCATCGACGTGTGCCTATATGTTTTCACCTTTCTCTTCCCAAGGATCTAGGTACTCTCTTTGCCTACAATATTCATTTGCTCAGCAAATATATAATAGATATTAAATTATTATTTATATATATGTTTGCTAAGAAAATATGTATTGCCTATGTGCATACACATCTATCTATTCATTTATTCATTCAACAAATATTTATTGAACACCAAATGAACTGCGGAAGTTTAGAGCTAGACAGGACTTATGCCGTCATCTTATTCAGGTCTCTCAATGTGGAGAAGAGGAACCTGGACTCTTAATATGACAAGGCCCAGACTTCTCCTGGGTACCATCACGCAGAGTCCGTGATCCACCAGTAGAATCTCTCTTGTAACAGGGCTCAGGAACTTTTTCTCTCCACCCCGGTCCTGCTGTGCTATCTATGCCACAGTTCTGGGGAGCCTAGCTGTCTTCCGCTTTATCTGGCACTAGAGCTTCTGCATGTCGCTGAATAAAAGCACACCGTCAGGCAGCCCGATTGGACTTCATGACAACAAATCTCCATCTCAGGGGATATGGCAGAATAGTTAGGCGCTAACCCACATCGCGTGGGTATGTAGACTAGTTCTTCTGTGTTCTAGCTGGGGTGCCATGCACAAGTGACCTAACGTCCCTGTGCCTTATTTTTCTCATGTGAAATAAAGGTAATCATCTTTCTCTCATAGGGTTGTTTTGAGGATTAAAGAATTCAAAACAGATGGGACCTTTAGAGCAGTGCCTGGCCCTATGTAGGAATGCGTTCATTATTAACATTGGATACTCTACATTGTTGTGCAAACTCTTCTACATACACAGTGACTATGGGGCTCCGACCCCCCAAACCACGTCCCAGGCAGCAGTGAGGGCAAGAGAGTTTCTGCCTTTGGATTCAGCTCCTTTAAGGATCCTTCCAGAAGGGTCTCACCACACCCCTGTTTACAGAACCTGGCTCATGGACACACTTAGCTGTAAGAGACACTCGGAAATGACATCTTTATTGCAAACAGTATTGTGCCCCAATGGGGATACTGTTACTAAGGAAGAAGGGAGAGTGGAGTGTTTTCAGGCAATGGCAGACTCCGTGACATCCACAAAGCCAAACGTAATGGATCCTTCTCTGCCTTCCTGTCACTTAACCGCCCAGGACCATTCATTCAGCACATTCCTTTCTACGTGTTTGTCTGTCTTGGCTTCTCTGACACCGCACCATCCTGGTTTTTCTTCTACTTTCCTGGCCATTGTTTTTTGTTTGTTTGTTTGTTTGTTTAAGTCAATTTTACTGCTTCTCCATCCCTTCCCAATCTCTGCATGTTAGGGAGCCCCAGTTTTACTAATGAACTTGCCTGTCTCCTCCAGCTACACTCCCTCCCATGGCGAGGAATCCCCCACTGAGGCTGGTGATTCCCAAATTTGCATCTTTAACTGAGACTTCTCCTCGGAACTCTGCACTCAGCCCTCCTTGTCATCTCCTCTCCACTTGTCTATAGAATAACCATCTCAAAATGTACGTTGTTTTCAAGCATAACTTTTGATTTCCCACCACATGTGTTTCTCTCCCAGTCTTCCTCGTCTCAGCACATGGACACACCACCAACCTACTTGGAGTCCAATACTTTCAAAACCATTCTTGATGGCGCCTCACCCTCCCACCCTCTTCCCATTCCCATCTGCGGCCCCCAAATAATTTTTAAATCTGTCCACCTCTTCCCACCTTGGTGATCACTGCTCTAGTCCAAGCCTGGAACCTCCCTCGCCGTGATTGCTGCGAGTCCCTCCTACTGAATCTTCCTACTGTTGTGCTTGCTCCTGTACTGGAGCACAGAGGTTTAGTGCAAGGACTTGGGAGCCAAACTGCCTGGGTTCAAATCCTAGCTCCAACATATACTCACAATATGATGTAGACAGTTTATGAACACTTTTTTTGGCCTCAATTTCTTCATCTATAAAATGAGCATCATAATAGTAGCTATTTCAGATGGTCATTGTAAGCACTAAATGAGTAATATATGTAAATAATCAGAGCAATGCCTGGCGTATAATAAGCACAATCAATAAGTGTTAGCTTATTAGCCATCATGACCATACTTTTTTTAAGTTAATTTTTGCTTTTTTTTTTTTTTATAAGATTTTATTGGGGAAGGGGAATACGACTTTATTGGGGAATAGTGTGCACTTCCAGGCCTTTTGTTCAAGTCAAGTTGTCCCTTCAATCCTAGTTGTGGAGCGCGCAGCTCAGCTCCAGGTCCAGTTGCCGTTTTTTCTAGTTGCAGGGGGCGGAGCCCACCATCCCTTGCAGGACTCGAGGAATTGAACCCGCAACCTTGTGGGTGAGAGCCCACTGGCCCAGGTGGGAATCGAACCGGCAGCCTTCGGAGTTAGGAGCACGGAGCTCTAACCGCCTGAGCCACCGGGTCGGCCCCCATACATTTTTCATGGAGCAGCCAGAGTGATCTTTTAAAAACATAAATTAAATCCTATCGTTCCTGTGCTTAAAACTCTCCAGTGATTTCCCACTTCAGTTGCAATGAAATTCTAATGTGACTCTGGCCAACGGTCCTTCGTTGCCTAGCTCTTGATTCTTCCCATCTCTGGTCTTAGCTTAAGGATCCTGAGTGATAGAGAGAGAGCTGAGCCTGTGCTAAGTTCTTGAACATCCCAAGAGCTGGGGCATTGCCCCTGTTTCCTCTGCCTGGAATGCTCTCCCCTCCCTCTTAGGGCTGACTTCTCTTTTTTCAGATCTCAGCTCAATTATCTCCCCTGAAAGGCCTTCTGACCATGCGCCTCAGGGAGTGTCCCTGCCCGTGTCATTCTCCCCCTTCCTTTTCCATGGTATTTACCTCAAAGTGCCATTTTTGTGTTGGTCTATTTGCTTGCTTCTTTTATAGTCTCTATAGAGTATGGGGTCTCTGAGAGCACAGACTTCACTTACTGTGTACAGCCGTGGGTCCCAGGACCAGTGATGGCACACACTAGCTGCCAGCTTACAAATGAAAGAAGAGATGGGCAAGATTTTAAAGAATAAATAGGGATTTTCCAGATACCCAAGAAGAGGCAAGGATCTGAGGTGAAGGGAACAGCATTTGCAATGCATACAGATGTGAAACAGTAGTGCCTCATTATCAAAATGGTGTGGCCTGATCTTCAGACCAACGCTTGGCCTCACTTGGGAGCTTGTTAGAAATGCAGAGTCTCAGGCCCCAAGCCCAGACCCATTGAATCAGAATCTGCATTCTAATAAGACCCCCAGGGGATTCTTTGGGAAGCCATAGAGTAGTGTGTTCAGGGAACCAAAAATAGTCATCATGACTAGAGCATAAAGTACAATGTATTATCTAGGATATAAATTCAGCCACATGTGACAGACCCAGGATAACAGTGGCTTAAAAATAGAACATAAATGTATTCACGTCTCATGTAAATGTCCAAGCTAATATGGTTGCTTTATGCTAAGTGTATCAGGGGCCTGGGCCATTCTAAGTATTCTGGAAAGGTGAATTTTCCTTCCGTTTTCCTCTGATGAAGATCGTCTGAGTTGTTGAGTGGCTACTTTGTACTCAGTTGCAGCAATCCTTCCTGGGTTGCATTCCGCAGTAACTAGTGAGTGCCCACTACCTGCCAAGCACCTTGCTGGGTGCTGGGGACAGAGTGAGGACATGTGACCCCATCCCTCTGGAGCTCAGCATGAAAAGAGGCATCATGATGGAGTTTGAGATTCCTCCATGTGACCTTGCGTCACACAGGTTTCCCTGTCAGGAATAAAGTTCAGCAGAGAATAGGAGGGGTCAGCCTCAAGGGCCAAAGTTGGGGAGAAAGAGGATGGAAGGGAGTTAGAAGACTTAATATTTTTTCCTTTAAGATGTTCAATTGGAGAAACAGAAAGGAGAATGATAGCAATGGGTTCTAACACACTGAACAATACAAAAAAAGAATCCATGAGTCTAGAATGATACTCAAAACTGGAGAGGAAGAGGTCAAGCTCGTGTTACAGAAGAAACCAACTAATGTATGAGAAATGGTAGAATTAGAAAACTACTGTTTTGCAACCACTAGTGTAATAATTTAGGTAAGTGTTATCAATAGACGCTTAAACCACCCTATTAAATGTTGTTTGGGAAAAGGATATTCACACACTCTCCTATAGCGTCCCAGAGAGTACTGATTAATTACACGGGGAAAAGGTACCATTACAACGAAGAAATCTGGTGAGCACCATATTAATCATATGATAAATTTAATGTCACCAATGATGGGGCTAATTGGAATCACGTGACTCAAATTGAGGATCATTTTGAAGAACTAGCTTATGCTATTCAAAAGTCTCAAAGTCATAAAAAAAAAAGGCTGAGAACCAGTTTCCTATTACAGGCTAATAAGAAATGACAATTAAATGCAACACATGATTCTTGATTGAATCCTACATGGGAAAGAAATAGTGAAAGAACATTATTGAGACAAACTGGGGACATCTGAATATGGACTGTATATTAGATAACAGTTCTCTAACTGTTCTGCAAACAGTTTGCTAACAGTACAGAATCAGATCATAGTATTGTGGTTATTTGGAAAGACATCCTTGTTCATAGAAGACACATGCTAAAGAATGTAAGATTAAAGGGCCATGACATTGTGAACTTACTCTCAAATGGTTTAAGGAAAAAAAAGAATGAAAAAGTACACAGGGAATGAGATAAGACAAAGGTGGCAACATATTAGGAGTTGGTGAATCTAGGTAAAGGGTATTGTGTTGTAATTGCAACTTTTAAATAGATTTAAACTGTTTTAAATAAAAGCAGTGCTTTACTATCCTCTGTGGCTGACCCTATACGGACCAAGTTCAATAGATATAAAGGATTCCCCAAAACTCACATCATTTGGGATTCCATTTAGTCCGGCCGCTGGCTATCAGCCTGCACCCCAGGAAATGGGGTTAGCCCTGAGCAGAAGGGACAGGGGGGCTGGGGTTCTGAGGCCTTAGATTTAGCTTCTGTCTGAGTAGTATTCACATCATCTGCCTTCTCTTTGGAGTGTCTGAACTAACAAGCCATGAACACAGAGCCTGACAGACTGGGAAGCACTGATAATGAAAGCCTGCTTTCCTTTTAAGCAAAAATTGGAGCCCTAAAGCTGCCTACTGTATCTAGGCCCCTTTCCCGCTAGCTAGGGAGGGTCTGGGAAAGAGGCAGTTCATTGGGGCGGATGAGGTTCTGGGGTTTTATTTGCAGGGTTGGGGATGTTAGTGTGGGGAAGGGAGATAAAGATGAGATTAAATTATATTGGTGAGAGTTGGGGAAGAGGGAACTGCAAAGAGCATTTTTAGTCACAGATGGTTGAAGAGAAATACAGAGAACAGGCCCCAGCACCTTGTCTTGCTAGCTGATTGCAGGGAGGGGAAAGCTTGCTAATGAACACATTGATTTCCCAGCTCCTCAGAACAATAGCAAATGCTTTTTGCAGTTATTAATTGGGATCCCACAGCAGGTGTGGGGGATGGAAGGTGCTGGTGATTCTCAGTTTATCTTTGGGGGTTAGGCAAATAAAGAGGGAATTTAAAGAGCAAGGACGTATGTAGGTCATGTAATATTATAGAAAGAGAACTAGACTGGGTGGTCCCAACTTGACTAACTCTCAACCTTGCTACTAAGCAGCTGAACTTCTTTAATCCCTGGTTTTCTCATGGGTACAAATTAGAATAATAATAACTTTCCTTCCTACAGATTGTCTGAGAACTAAATGAAATAGTTAATACATAGAAAAAGTAGTTTGTCTGAAAAGTACTTTGTCTTATTGTCAGTCATTTATTCAAGCAGTATTTATCAGGCACCTACTGTGTAACAGGGCGGTGCCAGGTTCAAAGGATATATGGTGGTGAACTGGAAAATACAGTCCCTGCCCCCATGGAACTGGTCATCGAGCAAAGAAGAGGGGCATCGACCAAGTGATAACAAATATGAGCTGCTGTTGGGAGTATAACACAGGCTGAGCTGGGAGGTTAGGAAAGGCCTTCTGAAGGAAGGGATATCATTAAGGAGACCCATCATTAACAGTAATAGCACTGTCCTTCCCATGGAGCAGGGTCAGGGACGTAAATGCTGACCCTGGTTGAACATATAGCCAAAGGTCTGAAACCTGGTGAAGGAAGCAAATGTCCCCATTGAGGGGAGGCAAGCCAGTGTGTCCTCAGAGTGACCCCTGCCATCTTGCTAAAATCGCCTAGCCTGTCTGCTGTGCAAATTCCCTGGGTTCTGGCTGGCACCCTAGCGCAGGGCATCCCTCATTTGTGTGAGGCTACTGACACCTTGATAACAAAGCTTGAACTTTCCCAAAGTGACCAGGTAATTCCTCTCCCCACCGCAGCGCACATCCCAAGCGCCACCTCTCCGAGGCAGGTTGCCTCCATCCTACTAGCCCACTGCCTGCCATTTTCACTAATAACTTTGCCATAAGACTTTGCTCAGTGGCCCTCGTAGTGTTTATCCCCGACCCTGGCTCAACACCACCTTTTATAAAACTGCCCTTGAAAGACAGGACTTGTGGAAGCTGACAGGATAGTCCACAATGGAAAGCCTATGTCAGGGAGATGGGAGGTTTGCATTCATTTCCATTGGGAATGTATTTCCTGAGCAGCCACTGAGAGAAACTCAGTGCTGGGCATGGAGTGTCCAGAGGTAAATACACTAGCCTATTCAGGGAGCAGGGCCATGGAGCAAATGCGGCGCATCCTGCAAGAATTAAAATAAAAGCTCAAACGAACGTATCATGAGGGTTCTGAAGAATGTTTTTGGCTTGTCATTCACTCCTTGTAAGGCTTTCTGCAAATGAGCATGGAATTGCCATTTTATGGTTTCTGGTTCCCTCCTCAGGTAGGGGTGGTGGTCTGTGCATGTGAGGGGCTTGGGGGTAGGGAGTGGGAGTTGGGGTGGGGGGAGTTGAACCCACCTGAGACACCTTCATCTGCCCTCATTATTTGCCAGTCTATAAAACAGGTGTAAACACTGCCTGTGTTCTTGAGAGAGGTATTTCCTGAATAGAACAAAATGAGAGAATTTTCCAAGGACTTCCATATCTAACAATGGAATCAGATCACACACTTTCCATTTTGCCTGCAGGATCCAGAAGCAGTTGCCATCCCTGTTGGTTTAGAACACATAAACTTCACACATAGATGAAATTAGGCAATAGTTTCTATTTCATAAGGGAAAAAAAACATTTTTTTTTTTTCTATCACGCACTCCATTCGAGAATTCACAAAAGAAAGGAGTAAAATTCACACGTTTGCAAGAAACTGCTGGTGTCTTTGAATATCTCCCCCACAAGCAGGGAAATCTGGTGTAAAAAAAAAATGTAGAAATTTCCTACATATGAAAGAACCCATTTATTGATGATATGGATGAACCAAACAATTAAGCAGGTGTTATTTAGGTTAAAACAAAAAAGCTACAATTATTTCCAGACTCTGGGACAAATAATGCCCCCAAAGGGCATACAATAGGTGGGAAAAGGTTTGAGTTTGCTTTCTGAGTTAGCAACACACACAAAAGTAGATACATGCCAGGGATAGCAAAGGTCAGCTGGTTATATGTTCTAAACGCCTTGTGTGTATGAACTCATTTAAATCCACAACAATCCTATAAGCAGGTGGTTGTGAGCGTCTTTTTTTCACAAGTGTGGAAACAGAGGCCAAATAAGTCACCAGGGAACATAAAGCTGAGACGTTGAAGTGCTGGGATTTGAACCCAGACAATAGCTTTAGTGTCTGTAGACTTAACCACAATATGTATCATATATATGATATATACATTATATATCTTATATAACTTATATATAATATGTATTATATATAATTTATATATTATATATAATATATATTATATAATTTATATATTATATAATTTATTGATATATGTTATATAATTTATATACGTACTATATAAATTATATATATAAAAGAATATATATATATATATTCTTTTTATTAAGTCCCCTTGGCCCAAAGTCTTCCATATTTGATATAAAACCTTCATCAAAACACTGACTCATGTATATGGGACTTCACCATTATTTCTTATAACTTCATGTGACTTTACACTTTAAAAAAATTCTTGTAAGAAGAGTTGACAGCCACCATAATGTCTATAACCAGATTCTAATGTACAAGTGGATTAAAAATCAAGGTACAAAATGATTGATTTTAGAGTTACTATATCTTTGTAAATGTAGGGGAAAAAAAAACTATGGAACTCTCCCAGCCATTGGCAGGGGTAGGCGCGAAAATGAGAAGTTCAAGTCCCGGTCATACTGTCCATTGGGAAAGTCCCTTCCTTTGTCTGAGCCTCCGTTGCCTAAACACGTACAATGTGACCGTGATGCCTGCCCCACCGCATTGTTAGGGAAAGGCAGATTCGAAGTCCGGTGCGTGGGATTCCCATGGTGCTTGTTCTTTAGTGCCTCTGTGCCATCCTGAGCAGAGGTGCAGTCAGTAGGTGCCACCTTCAGGGACGAGAGCCTCACGGGGCTTGTCTGTCGTGCCCTGTCCCTCTTTCTGTTAGTTTCCTGGAAGCCCATTCATTTCTGCAGGGCCAGTTCTCAGATACTTATGTCACCTCCACTGGGGTTGAAACCTGTGCTATTCCCAATTCAACTTGCTTCGTTTCCCGTCCCCCCTCCCGCACCCTCAAATGAACTGCATTTGGAGTCAGAAGGTCTTCTCTTAAGACCTGCTTTTGCTGTGTAGCTTCTGGTAAACCACTTCCCCAGCTGGTCTTGGGTTTCCCATCCCTAACATGAAGCATCCGTAATAGGGTGCTTCTCATCTACCAGGCACCCAAAGCCCCACCTCCTCTGATGTTCCTGCTTCCCATACAAAGAGAGAGAAATGGCTCCTCCATCTGTCTGTGTAATCCCAAAACTGCATACCCTTGCCATTTCTAGATCCCCTTTAAAAATATTGGCCCAGGGGAGAAGAGGGGTACAGGTAT
Source organism: Rhinolophus sinicus (assembly GCF_036562045.2). Classification (NCBI taxonomy): domain Eukaryota; kingdom Metazoa; phylum Chordata; class Mammalia; order Chiroptera; family Rhinolophidae; genus Rhinolophus; species Rhinolophus sinicus. The sequence continues at coordinate 26,361,473 of NC_133756.1, read as the reverse complement.
GAGGCTGTAGTGTCCATGAATGGGGACGAGCTGGGCAGCCCAACACTAAAGGGTGTGAGGTTTCTGTCATGAAGGCATGAGGCAGGCTCTAGCCAAGGAAATCAAGATGCTATATAATTGGAGAGACTCAGTGTTGCTAAACTGAAAATTTTGTGAAATCAATTGAGAGAAAAATCAATATGGGATTATTCTTTCCACCATGAAAAGACAAGATTCCCACACAATTAAGAACTGGGCCGTGGTTTCCACACTCTTGCCTGTCATGTTCTCTTGTTTCTGTGCCACAACTGTTCATCAGAAATAATTAAACATTTTCCCATGGGCAACAATTACTTGCTTAAAATATTATGAGTAAGGAGAATACATTTATAATTACCTAACCTTTCTGAAGGTGAAAATATATATTATCCTTTGATAGAACAGAAAAAGGAGTTCCTGGATATGCCAGCATGCTGTGCTGTATCTTTCCTGATTACACTAATTGCCGTAAGGAATGGAACAATACTTTTTTACACACTCAAACCTTCTCTTTCATTTTATGTAACTTTTAGGTATCAAATGATGGTTCCTCTTTGTTGTTGTTTTTGTAAGTCATTAAATAGGCAGCCGGTAGCTGTTAGGATTGCCAGACAGCGTCCCTGAATTGCCCAGTGCTGTAATATAATGAGCGGGGCAATGTCTCTCTTTCCTTTGGAGTTGATTTCATTGTTAGCCACCTGCAGACACAAACCAGGAGCCCGGTAATTCATGTTGTTACTGGTCTCCTGGTTTTGCCTTAAACACACACAGTGGACAAAGAACGAAATAATAATCACAATAGTTAACCATCCTTGAGTGCCCACACACTGTTAGGCATTTCTAAACGCTTTATGTATACTATCTCATTTAATACTCAACAGTTCCACAAGGCAGGTTACTAATATTAACCCTCCCACCTTACAGATGAGAGAACTGAGGGCCAGAGATGTTAAGTCACTGGCCCAGGACCACATAGATAATAAGTGGAGAAGCTGGGGTTTAAGCACTACGCTATATTTTGGTCCAATATTTTCTGTTAACTGACACAGAATATACCTGTTATAAAATATTTATCAAAACGCTGACTGCAATCATGCTTCTATGATAAAGCCCTTTTTTCCTAACTCGTTTGGCCTTAACGCTAGTTTTCAAGTCCACAAACATGTCATGATACAGGGTTGGTTATATCATGCTTGGTTTACACATGGAGAAACTGAGGCCCAGAACGGTTAAGTCACATGACCAAGGTCACATGGCTGGTAAGCGGTAAAGCAGGGACTTCGAGGGATATGCTCTCCCCACTCAGCCAGTTTGGTGCCATGGGCTGTGTGCCAGGCGTTATCCTTGGCTCTGGCAACACTAAGGTGAATTAGGCTCTTCCCTGCTGCCAGCCAGAAGCTTGGCTGGCTCATGCACCCACCGGGTTTGGGGGTTCGTAGCTGGTGTAGCTACATGCATGCTTTCCCCCTCACTTTAGGAAAACTGAGTTTGAGTAACTCTTCCACACGATCTAAAGCTGTATAAAATTTTGTTGACGTTCTGTGGAGTCTTACAATAAACAGCAGTATGCATTTTTTCTGTTTGCATACATCATTGGTATGAAGATATCTCGGAATTCAGTTCCTGCCTCTGATTTGGTCTCTTTTCTTTTTACTCCAGAACAGTGAGTAGTGAAGCTCAGTATCTGGTATCAGCTCAGGATCAGAACTACACTACTCTATGACAGGAATCATGCTAGGATTCCTGTCTCCCTTTCACTGAGTACAGTTGTTTATTTTGCAAATTCCCCTTCACTGAGTACAGTGGGGTCTCCCTTTCACTGAGTACAGTTGTTTATTTTGCAAATTCTCTAGAGGCAATCGTACAGTGGTTAAGGCCACAACTCTGGAGCCGGACTGCCTGGTTTCAAACCTCAGTTCCAGTACTTACTAGCTGTGTGACCTTGGGCAACTTCCTTACCCTTTCTGTGCCTCATGCCTTATCTATCAAATGAGAATGATGAAATCAGAGTGCCTCCCTCCTTGGTCTGCCATGTAGATTGAAGGAGTAAACATGCATCTCCACTTAGGACAACGGGGCTTAGGGCACAGCCATTATGTAAGTGTTGGTGATTGTTATTGACCATCACTCGTAGGATTGAATTCCATTTATAATTTGAAAAGGACTATTTTTTTAAGAAAAAAAACACATGCTTTACTATTTACATTTTTCAGCTCTGAAAGGGCCACCGTGTTCTTTCTTTTTATTTATTTATTTATTTATTTATTTATTTATTTATTTATTTATTTATTTTTTAATTTATTGGGGTGACAATTGTTAGTAAAATTACATAGATTTCAGGTGTACAATTCTGTATTACATCATCTATAAATCCCATTGTGTGTTCACCACCCAGAGTCAGTTCTTCCATCACCATATATTTGATCCCCCTTACCCTCTCCTCTAAGTCAGACAGAAAAAGCAGAGAACCATGTGATTTCACTGATATGTGGTATATAAACCAAAAACAACAAAAGAACAAGACAAACAAATGAAAAACAGAAACTCATAGACACAGACAATAGTTTAGTGGTCACCGTGTTCTTTAAATCGTTCCTTCTGAGGACTAATGTGTAGCCCTTCTGTGAAAGATGCTAGCAATGCAAGCAGGCCTGCGGTGGATTTTTCCAGCGAGCTGGAGGTCTGCATTGCAGCAACTTGCTACAATGAGCCCAGACCAGTTTGTGTATGTTGTCTTTAAATAGTGTGATGCCAGTGGATTATTTGAACAGGCTGTAAAGTTTTCATTGGAGCTGCTGATAAATCTCTCCTTGCTCTCTCCCCCCTGCCGCTCCCCCCAAGCCATTAGGTGGTCCCTGTTGCACACTGAATAGTACAATTCACTCTGAACTGAGCCTTCCTTTTGTTGTTGCCCCTTACAAACCTTTCTCCATGGGGTAGCCAGAGTGATCTTTTTCAAGTGCAAATCAGGCACGACCCTTCTCTGTGGAACCCTTCTAGTTTCCTCCTGTTGCATGGCGCATACAATCCAGACTCCTCCCCTGCCGTGCAAGGCCCACCTCACACTAGTGCTTCACACACCCTGGCCTAAAACATGTTAGTTCCTAAAACGTGCCAAGCTTTTTCTGTGACCAGGGTGTTTACTTGTGTGTTTCCCTCCATCTGGAATATTCTTTCCTGGCTATTCACAGAGTTGGCATTTCCTCATTGTTGTGGCTCAGTTTAAGATATCAGTTCCTTAGAGAGTCCGGTACCAAGACCCTCCCTAAAATGAGCACCACCCTCCCCCCATTAGTCTCTCTTTGGGCACATTGTTTCTTTTTTATTAGAACATTTCCCTTCTGTAATTATTTAATTTCTTTATATGTTTGCTTGTGTCTTCCTGGCCTTTCCTGATAGACTATGCACTTCCTGAGGACAGGGGCCATGCCTGTCTGGCTCTCACTGTAACTGAGTCCCTGACACAGGAAATCCGAGTGAAAGGTACACAGTACACCAAAGGTTGATGTAGTTGCCTCTGGAGTATCTAGAATTAAATTCTACATTTGATTTTGGCTTCTGCTTTAAATGTCATTTGTTAATTCACCTGACTTCTCCATTTTCTTTTTCCCCTAGAACATAAAACCAGACTCTGTATTGTTAGTAAACTACTCTGACATTTATTTTCTACTTTCTTCATGCTCCTGAATTGCAGAAGTAAGAATTCCCTGTGGTCTCAGAGTTTCCCATATCTATTCCTGAAATACAACATGCTGTGGAGTGCCTTAGGAGCCTTCGTGAGAGACAACAGACTAAGTAAATGAAACAGTGGTTCTCCAAGTGTGCTCCTCAGAGCATGCATCACGATCGCCTGGAAGCTTGTTAGAAATAACAAGTTTGAGGAGTCGCTCTAATCCTACCGAAGCAAACTCTGAGGATGGAGACCAGCAAGCAGTGTTTTAATAAGCCCTCCATGTGATTCTGAATAACTAAAGTTTGAAAACCAGTGCAGTAAAGTAATCTTTGTCAGAGAGGCATGGAAAAGTTGCTAACTTCTATGAATGTGTTTATACAGTTCAATAGTTTAGAAATATGTCCATTAACATCTCCTGTATGCCAGGAATTGCCCCGGTGCCCAGGATTCAGAGTTACACCAGAAAGAGTCCCAGTTTTGAGGAACTCACTATCTAATGGGGAGAGAATGGCAAGTGAACAGTCTATGGCAGTATACTGTGGTGCGTGTTGGAATAGAGGAAAGCAAAACGCGCTAAGGAAGCACAGGCAGGACTCTGTCATTTGAGAATCTTTGAGAGGGGCATAAGGTACAGGTAAAAAAGTGTGGACTCCAGAGACAACTGGCCTGAGTTTAAGCCCACCTCCCCTCTTTAGTGGCTGTGTGACCCTGGGTAAAGTACTTAACCTCTCTGTGCTAGCTTTTCCTGTATATATAAAATAAAAGTGGTAATGCTAATAGTAACATCTTTTATAGGGTTGTTGGGCTGATTAAATGAGTTAATAAATGAAACACACTTAGAACAGGGCCTGGTTCGTGGTGAGCGCTCAATAGGTATTAATTGCTATTACTATCATCTGATTGCAAGCAAAGGCTATCAGATGTACTTAATTCATTAGGGCAGGTGAGTGTGGGGAGGTTATTTAGGGGGTTGTTTCCAGTGTAACTGATAGCAGATCTTGCTGCTCAAAGTGTGGTCCTTGCACTAGCAGCGTCCAGTGTCATGTGGGAGCTTGTTAGGAATGCAGACTCTCAGGCCCTACCCCGGACGTACTGAGTCAGAACCTGCATTTTAACAAGATCACCAGGTAATTCTTTTAAGCAAATTTTAAAAATTGAGAAATACTGTTGTAGAATGGTATTTCTGAGCCCTGGCTGCACGTACCTGGAGACGGAACATATAGGCAAAAGCACTGCAGGTTTGTGTTGTGGGCTGTGGAGTTGGAGACAGAAAGTGGTGGGAGAGGAGGGCAGGCGTGTACAAGCCAGGCCATGGGAGGGGGGCTGAACCTCATGCGTTTGCAGGTTTGCAGCAGTGAAGCCAGGGCTGCGGTCAGATTGTACTTGAGAAAGCTCACCGTGGGGTCCTGTGAAGGGAGTGAGGCGGGGCAAGAATGGAGGTGGAGGCCAGGGAGGAGAACCTTAAAACTGCCTTGGAAGAGCAGATGAGATTTCATGGCAGTGAAGGGAGAGAGGAGGAAACGAACTTGAGGATATTAGGTGACTCAGCCTTGCAGGACTAATCTTGGGAAATGAGGAAGTCAAGTATGGCTCAGGCTTTGAACTTACAGGACCAAGTTGAAAAAGCTGCTCTTTGAAAGTTATTCTTCATAAACTAGGGTTTATCTCTGATTCGGTTTCCCAAAAACAGCCTAATGCAGAACCTTCTATTTTTACCCAGCTGGGTATTTCTTGCAACACACTCAATAAGCATTAGGTGGTATTTCTTCCATATGAGGTTTGGGGACAAAATGTCCTGTTGGATCCCAGGGATGATGGCGGTGGCCCTCCATCTTTGTCCAATGTCTCTGGCCGTCTGTTCAGTTATAGCAACATCCAGTTCCCCAGATCCCTTACAGAATGAGTCATTCCATGCAAGCAAAGTTTTCAGGTAGATGAGGGCTAGTCTTTTATGTGTGGAAAATTTTATACTGTTTTTGAGGATATGTTTTAATGCATTGGTTTTCATGCTTTTTTAAAAAAGCAATGGGATATTTTTCTTAAGTAGAATTTTCGAATTGCAATGTATAAAACAGAATAGGGTTACTTCAGTTAAAGAAGGAAGGAGTGGGCGAAGCCCTTGGCACTTGCCTTCCAATTTATCCATCATTTATTCTCATAGACTCCTCCACAGATACCTTGGAGCCTGTCAAAACATTTGAAAACCTCTGTTTTAAAATGAGCTTACACTCGACTGGTATCTTAACTAGAAGAATCGAATGTGGCTTGTTATAACTGGGGGCTCTGTCATCAGTATTATTATTGTAATATAATTGAGTTGGTGCAAGTAACTTTCATTGCAAGTGACAGATATTCAACTCTAACTCAAGCAAAATTATAAATTTAAGGGCATATGGAGTGATGGTTGTGGATATCAGGCATGGTTGTATTCAGGTGCTAAAATGATTTCATCAGGGCTCATCTCCTCTGTCCATCTATCGATTCTACCTCCCTCTGTTTCTAAGTGTGTCAACATTTAGTCATATTCACTCCTGCCAAAGGGTGCTCTACACTTGTGGCAAACAAGATAATTTTGGTAGTCTTAGCTAAAAGTCTTACAGGTCTTGGAACAGAGGCTCTCTTCCTCAATATCAGTTCTTGTGAACCAACTCTTATCCTGTCTGGGTCACATGCTGACCCCTAAGGCCAGTGATAAGTCAGTGATTGACAGTTCCTCCAGAAGGTCATAGGAAGGGCCTACGGAAAAAGGAAGGTGTGCGGGCTAAAGCAATAGATGTCTGCTACAGTGCTGCAGGTTCCTTTAAAAAATACTGAATTCATACTGTGTGCTGGGTTGGGCACTGGTGCAGAGACCAAAGACAAAGCACAGAAAAACACCCAGGACTTAGCATGCAGGTACAACAGGATATGCCACAAACACAGTTTAATATAATGAGATGAGTTGTCACCAAGGGGAACTCATAAAATGTTCTGAGAGAAATGCTCATTGACTGAATAGATGAGCAGTAAATTGTGCCTGAGGTAATCAGGGAAGACTCCATAGAGGAGGTGATATTTGATGGCATTCATACAGTGGAGAAGAACAGAGCATTTTAAGTGGAAAGAACAGAACATGGAAAGGTATGGAGGTATGAAAAAAGTTGGGGCAATTAAAGGTGAAAAACGGGGGCCATAGAACTGGCAGCTGAAGTGACTCTCTTTCCTCAATTTATCCACACACCTCCCCCTGATTTACCTCTCCCTCCTCCCGATTCCTCCTCTCCCCAAGAGTGGTATCACCCTCTCAAAGGCTGGAGCGATGGTGTGTATGCCCATGGCTGCTGTCCAGCCTTCCACCCCCAGATCAGACCTGCTCTTGCTCCCATCTGCAAGATCCTCAGGACAGCACCACCCCCTGCTTTAATTACCACTTACCCCTCTGCCACCCCCCATGAGATCCATCCCATTCTTCCTGCTCTGTCTCTTCTTTCCTGTGTTCTGTTTTACCAGGTGTTACTTCCACCCTTTCAGCCTTCTTATGAAACGAAAGACCACCATGCTTAAGGACCATCAGCCAATCAGAACATTTCTTTACTCCAGTGATTTTTTTTTTTTTTAACCCGGCCTACATATTAAAATAACCTAGAGAGCTTGTAAAAAATTTCCAATGTGCAGGCTCCACCTCCAGGGATTCAGTCACTAGATCTGGTGGAGCCCAAGCTGCAGTGATTTGTAAAGTTCCCCAGGTGACTCCAATATGCAGTTTGAGAACCACTGCTTCCTTCACTCTGTGCACAGCACCTCATATACTCGCTGTGGCTTTGGGACCTTCTCACGGAGGCCTGTGTCCATGGCTCCCCTGCCTAAAGGTCCTGAGCTGCTCCACGAGCCTGTGGTGGCGGCAGGCTTGTCACTTGATGGCCACCAAGACTGCTATAGTCAGATTTACTGAGATATTCCCAGGCTTGTTACACTGTTGTCTTGTTCATAAAAAAATTATGTTTCAGCCTTCCAGACATCTAATTTTGCAAATCAGTGTCAGATACAGAAAGGATCCTGTCACTTGAGAGCAATACATTCAGTAATTTTAAAGGTCAAAGACCTACGTGGAAATTAGGTTTCAGCTATTGAAATACATTGACTTAAACACACATAACAGAAAACATGGTCTTCTGGCACACTGGCTCTTTATGCATATATAAGTGAGCCCATTAGATCTACTGATAACCGCTCCTGAGCACTCACTGATTTTCATGGTGGAGGGGAAGGAAAACACTGGTACATGCAGAAAGGGTTTCTGTTTTGAAGACATCGTAATAATAGCTCTCATGTATGGAGTGTCTATTTTATGGCAGGCACTGCGCTGCAAGTTAGTTAGCTCACCTCAAATCGTCACGATAACCCCACAAGAAGGAAACACAGGTTCATAAAAGGAAGGGAAGTTAAAAGTGCTAGAGCTAGGATTCCATGCCAGACCGTCTGGGCTCCAACACTCTCAACTCTGTACCACACACGTCTTATCATAAGTGACAGTAATGTACAGGAAGCATGAACGGGCGCCCAGGAGCGGGGTCACCCCAGGAGAATCACTCTGAGTATTATTTTCTTTTTCAAGAGTATTGCTGATTTGACAAGTAAAATACGATGGCTCATGTTAATTTTTTCAGATGTTAGTTCTAATCAGTTTCCTTATTTTTGAATGCTCTGACTCGAGTGCATTGTATTGGGAATAATTCAAAAGACACGGATAGGTGGCTTTGCTTCTTTGAACTATTAAGCTGGGGAAGGGTGTGGGGACAGAGCCCCAGAAAGTAGTTTACAGGCTCTCGGCCTCACGTGGAGGGGTGCTGGCTCGGGTGGTGGATGGCCGTTGGCTGTGGCTGATTGGCCATCAGCTGTGGCCGGTTAGCCGATTGGCCGCTGGTATAACTGCTGCGGCTACGGAGGAGAGCCGAGGAGTCGAGGAGAGTGGAGGAGAGTCCTCGGTCGGTTGGAGGAAAGGCGGACGGCAGGTCGCGCGTCCAGTGGGCCCAGCCTCCAGTGAGACCATAGTGGTATGACTCCCCTACCTATGGCTCCATGGGTGTTCCTTTTCAGCCTCACCACATCCTGCGTTCTTATGTGGGGAGCAGGAGCAGAGACCCCGCAGGCCGCTCCGCATGACAAATGGCGCAGCAAGCAGGGTCTCCTGCACGACAAAGGGGAAAAGAGTCATAAGCTTTTGAACACTGATTGTCGTATTTATCCACATTGTCAGTTTCCAAGGTAGAGAAGGACACATTTTCAGTCACCCACCCCAAAAGATTACAAAGCATGTTTTGCTTCTTTTTTGCAGTTGGTCAGAATTGTGTCTCCTGACTGTCGCATCTGGGAGGAAACCTGAGCTCAGTAGCAAAATGTCTGTTTTGATAAATCAGGAACAAAAAGACCCAAACTAATGACTTCCACAAAGAAAGGTGCCCTGGGAAATACAGAATAGTGGAATCAGGGGCTTGTTTACCATGCTTCTGTGTATCCATCTGATGGGGAGTAAAAATAGTTTTCTTTACACAAAGGGACCCAGGGAATGGTGAACCAGGGAATAATTGACTTGTCTTGATATGTTTGTGAATGTGCATTTTTATCTGATGGCATATATGCTGTTGGCCTTTGAGTCAGTCAGTCACCCACCGTAAAACTTCCTCAGCCTCACACACACCGACATAATGTGCCTGTCCCCACCCCCAAAGAAAACGTTTCAAATTAGCATTAATAAGCCAGTGTTGTGTGTGGGGGCCCTACAGGGAAAGCCACCCACTGCAGATGAATGCCATTCAGCAGGCAAGAAGTGATTTGCAATATAATTTAAATGAAGAGCTGGCTTCCTTTCCCATTTAGAACACACCAGTATGGAAAACCGATTGTCAGACATTCTGGTGAAGTGCATCAACTTGGCTATTCACTCAGAAAATGAAGTTTCCTGAGACACCGGCGCATTTAATTTATTTTCTTTTTCCCTGTGAAGTTCACTTCGGCTTGTTAAATACAATGACTGTCCAAACCACAGAAAAACCAACACCATTAATTTTAATGCTCATAATATAATGGAAGAAGATTATGTTCATTTGGGATTTTCCCCCCGTTTAATAGAATGTTTACTTACCCCTCTCCTTATGAGTTAATTATTATTTTCCTTCCATAATGTTCTGCTTATATGTGAGCAGCCAAACAGTATGTGTCTGTTAATGTCTTGAGTTTAGCATTGCTGGTGAATCTGTCGTGTTGCAATGTCTGTCACTAAAACATCAATAGATTGGCAGTGTGGAGAATGCACATGTGGTTAACAGGAAGGCAATGGGTCCCTACAGAACGCTCCCGTCTATTTTTATAAAACATTTAGTTTCAGTAGAGTTTCTTTTCTAAGCTTTGATTGGGATATTGAATGACTTTTTAGTGAATTATGTGGTAGTGAGTTAAGAATTGGTACCTTTTCCTCTCTTACCATTCGGGTATTTATTTTTAACTCATCTATTTATGCATTTAATAGAGCACCCAACTTATGCCAGTCGTGCACTAAAGTATTAGGGATTAAAAATAATTAAGATACTGTCCCCATCTTCAGGGAGCTCATAGTTCTGAGCAGGAATTATAACAAGTGTTTGCAGCACAGTGAGAGGAGTGGTGCAAGAGAATTGGGTAACACAGGGTGAGACAGAGGGAGCGCTCCCAGGAGAGGGGGCCATCAAGTAAGGCTTTGCAGAGCAGGAGGTGCTAGAGCATAATGTAGAGACTTACGCCTTGAGTTCTTCATATGGCACTGAAATGATGGGTGAAGGTCGGAAAAGGCAACACACGCAGGCTCAATAGGGAATGCAAAGTCGTGAAGCAAGCCTTTTGTTGGAAACCTATATAGTTATTTTAATAATAATAATAATAACATAAGCTGGCATTTAAATGTTCACCATTTGCCACACAGTGTTTCAAATTCTTATATCTGCAAATGCAATTAAGCTTTATAATGACTCTTCCAAGTAGGTATTAAAGCATCCCCTTCTCCAAATTAAAATTGATGCCTGGAGATATTCAGTAACTTGCTGAAGATCACATCACCGGTATTGTCAGGACCAAGCCTGGAACCCAGGTTCTGTGACTCCAAAGCCTCCAAGTTTAAATGGTAGACGTCTAACCACATGGCCCTTTGGAGCCTTCAGTCCAGCTGTGCAGATAAGATGTGCAAATAGTGACTGATATTCACGAATATGTCTAAGTGGGGTACTAACAGTACCTATCACATGTGGAGATGACTAAGATAGAAAATATATAAAGTGCTTAAACAGTGCCTGGTATGTAATAAAGCATTTGTTAACTGCTGGGATTACGATGATGGATGCCTTGAAAGTAGAAGGAATTCAACAGTGCTTAGGAATTGCAACCACTTAGGGGTAGTTCACTGCAGAAGGTGTTGGTCAAGAAGCACATTGGGGAGTCGGTGGCATTCGATGTAGACCTGGCTGGCTTGATGGTATGATTGTGACAGAAAAGACGTAGGGACCAAGAAGAGAGAATGGAATGCAGAAATGCAAGCAGACTGGAAAATTCCACCATGTTTAAAAAAGTAAATACACTAATTGGATTGAAGAAGAGGGTCTGTAAAAAGAAGCAGGGGGAATAAGATTAAATAGATAGGTATACATTGTTTACCACTAATTGTATGTATTTCTTAGTCATGATAAACATCTTTATGGGGGGTATAGGCTAATTTTTTCCATTTGAAGAAAACGAGATTCAGAAAAGTTGTATAACTTGCTTAAGGTCATCAGCTAAAGAGCGGTGGGACTTGGATTTGAGCCCAGGTCTCTGTTATTTAAAGTGCCATGCTCATTTGACCACACCACATGTTCATTTTTGTAGCTCTAACCTTTCTAACACATCATGAATATTTATAGACTATTTTTTACAGTGACAGAGGTAAGAAAAAAAGTAAGAATAATGTGTCAGTGTGTTCTTCTCCGAGTTCTGCTTATCAATCATTATAGCCCCACATTTTCACAGTTGATAGCCTGTGTCTACTTTCATTAAGATGGGAACAACTTGTTTGATTTCCTGTTCCTTTGTTTGATTTCCTGCACACACACCCCCAACTCAGGTTTCCGATTTGTGTTTACCTGTTGTACCACAGATAACATCCCATCTGCTGGAATGAGAGCTAATGGTTAAGAGTGTGGGCATTGAAGAGCTGCCAGGTGCCGGGGTTAGAATCCCAGCTCTACCTTCATAGCTGTGGTCAGAAATAAGATTCTTAAATTCTCTGTGTTTCTATTTCCTTATCTGTTTAATGATAAAAATAATAGTCTGTACCTCAGTGGGTTGCTTCTGGGAATCAATGGATTAATACATATAGAGACTGAAAATTGTCCTTAAAACGCTGTGCACATTCACTAAATATTAGCATTATGGTTGTCATTATTATGCCTTGTCTCTCATGTCTCTCCAAATAAAGAACTGTGATGGGCTCTGCTGGTGAGGGCGTGGGAAGGTTATCCTTTCATATATTGCTAAAGAGAGTGTAAAATTGTACAGCCCTTGTGGATGGCAATATGACAATATCTATCAAAATTTAAAGGATATGCTCCTTCACCCAATAATTTCACTTCTAGGTATTTATCCTACAGGTAGATTCACACAAGTGAAAAATGTGTAATTGGAACCTTTTGAGTTTTAGCCTGTACATGTATAACGTAGTTCAAATTGTTAAAGATTGATGAATGTTTTATGCTTTGCTTCTACCCCCCATGCTGTCTAGCACAATGCTAGGTACTGACAAATCCCCGCTCTCCCCCCGCCTATTTTTTTTACCCTGGCACTATCCCTAAGAACTCGGTGCCCCAGACCCACCTCCATGCATCACATACGCTTTAGAATGACGCTTCATCCTGAGCCACTCACTCTAAACTCCATGTGACAACTGTACTTCATCCTCCTTTCTCCTTCATTGGTTTGCTTTCAAAACTGACATATACTTCTTTTATTGCAGCTATGTCCTTGGCTTCTCTCGATGACGATTCCTGACTCGTGGCTCTGGCAATCTGGGGAAAACATCATCCAATTTCTTCATTCCAGACCTTGTGGCCCCCCTTCCCCCAGAGTCACCCCCACCCAGCCTGGACACGTTGACTGAAGCATTTTCTAGGACACACGTGAGTAAAATGCCTGATATTTTTTATGAACATAGTTTAAATCATCCCCTTCTCCTTCTACTGCTCTCTGTACTTTTGAGCATGATTTTGTATTTCTCAAAAGATGTTCCGATTGTCTTACTTTAGGGAACTAACTGCCTGTCCCGTAGTTTATACTCTCAGATGCATTATTTGTATAATCACTGACTTATTCGAGGAGGTGGTAGCCAATAGAATCAGAACTGGAAGGCACAAGCCTTTGTTCTGTGTGGTTCCATTCAGGGTTACTTGTCTCTGACTTAGATTGGAGTCTAAATGGATTAGAATAAAACCAATTTAAAGGAAAAAAGAAATGTTCACAGACACAGAAATAGAGATTCCTGCTATCTTGGCTGCCTAAGATCTGCAGGCCTCACCAAGGAATTTAAAAAGTAATGTTTCTTATCATAAGTGACAGAAATATGCTGCTTTCTGCATCAATAGATATGAAGATTAAAGGGTCTGACCGTATTAAACAATTTTGCACAGCACCAGGCACTCTGGGCTCTGCTCTCTGCCTTATTACCCTTCATCTCGGGGCTATTTCAGGCCCAATTTAAGAATACAATGCAGTCTGGTTTTGCAAATTGACATCCTTTAATTTAAACTGTCTTGTGGGAGAATTAAGAAATTATGGAACAATTATTCGCCCTCAGTTGAAAGCTGGACGGCATCCTAAGATCCGTGTACATTAGCCATTTGCATTGATTAAGTCACGTAATTGAATTATACCTTTGCCCCCATACTATCTAGTGGCAAATATGTCGGCGTTTTGTGTTGGGAAATGCTTCCGTAAAAATGGAGTAGGAGTTGGGGATGGACATTGACCTGGACGTCAAAGAAAACATCAGAGCCAAGCGAGCTGACACTGTGAGGTTTTGTGTGGGAGGTTGATTAGCAGAGCAAGCGTTGCATTTGGAGTTTAAATGGAAGCCCACCCACCAAAACTGTACACGTGCTGTCGGGAAGTATGCATCCTTTGCCAGTCTCCCTACGCGTTGTCCGTCAGTGTTCAGCTAATGTATCTGCCCCTCATTCTCAGAGTTTTATTTTATTTTATTTAACAAAAATGCTGGGTTTGGTGTAATTTCCTTCGTCCTGCATGGATTCCCATATACCTGTCAATCATAACACCTCCGTCATGATGACAAGTCTCCTTTACCAGGAATTGTGGCTGAGCTAGGAACCATGTCTCAGTCACCCAGGATGGTCGTAGCACGAAAGAACTGTTTGTCTAATGAGTATTTACTTTGAATTCTTAATAGTTCAGTTTCTAAGCTCAGTTTTCTTTTGTAGAATGAGAATCAGAAGGAAGCAGAATCTGTTAGTAATTTTTAAAGCGTCAATCTTTTTTTTCTTTTCTTTTTTTGTTTTGTTAAGATTTTATTGGGGAAGGGGAACCAGCAACCTTGTGGTTGAGAGCCCGTGCTCCAATCAACTGAGCCATCTGGACACCCGAGAGCTCAGCGGCAGCTCATTGACTTCATTCTACTTGTGGAGGGCGCAGCTCGCTGGCCCATGTGGGGATTGAACCAGCAGCCCTGTTGCCCAGAGCTCACGCTGTAACCAACTAAGCCACCCGTCCACCCAAAAGCTTCATTCTTAAGTAGGGGTTTTGCCCCACTTATATCATCAGAGCATTTCATCAAGGATTTATTAAACACCTACTCTATCCATTTAACAAATGTTTATTACGCACCTATTATATACAAAAGTTTGGGTAGGTGCTGAGGCAGGGAAAATAGCCAAAACATATTTCCTGTTCTTTAGAGGAGCTGAAACTCCATTTGGGACTTGGAGAGGTCTGTACAGAAAATAGCCTTGGTGACTGACAGAGCAGGCAGGAGGCCGGTGAATCGTCCTGGACCACGAGAAGGAGCGATGGTACATTCCATTTCATCCCTCTCTGAAGGTTATACTGCCATTGGTATATCCTGCCCCGTGCCCCCTCCCACAGCATCCATTTTAGAACCCAGCAGAGAAGAAAACTCTCAGACGAATGTCCTGTGGTCAGGTGGATGTGCACCTTTCATTTGAAAACTCTTCCAAAGGAGAGAAATTTTAAAGCACTATTCTCCCTGCTTCACCCCCACCCCAGCTTCCAACTCTCCACCACGCTGTGAAGCCTTCTAGGTCTTCCAATTCTTTGTCTGTTCTGTGTGGCATGAGAATCTCTCGCTTTTAAAAAGCTCTTTACTTTTTCTTTACCTTTGTCAAAGAACACTCTTGGAGCTTTCAAACCCAACGGCAGCTATCTTCCTGAATATTTCTGTGTGGAAGGGATTAATCAAGTCTGTCAAATGTTGAGCTGTGAAACCTTTAATATTTCTAAAAGGTTTAAAGCCGGCATATTTATCACATGCATCATTGAGAATAATCTTTTTTTTAATAAAAAAATTAAATGCTCACTGTAAAATATTGTGGCGGTGAGCACAGTAGGTGAAAAGCTCATGCAGGGTCCCTAGTGTGATATTGGAATGGAGATTCTGGCAAAATCTTTCTCTGGCATCACTCCCCTAGAGGCCCCCCATCATCTATCACACATCTATTTATTTGTAGGAATGTTTTATATCGTGGCATTCTTGGTGCTCAAAAGGAAAGGAAGGTAAGAGAAAGGACTAATTTTTGTTGAGTGCCTGCTATGTGTCAGGCATTGCCTCTGCACGCTTTCCGTGGGTTGTCATATTTTAATTTTCACAACAATCCTTTACAGTAGACACTGTCATGGCTGATTTATTGACAAGGAAACTAAGATTCAAAAAGTGAAGCAATTTTCTCAAGATCACATAAATATTCATTTGCAAATCCAGGACTTGACCCTAAGTCTGTCTAATTCTCTCATTCTGTTTATGTGGCAAATACCTAGCAAATACTTAACATAAGATAGGTAACACCAAAAGTGTTGCCTGAGTTGTCGTGACTGTTAGCATTAAGCTTCCTGAGGATTTGTAATGAAAGATCTTTATTTTATAGACAGGAAGGCAGTGGAGATTGTTGGGCATGATTATGAGAATCTGAGATGTATGTTTTAAGATGTGTAACCCAGCAGTGGTGGCAGTATTCCCTAAGTAGGGAGAGATTCACTCAGGGCTTTTTATTAATATGACTAATACAAACACTCTATTTCATTATTTATTTTAAAAGTGCTTTCACATGCACAGCCTAATTTAATTTACTCTACAGCCTTCTGAAGTAATATCAGCACTGCTGCCAAATTACAGATGGGGGAACTGAGGCCCAAAGTCCTGACAGACAAGTCCTGCCCAGATCATTCAGCTAGAAGTGACTGAGTTGATGCACAGACTCTTCTTCTGTGGTGTCAAAGCCACAATCTTTCCACTATGTATAATAGTTTTAATTATTCCCAAGAATTCCAAAAATAAAGTTTTGAATATTGAAAAGACCTTAGAGACCCATCAGCCTTGTCTCCCAGATTTGACAACTGCAGCTTAAACACTGAAAGTAGTGTCACAGAGGCCCATGCTACTCCATGTCTTGTGACAACAGAGAGGAAAGATGGATTCATTCAGATGGAATAGGTGGTTAGATGCTGGGAACTACAGATCACGCATAAAACCAGGGAAAGCTGCACTAAGGAGGTGACTCGTGGTAATGTTCTGAAAGGAGAAGAAGGATTTTACTAGAGGGAGAAGATTCAACAAGTGATACTATAATGGAAGAAAGGGATGCTTGTGTGGCAAAATGACATGGGCGGGGACCCTTTAAGAAAGCTCAAGTTTGTTGTTTCAGTATAATTAGTTGTGTAATTGCGTTCCCAGACTGCCACCACAGTGCTGCACACGTGTAATTAAACCCCCTCCCAGCCCAGCAGTGTCTTCTCCACTCAAGCTCCAGCTTTGCCTCAGAGCAAGCAACCAAAAGAAAAGTCCTAAGACTGGGAAGATTTGCAATTTCCTTCTCACCTTTCCTGTGAGCATATTTCTCTGTGTTTACCAAATTCAATGGGAGAAAAAAAGGTAAACAACTTAGAAGGAGGAATGGCTTTCTGCTCCCAAGTTACTGTAAAGACAATGGGCCCATTTCCTGAACTTTTTTGAGTGGGTGAGATGTTTCCCCCATTTACATTTAGTAAACTGTAATTAGCATCAGCAGGAGACGGGAAATAACTGTGTTGGGAAACACCACGTTTCTCTGCACAGCAGCCTCCGTTCTGAAGGATGGTTCCCAGCATGGGTCTTTTCTTGTGGAGAGGTGGGCTGCAGATGCCCTGTGCGTTTGAAATGGGCTTGCTGTGGTGGTGAAGAACTAACATGCAGTAGGGGGCAGAGGCCAGCTGATGATCCACTTCAGATGGCAGAGTAAACCTTGCTTAAGTATCAACTGGTTGGAGTCACAAGGCTCTTGTATGGTTTCATTCATTTCATAAACACACGTGAGCCCACACCCAGGTGAGCCCCACTATATGCAGAACACTAGGTTAGAGGCTAGGGGCAACAGTATCACACCTGCCTCCATGAAAAGTCATGGCGGCCAAAGGCTGATTCATAGCTGGATATACAAATAACTAGCTGAAACTTCTTTTACTTGGGGACCATTGAGTAAATTAGACATGCCCTGTGTCAGATAAGTAAGGCTCATGGCCTTAACCACAGCCCTTCCCAACCTAAGATTTAACACAATAAAAGTATATTGTTGTTCTTAACGCACTCATTCAGGGACTCAGAATTTTTTCTATCCTATGATGATGTGTATCATTGCCATCTTTAACACGTGGCTTCTAAAGTCTCTGCAGGAGGGGGAAAAAAAGGGAGATCATGCTTGGGAGATTTTTAGGGATCATTTCTAGAAGTGGTTTGCATCCCTTCCACTCATATTCCGTTGACCAAAATTCAGTAATATTCCCCAACTTCATTGCAAGGGACCTGGGAAATACAGCGTCACCATGTGCCCTGCTTAGAGAAACACATAGTCTTGTCTTGACATGATCGCTTAAACTCAGTTCCTATTCAAATGACTGCAAGATCATCTAAAAGATTGCCCTTTACCACCATTTGGAGGGGACCTTCCATGAAAAATTATCTTCCTGTGTAGAATGGAAATCTACGGGTGAGAATTTAATTAATATAATTAAAGAAGAACCTGAAATGACTTCATAACTTTTGACCTCAGAATTTCTTTTCCAGTATTCTATCCTAAAAATAGAAATTGCAAAGATTTGTGAACAAGCAAGTTTCCACATTACTTGCAATTTTGAAAAAGGAAAACAACCTAAATTTCCAAAAATGAAGGAAAATATTTCTCACATTCAAATACCGTAGTCATTAAAATAAAACATATATATATATGTGTGTGTGTGTGTGTGTGTGTGTGTGTGTATATATATATATATATATATATATATATATAGAGAGAGAGAGAGAGAGAGAGAGAGAGAGAGAATTTTTAATGTATTTAATGGCATATGGACCAAAGGTAGGCTTCAGAATTTTATATACAACACAGTTCCAATTTTGTTGCAAACATATGTTTAGGTGTGTAGACATAGACACCTGAAAAAGGCTAAAGACAATGCATTAAGAATTAGGAGTGAATTTCTCTCCTACTGTGTTTCCCCAAAAATAAGATCTACCTGGACCATCAGCTCTAATGTGTCTTTTGGAGCAAAAATTAGTGTAAGACCCAGTCTTATTTTACTATAATATAAGACCCACTCTTATATAATATAATATAGTATATATTATATACTTATATAATATAATATACTTATATATATATTACTTATATATATTACTGATATGTATTACTAATATAATATAATATAATATAATATAATATAATATAATATAATATAATATAATACCGGGTCTTATATTAATTTTTGATACAGTAAAAGACGCATTAGAGCTGATTGTCTGGCTAGGTCTTATTTTCGGGGAAACACAGTAGTAGGATAAGGAGGGCTTTCATTTCCTTCTTTATATATATATTTTTTCTAAGTCTGATATTATGATGACTATGCAAAGCTTTTGTAAATGTAACAAATAAATCAATTAAAATGTTTTACAAAGTGAAGTAGACAGAGGCAAAGCTTTGGACCAGGACTGACTCAGGTCTGGGAGAATTATTCTAAGTGTCTCAGGAGGGAACAGCCAGAGGGTGTGTGCCAAGATCTGTGTGTATCCTAGGAGGACGTAGCCTAGATTTGTGTCAAGTCCAGAGGAGGAGCAGGCTCTAGACCCAAGGATATGCTGAAGGTCAGGATCCATGCAAACTAGAGGGCCCACAACAGTTTCTTCAACAAGGCTAGAGGGCACACATCTCAGCTTTCACTGGCTTTCAAAATGGGAAAACTAAATGGATTTAAAAATTCAAGATTAGGGCAACAGGTTCAAGCCTTTGCTCCACTTACTAGCTGTGTGGATTTGGGCATGTGTCTTATCCACTCGGAACCCCATTTTAACAATGGAAATAATACTACCCTCTCTATGATTGCTGTGACATTAAATGTGATCATATATTCAGGTTCTGTGCATGCACACACACGCACTCACACTCGCTCCCAGTAAGCCCAAGGAGTCAAAATGTGAGGGATTTTAACAGTTAGACCAGGAACATAACTCTTTAGGAATAACTAGAAACAAGGAAGGAATGGCATCGTGGTGTGTTCTTATCGACCGTATTGGCCAATACCTTTTATTAGCTGTGCCTCTTTTAGCATCTGGCGAAACAGCAGAGAGAGAATCAGCCTGGCTCACAGAAGCTTGGGGCAGTTTACCTGTAACAGTGTGGAAGCTAAAGACTGACACCTCCCACCGAGCTCAAAGGGGTACACTTTGGGAGAAAGCCCCGTCCTCCCTGCAACTTTTCATGATCCTTTCCAGCCTTCATGCCCCACCTCTAGTCCTACCCCTACTAAACCTTCCCCAGGACCACTGGAGCGTTAGGGCCTCTGACAGTGTGACCCTCATCTAAAATTTAGGGATGTTCATCCTGGGAAGTCTCCCTGGTCTTTTCTTTGCATGGTCATTGGGCATCCAGGCAATCAAGGCCCACTCCATGTCCGGCCTTCGTATCAACCAGGAGAAAGGGAAAGCATCCTAAATGAAATCTTCTAAGACAAATCTCCAAAGCAAAAGGCATTATAAGTTCTCACCAGATGCTTCTGGGTCAGGAGACACTTGGGCTGTAACACTGCACTATACTACAGAGTCGAAGGAGCGGAAAGTCAGCCCTGGAAGCTGTGACTTCACATTCGTCTTAGTCACCTCAAGCTGCTATAACAAAAATGCCATAGACAGGGAGGCTCGAACAACAAAACATTTATTCCTCACAGTTCTAGAGGTTGGGAAGTCCAAGATCAAGATCCATGTGCGGGCACATCCAGTGTCTGATGAAGGTGCATGCCCTGTTACCTCATGTGGCAAAGAGAGCAGAGAGGACTCTTCTTATAAGGGCACTAATCCCATTCATGAGGGCTCCATCCCCATGACCTAATTATCTCCGAAAGGTCCCACCTCCTAGTACCATCAAATTGGGGAGTAGGATTTCCACATATGAATTTGGGGGGGGGGGACACAAACATGCAGTCTGTATCAATATTCCTGCTGCGCAAGCGAGAGGTCCTGAACCATTTTCCAAATTCCATCTGAAAACAGTCTCAACAGATCATCAGAGCCATCACCTCCAGTAATGAATCCATGTATGTGCCAGATTTGTGTCTAAGCATTGTCGCTCCCAGGGCATCTGGCTCTTTCATTGTATTGTGTTTCCTCCAGCAAGAAGATTTTTGTTTCCTCTGCTGATTGCTTTCCCCCTTTCCTGGGCACAACTTTATTTATATGGCTGCTAAAATGAGCAAAGATGGGATGAGAAGTTGCCATTAGACGTGTTATTGGGGTTGTCTACACCGTTACCCTGCAGAGTTGAAGAGGACAGATTTGCTGATGGTTCTGCAGTAGCCTTGAAATATAGCCTAAAGCTCTTCAGCTTCATTTAAATACTGTGCAGGGACTTCTAAGAGAAAAGAGCATGAAAGGAAATTGCTGTGTTTGCAGCGTAGAGACTCCCCCAAATTCTAGGATGGTCTCTGATTTATGCTGCCAAGAAGCCTGTTGCTGATTACGCTGGATGCCCTATAAATTAATGAGGGTTGGACGTGGAGGTGACAACGATTGCTGAGTCTCTGGAGCAGAAAATGCAACACTAATACATATGTTTCAGAAATGTCCTTTGGTCTATAGGTTTGGAGGAGAAAATGCTGATGGGGATCAATTTCGTATTGACTTTAAATTTTTCAATTGACCCAGAGCTCTTTTTATTAAGTAATGTGCACAAAAACGTTTCATCCCAGGCCAACGTGAGGGCTTGGTGAATTCCCTTTAGAACATGGCAAACTGAATAGACTTAAAAATGCAATATAATCATCTATTATTTTGTTCATCCTTTAATACATATTTACTGAGCACCTTCTATATGTTCAAATCTAGAAATTATGCTAGACTTTGAGCAAGATACTATCTGCCCTCAAGGCCTCTAACATCTATTGAGCTCAACAGACACATCAATGAACAGGCCTGGTCGAATGTTTGTTAGACGTAAATGCAGGGTATATGGAAGCACTGAGGAAGGACTCACAGAAGGTGCTCCATGTACTTTGTGAGTACTTAGCTCTTGTTGAATGAGTGAGTGAGTGAGTGAATGAATGAATGAATGAGATGGCCTGGAACTGAGATTTGAAAGGAAGTAGAAACTGGCTAAGCCGAAAAGGAGGTAAAGGGCATTTGGGGCTGTGGAAACAGCATTTGCAAAGAGAGGAAGGTGTCATGTGTGAGGGGAGGCAGAAGGTGGGCTTCAGGTAGTCAAGAATTAGAAGGACCTTGGATGTTAAGTCACCACCTGTGCAAACAGTCAGAGAAGGCAGAAAGGCCCCACGGGGCTTTGTACCCCTTTAGAGGGCAGATCTCAGCACACAATGAGTAGTCACCTGGATACATTATTTGCTGTGTTTGGAGTGGAGATCATACATAAAGAAGAAAGTTACACATGGGCCCAGCTCCTTTGGACACTTTCCTAAAAGGGCGGTCTGATAGAACCAACGTCCCTGCTCGGAGAAAGACCTGGTTCTGCCATTCCTCCTGCTTGCTACAACACCAGGCTATCTCTTCAGTTTTGTCTGAATGTTAGGCAACACAGTGTGAAATTTCCTTGATGCATTGCCTTCCACACTTTTCTCAGCGAGTCTTTTCCCATATTCTTAGTCCCTGTGTTTTCGTTCGTTGGTCTTGCAGTTTTGTTTTGTTTTAATTTTGTTTGAATCCTCAAGCCAGTGTGGGGAAATGTGAGCATCCCTTTTCTGAGCATGTTCCTCTCAGACGTGGTTCCTGGGCTTTGACTCACAGGATAGAAATCCTGTCATGCTCCCCTGAACTTGACTCAATGGCTGCAGTGGCCTGGCTGATTTATGGCTGTTTCTTCCCTTGTTTGATCTTAGCAAATGGGCAGCTGTGATGTAGTGGCTTCATTCTACTCACCTGCTGGCATCTTCATGTTTGGGTCTAATAGCTTGTTAACTGCTCTGAGGACAGGCAGTGCCCTTCCTGGCTACCATCGAGAGTGGTCTCTATGGCAACCACATCACATTGGGGACCATGTTCATTCTTCAAGGCTTTCCTTCTCCATTTGTCTCTGGTGGCTTCTGGGTAACCTGCAATGGTTGGAGCCCTGCCTCACCCTGCCAGGAAGCCACTGTGGATTTAAAGCCTCTCAAAGGAACTTAACAAGATACACTATTTTCCTCTGGCCTTGTTGCTTCTTCTGTGTCCCACTTGGTCCAGGCCTGCAGGGAGCTGTCATTCCTCCTTTGTCATCTTCCTTTTGGTGTCCCCTACGTATTGCTCTCACTCTCCTTTAGAAAGCTTTGACATGGTTTCTCCAGATCGCTCTGCTCTCCGCTCATTAATATCTTGGAAAAAAAATCCCTTCTGAATCCTGGCATTGGATATGTGTTATTTTTTCTCTCCCTTATTCCCCTTTGTTTAGTCATTCCCTCATCTCTTCAAAAGTGACTCCCAACCTTTCTGGTCTTCATCGGTACCAAAGAGATTTGTGTCCAAGAGACTCGTGTAGGCACTTCAGATATACGAAGAAAGAACTGGTGTATATGTGATAGGACTCTAGGGTATTCGGTCTGCTGATTGCATTCAGGGCCCAATAATAATACGATTAATAGCAATAATAACAAACGTTTTTGTGAGCCTATTATGTGCCAGGCATTTTCATAATACAATTTCACAATGATCCTATAGAGAAAGTACTCTTATTGTCCCGATTGTATAGATGAGAAAAGTGAGACACAGAGTGTTAATGAACAGACCCCAGGGCCCCCAGCTGTTAAATGGCAGATCCAAGACTTGAAGTCTGTCTCTAGAATCCATGCTTTTCACCCCCATACTATACCCTGTGCAGTGACATTTTCTACATACATGTGTTTCCACCACTAGGGAAGGTCCATTTCTGCAAAGCAAGTTGCACCTACCTACAATACCAAGATTAAATGCCACTTGCTTTGTGAAACCACCTTCCTCCACATTCAAGACAAGTTCATTTGTTCATTCAGCGAACATCTTAGTGGTTATACCCCATCCGTTCATCCAATCAGTGAGATTTTATCAAGTGCCTCAATGTTCTATGCTTGATGCAGTGGCTACAATTGTGAGCAAAGAACAAGCATACCCTGCTTTTACCCTATTTACTTTTGAAAAAAGAAAAATAAACCAGAAGATAGATAAACAGAGGTAGCTTTATACATATTCATATCTATAAAATATATCTATATTTATATACCCCTGTATTTATAAATATAAACAAATATAAATATGAATATAAATAAATATAAATCGCACCTCCTTAACCTGACATTTAAGATCCTCCATGATCTGTCCTCAGATATCTTTCCAGGCTTATCTCCTAATAATTCTTGCCTCCTATTCTCCAAATGCCCACTCCAGATGCTGTCTCCCAGAAAATGTCTCCTCATTGGAAACCAGCCAAGCACAATCACACACCATGCTTTAGCTTAGCCTTTTTTTTTTCTCTACCTCCAATTCCCTTTTCACATTTTCCTTCTCACATCTCTACTTACCGGAACCCTTTCCAAACACCAAGCCCAGGTGGAAACACCCCTCTTTGCAGAACTTCCCCAACCATCCCCTGTGCCCACTCCCAACAGCAAGGAATCAATCTGTCTTTCCTCTGTGCCCCACCAGCCCTGAAGGTACCCCTCTGTTACTGCACCTGCAGGGCTAAGTCTTAACTGTCATTTACACATTCGTTCTTCTGACTAGCATGGCGGCGACCCTTTGATGGCAAGGAACAGGCTTTGTTTCTTGCTGCATTCCAAGAACCTAGCACAGTGGTCTAGTATAGAGGAGACTGCTAGTATCATCACCATCATCGCCATCGCTATCATTATTACGCCATTAATACTGATAAGTTTTAAAGCATCTGGTTGCAATCCTTATCTGACATTCTGCTAGGGATTTCACCTGTTTTATTTTGTGTTTCCACCATAAGAATTTTATAGCATAGATTATTACATAGATACTGCTGTTAACTCCAGATTGCAGACGAGAAGCGAAGGCTTCGAGAGTGCAATACCTGCCCCGCTCACACAACTCGAAACAACAGAGCCTGAGTGGATCCCACGCTCTGAGGGATGGGGGTGGAGTCTGTTTGCTCTGCTCACCGCTGTTGCCACAACACCAGCCACAGTCACACGGAAGGTGCTTGATGAATGTCTGTTGACTGGATGAGTGAATGTGCTTTGACTGCTGTACTTTGATGTTGGTAGAATGAACAAATGAACTTACATCTTGTGTTTGAAGGAAGGAAGGGATCTAGAAGTGTTTTCACTCACATATACAAGTAGAGTTAGACACACACACACACACACACACACACACGCACACCCTGCCCCACAGAAGGAGTCTATGAAATTCTGATAAGATGAACACTGGCTAAGAGCTGTATGTTTTTATTTTTTTGTAAAAGGTGCCTGTGGGTTTAGGTGAAGTTCCTGACAGATCCAGAATAGTCTTTTAGGTGTTTGTAGGCCAAAAGGGTCAGCCTTTGGAGTCCATAGGCTTGCCATGCCCTCTCTGTGACAGTTAACCCCTGTGAAGTTCAACAGAGTGATTAATGTGTGGGCCCTAGAATAAGATGGCCTGCATTTAAGTAACTCAGCTCTAAGCTCACTAGCAGGGTGATCTCTGTTTCAGTTTTCTCACCTGTAAAATAAATATTATAATAATAGCATTTGCCTTATGAAGTTGATGTGAGCATTAAATAAATCAAGTCATTTGAAGCATTTAAAACAGTACCCAACACCCAGGAAACTATTATTAGCTCTCTGATAACTGTGCCTATTTCAGAGGGATGTAGTGAGCATGAAACGACTAATACATTGCTGAAACACCCGGCCTTCTAAAGCGTGGGCCCAGGACTGCTGCAGCACTCTGTTGGTGAGAGTTAAAGGGCCAGCGCAGATTCAGGGGCTGTGGAAGGGAGGAGCGGGGGTGTAAATGCAAGAGGGGTGATTCATCAGGGGCCGCAAACGAGCAGCCTGCCCCAGCATTACTAGAAGAGAGGACTTGAGCAGTAGATCTGGGTTTGTGTCAATGGGTGGGAAGCGGGCAAAATAGCCATCAGTAATTTCACCCATCGATACTCATATGTTCTATTCACAGAAGAGCCCTCAGGCTTTCCCTTCAAAGCCTGTTCTTTATTTTTGTACAACATTCTAACTTGGTATATGCTTTTGAAGGGCACAAGAAATCAGAATACTTGAAAGATGAAACTGTTGTAAAGAAAGCAACAAGGTGAAAAAAATATATGACAAAAGACAAAACATGAAACATTATAAGATTAAAAAAAAATTCTAAAATGGAGGGCACATGAGGGCATTTAAAACACAGACTGTCTCCCATGCAAGTACTAACCAGGCCCGACCCTGCTTAGCATCTAATAATAAAAAAAATGTTTAAAAAATAAATAAATAAATAAATAAATAAAAAGTCAAATTGGGAAACAGGAATAAAAAAATACATTTTCCTCAAAAAATAAATAAATACAATAAATAAATAAATAAAACACAGACTGTCACAAACACAAATATGCATATTTTGCACATACGTTTTTCTGTCAGCAGCAGCTGGATCACGACTACAGACTCTAACTTTTCCAATTCCCTGGTTAGTGATGATGAAGGGGGGATGATACTGCTGTCTCTCCTCCCAGGAGGCAGGGGGTGTCTCATTCACATGGAATCCTCATGACTGGCACTGCATAGGTGCTTTGTAAGTATCTGTTAATGATATTGTCAGCCATTTATCGAATAGTTTACTGTTTGAAGGTGCTATCCTAAATGGTTTCCAAATATGAGATCCCACTTTATAACTTACAGACCCTCCTTCCAAGTATCAGTTATTGTATCTTGATTAGGGTCTCCTCTTACAGAGGAGACGATTGAGACGGGAGGGTGGGGCTTTGCCAAAGTGGCAACATTGGGATGCAGATCATTATGGCTCTGTTTCCCAGTCCAGTATTCTTTTGTTTCCCCCAATCCTCCCGGATTATAGTGAGTTCCATCCAAATCATGACTCGTTTAGCTGAGCATGTGCTGGGTGCCTGACAGGGCTTGGACCAGCTTCTGCCTCATGCTCAGTGATTTTGCTCTTACTATGTGCTATGCCTTTTGATATGCATGAATGTCAATTCATTTTCACAATAGCCATGTGAGGTAGGGCCTTTTGCCCGTACTGAGATGAGAAAACTGAGCTCAGAGAGATTCCGGAAATTTGTCAAGCCCTACATTTGGAAAGTGTCAGAGCTGCGATTCGAACACAAGTCTGTGTAATGCCTAGGCACGGGGTCTTCCAGTCATACGTGTCACGGTGCTTCCTCCATATTTCACCTACAAAATGTCCTCTGAGCTGTCTGCCAGCCATCTTCCCACTATACTGGACTCAGAGCTCTTTCCAGCCCCAAGTGCAGAGCCTGGAATTGAGGCTGAAGATGTGTCAGAAGTCACAGGCAGGGCCAGAGTTTTCTACAGCGAACACCGAAGAGTACATATCAGTGTAGACTCACATTTACTGAGCGTCTCCTGTAAGCACCCAGCATTGGTCATGCCATCTACATGCACTATTACATTTCATCCTCATACAAGCTTATAAGATAGATACTGTTGCCCCATTTTATAGAGGAGCAAACAGAGGCTCAGAAAGAAGTGCTTTTCCCCAAGTCATTCAATCTGCCTGACTCGAAGGCCCGGTTTACTCCCTCATGCTGCCTCAGAAGGGTTTGAATTATGCAGAACAGTGTCTGGAAAGACTTCATGCAAAAGACGAAGCCCAAGCTGCACCTTGGAAAACTGATCATGCAGCCAAGGTAAGCCTACCGAGAGCCAGTGAGTGCGTTGTTATCGTTATGATTAAGTTTCCATGTACTTCTCAAATCAGATGTGTAAATATAATCAAAAACATTTCTCTTTGCAGCGCAGACCTCCAGCAGCTTTCTCCCAGCATCCTAGTTTTCAGGAGAGATAATAAATTAGCTCTAATTAGCTTTCCCACACACGGAAGCAAGTTTCTCTCCTGTTATCACTTTGTATACAGGAGAGAGAGGGGTTCTGCTGGACTTCTAAGGAAAGTGGTCCTTGGGTGGCATGGAGGTTGCAGGGCCCATCGCGTGACTCTCAGTATTGTATTACCTTGTGTGACTGTGGACAAGCTATTTGTACCTTCTGGCTGTTGGTTTTTTTCCCCTCTAAAATGAGGACCTCTGTTGAGATTGATTCTTCTATTACACAGTAAGAGTCCATGACTACCATCCTGGAGAATTTCCCAGCTTGAAGCACCAACTTCATTTGTTCTGCAGTAGAGTTATTGAGTATCCACTGTTTATCAGACATTGACCTCAGAGCTGCAGATATAAAGATGAGTAAGAAGTGGGCTCTGTCTCCAGGGAACTCTCATTCCTGCAGGGAGAATAATAATTATCGCTCCCTAGTCCTATGTGCCAGGGCCTTAGTCATGCCCATCAGATCTGTCCTCTCCTTTAATTCCTACAAGAGACCTTTGTGATGTTGTTGTTATCTGTGTTTTAGACATGGAGCAATAGTCTCAGGGAGGTGAAGTCATTGTTCCACAGCTTCACTGCTAGTACATGGTGGGGCTGCAATTTCAATTCAGGCCCTGATCTCCTAACTACTCGGTTGTATTATTTCTCTCAGAAAGTGTGAGATGCCAGCAAAGAAACAGAGATAGCAGGTCATAAGGAGGGCGTGGGGCCTTAAGATATGTTGAATGTGGGTGATCAGGGATGGCTTTCGTTAGGATGGTGTTTGAAGAGAATTTTGAAGGAAAGACAGATTTTTAACACATCAAGATGGAAGAGGAAAAACATTTGAGGCAGAAGAGTGAAGACCTCGAAGTAGGAAAGAAAAACCCTAGGCATAGGCGAGGAAGAGTGAGTTGTGTGAAGGGGGCCTAGTGGAATGTAAGCCTGGGTCCTATGCTGCCTTCATGCAATGACAAATCATTACTGAGGACCTACTATGTGTCGGGCACAGTTATGGCCTCTGCGAACAACACAAAGAACGATACAGACTCCAATACTCTAGTGCAGTGGCTCTCGACCCAGGACAATTTTGCCCCCCAGGTGACATCGGGCAGTGGCTGGAGATAGTTTTGGTTGTGGCAATTTGAGTAGTGCTACTGGCATGTAGTGAGTAGAAGCCAGAAGTGCTGCAAAATCCTACAACGCATAGGAAAGTCCCCCACAGCAAATAATTATCTGGCCCTTTTAAAATGTCAGCAGCTCTAGTGGAATGACAACCTGGGGCCAGCTCACAGAGAACCTTGCAGCCAGACCGAAGAATTGGCCTGTGCCTTCTCCCGATCAGGTGGCCTCCTACAACCAAATGTAACAGTAGGAATGACAACGGCCAACCCTCTCCGTTGCAAATGACCTCCCAGCACAAAAGAAATCAGTCCAGTTGCCTCAGCTGTTTTATTATAGGCCTGGGATGACCTGAAAATGCAATTCTACCACCTCTGGTTCAGAATCACTCAGGGCTTATGAGAATATATGGCACACCAAAAGGGAATGTCAGATGGCTTCTTCCTTTTTAATCAAATTAAGTAAATAGTGTCTCTGCAGAAACTCTGCACAGCTGAGGAATTTATTGCAAATTACCTAAGCACGTGGTTCTTCCATGAAAAGGAAATAGACTAAACCATGTCTCACTCACTTCACCCTGAGTATCTCCAAGTAGGAGCTGAGCAGAGACTATTCATTAAGTGAAGCAATATTTACTGGGTCTAGCTTGTGAGTATCAATGTGGTGGAACTTAACTGTTTTTTTAAAATGAAAGTCTACTTGTCATGATTATCTCAAGCACACCCGGTACTACTTAATGCTGGTCTAGAGGAAAAGAGGGATTCAGTTGTGGCTTCAAGGAACATTCAGACACCAGTTGGAGATAAGGTAACTCTTAAGGCACTCCGAGGTAGGCATCTCAGAAAGAGTATTGGCTTTGCCATCTGGCATGCCTGTTTGGACACTGGCTTTGCCTTTTGCTGTGAAACCTTGAGCAAATCATTTACTTAACCTCTCTGAACCTGTCTTTTTACCTAAAAAAATAGAGAGTCAAATGCCTCCTGGAATTGTTATTAGGATAATTGTGAGGAAATGAGCATAAAGCACCAAGCCTGGCCCAGAACAAGCCCTTGGTAAATTACAGCTGATGATGTCAACTCATTTTTCCCGTCCAGATCTGGCGGCAGGGAAGTGGGGTCTGGTAAAAAATTAGGATCTGCATTTGAGGCTCAGTGACTCTTCTTGTCAAGGGCAGAAGAGAGGGGAGATTTCTTATGGACTAGAGGTTTCTTAGCAATTCATATAATTCAGGCCAAGAGTCTGGGTCCAGGCAGAGGCTGGCAGGTAAGCTATCCGCCAGGTCGGAGGGAATAAGAGGGAAAATCAATTAAAAGGGCCTTTCAGGGAATGAGGGTGGCAGATGCCCAGGGTTAAGCCCAGTGGGAGACCTGTATTTCCATAACAGGCGAGGCCTTTTCTTTAACCCATTGGCACCATGAGTTGGAGTTTCCCAGGGTTGAAGTCCATTACTGGCAATGGGTGTGCACGTATGATTAATGACCCTGGTTACGGGCCGGTTAGCAACGAAGAGCTCCATCCATCTCACTTCATGAAAGCATCACACATCATTTATTGTCTGCAGCAAGGATGTGTTCCCTTGCAATTAGGTAAATGCCTTCTTTCGAAGGAGACGTGGTAATTCTTCTATTAGTGCCCCCGTGCCTCTGCCCCATCCCCAAAGGAGACGGAAGGGAAAGGAGAAACCAAAGGGAGGCAGGAAGGGTGACTGTGTCAGGTGTTATTTTCTGACCTCAAATAAATGAGGCCCGGGAGCTTTCGCCTACTCTCAGCTACCCTCTTTCAAAAGGACATTCCATCCAGGGAGTCTGTAAACATCATGGCTTTCAAACCCATCCAAAGAAAAGTAAGAAGGGCACATTAAGTCAATCCTGCACTCATTTCTGTTGTAAAAAGAAACCTTCACAACTAATTGTTTTAAATAACAGCTATCATTTACAGGGTGCTTCCTCTGTGTCAGGCACTGTGCTCCCCTCGTGAGAGCTCAATCTGTCATGCTCTATTATTATTTCTAGTGTACAGTCAGGGAAACTGAGGTGTCAAGAAGAGACATAATGTCTTCTGGCTTCAACAGCTGGGAAACAACCAAGCCGGGTCCCACAGCCTTGGTCTAGAGCTGTGCACTGTACCCCTCGGCTAGACTGCAGTTGGGTGTCATTCACAGAACAAGGACCAGCCCATACAGAGTGACAGACCACAGATACATGTTTCTTTAAGAGGACACATAATATGCAAGGAAAAGGAAGGCATTAATTTTTCCACAGGTATTTATTGAATACCCGCTCTGGCCAGGCATTTTTGAAGTCCCGAGAATACAGCAGTGAATAAGAAAATACAGCAGTGAATAAGATAAATGGTCAGGCAGCTAACTCACCCTCTGCCTGTGAGGGGAATGGTAACAGTAACAACTAGGACAGCTACTCTTTCATGTTTATGCTGCACCTTAGTACTACAGTAAGTATTTTACAAACTGAATCTTGTTTCACCTTCCCCATGATCAATAAAGAGTACATTATAATTATCTACATGTTGCAAATGAGGAGTTAGTGGCAAGGAACATTTAAATAACGTGGTGGAGTTTTAAGGCCACCAGTTGGTAGAGGACCGATGCTTTGCAAGCACACAGCCTGACCCCTCCTGTGCTTTTAGAAACTGAGCAAGTAATGACAAGTGTGCTGGGATTTCCTGAGGGCACAGTGGGGAGCCGATGGGGGTTTGGAGATGAGGAACAGTTAGAATAGGAGGAATGAGCCTGGCCTGGGTAAGAGAAGAGAGCCAATGTAAAAAGCGGCCACATTAGATGCAGACTGAGGAGAAGAGGAAGAGGAAGTGTATCCCACCCAGTGGACTTGGAGGACCATGCATTTTTTATTTTTTATTTTTTTTTAAAGCATTTAGAGACCAGTGTAGCGGGAGCATTAAGGCCAATAGGACTGGTATAACATGAAGCTGGGTAGATGGGTCAGGATCCACCTTACATAGCACCGAGTAGGCTGCGTGAAAGAGTTTTGAATTTCATTGTATGGACTGTAAGCAAAAAACGGGGGAACTGTGTCAGAGACAGCTAGTTATCCACACAAAATGTATGGTGTTCCCTCTATACTATGGGCTTGTCCCTAGGAGCAGCTGTCTAAACAGGGCCTGCCTGCCTTTTCTGCCCTACCCCTCTGCGTTCAAGATGTGGGCACTTGATTGTTTCTTGCCAAGGAATGTGAATAGAAAGGCTTCCAGGCTGGGGGTTTGAAGAGATAGGTATGTCTTTTCTGGGCCCTCTTTATGTTGCTACTTCCTCGAAGGAGACAACCCTGAAACCCTAGGTGACGGCAGAGCTGCAAAGTGAAAGGAGCGGGGGTTTCTGATTCACCATGGGGCACACAGCTCCCTGTGGACGGAATGTCTTTGTGAATGAGAAATCAACTTCTACAGGGTTAAGCCACTGAAGTGCTGAACTTGGTGACAGTAGCTGGCTTTAGGATAGCTACAGAGACATGATTTGTCTTTTAAAGGGATTGCTCTGACATCGTATAAAGAATGGAGACGAGCAAGAGGAAGACCCATGGTCCAGGCCGGAAGTGATGGGATAAGAGCTTGGAACATTCCTACATTCAAATAGTTGTGTGCTCCACAGCAAGAGTTCTTTAAATCCTCCATTCTGATGGAACAGTAAACAGAGGGAGTAAGTTGAAAACAATTGTCAAGTTCTTCTGGAGCACTTTTTTAGAGTACTTTCATGGTTTGCATGAAAACAATGTTACAAGAAACAATTGCAAAGTACTGTTTCATTAGAAATAAGCAAGGAAGGAATTAGATACAATGCAGGTAACTGTGAAGTAAACTCACTTATCCCACATCACACTGCTGGGACCTTCACAAACCTACGCAGCCTGACTTGCCCACTGAATGCTTTGGAGCTCAGGATCAAAAGTCCGACAGCTCTGGTGGATCCCAGCCCCTTCCTCAGCTAATTATCACCTCTGGGTTTTGTGGTTGTTGCTGTTTTTTTTTTGTTGTTGTTTGTTTGTTTTTGTTATTAGCAGCTTACACAGTCTTGGTCTCAATTTCCTCAGCTGCGAAATGAGGATAACACCAGTACTTGCCTCAGAGGGATGTCCTAAGGATGAACCTTATGGTCAAGATCATCATAAGCGGAAGTAGTTATTATGTTACTGTTATCACTGTTCCATTAGGGACAGACTTGTTTTAGACCCCCGCCCTTGCACTGTTTTTCTTGTTCGTAGCCCACAGACCTCCTTCTCCAGAAGGCAATCTTCTTCCTCAATCTGTACGTGGCTCACCCTGCTCATTCATTTCTACTCAAATCGCTCCTCGGAGGGCATTCATGGACCACTGAATACAAAGTCCCTGCTCTGACTCCCTGGCCTGCCTTACCTTTTCCTCCTGCAGTGTTTTCCCGAAAATAAGACCTAGCTGGACCATCAGCTCTAATGCGTCTTTTGGAGCAAAACTTAACATAAGACCCGGTATTATATTATATATTTTATATTATATTATAAAACCCAGTCTTATTTCACTTATTTTACTAATAGTAAAATAAGACCGGGTCTTAATGTAATATAATATAATATAATATAATATAATATAATATAATATAATATAATATAATATAATATAAATATAATATAGTAAAATAAGACCAGGTCTTATATTAATTTTTGCTCCAAAGATGCATCAGAGCTGATGCTCTGGCTAGGTCTTATTTTCGGGGAAACACAGTAGCACAGAGCGCCTCCGGGCATTACACAGCCTTCATTTATGTATTGATGTGCCATCTCATTCCGATAGAATGTGAGTTCTATGAGAGCCAGGATCTTATCTCTCGTTCACAGCTGTATCTCCAGCATCTAGAATGGTGTCTGCCATCGAGTGGGAGCCCGATACACACTGGATGAATAAATAGAAGAGTAAATGATGATGTTATCACACACGCACCGTGTGCCACGTCCTCGCTTTACTTCTGATCTTACTGTTTCTTTTTCCCTCTGTGGTGTAGTGGATCATTTATCAATCCAAAGCCTGTGTACAAATTTTATTCTTTTTCTCTCCTCTAAAAGCTACCTCCACATCTCTAGTTTCTAATCTGCTTCCACAGAAACTCTGTGCCTAAGAAAAGGGTTGGTAACCTTCCCAGAAAGGGTGACAGCCCCATCTTCAGTGCCCAGAACTTCCCTACGGCATTCATTGCCAGTGTTGTAGAATACACTTGTTTCCATATTATCTAAGTTATCATAGCCTACAGATTGGAACTATGGCTCAGAAAACAGGACTGGACTATAGGGCCATTTTGTTATCTGGTCACGTGTTCCCACCAGGGTTTTTAACAGTTTTATTGAGGTATAATTGTTGTGTAATAAATATACATATTTAAAGCATACAATTTGATGAGTTTTGACATATGCATACACCTGTGAAATCATCACCACAATTAAGATAAAAACATTTCCATCATACCCCAAAGTTACTTTATGCTTCTTTATAATCTATCTTCCTTCCATACATCGTCTCCCTATACACACAACCCGCCTACCCAACCCACCACAGGTGTTCTTTTTCTCCCTCCAGTTACTTTGCATTTTCTCAAATTTTGTATAAATGGAATCTTACAGAATAAAATCTCTGGCTTCTTTCTCTCGCATAGTTGTTTTGACATTCAGCAATGCTGTCAGGCATATTAATAGTTTGTTCTTTTTTATTGCTGATTAGTATTCCACTATATGTCAAATTCTGTTTTTCTGGAGCATTTCTAGCTGTTGATCTTAGATGTATATCACAACTAGTGTATCTGTTCACCTGTTGTCCACTTGGGAAGTTTCTAGTTTGGAGCTATAACAAAGTTGCTATGAACATTTGTATACAAATCTGTGTAGATATATGTTTTCATTTCCTCGGGTAAATGCCCAGAAGTGGGATTATGCATTATATGATAGGTGTAGGTTTATGTCTTTTCCAAAGTGGTTGTATCATTTCATATTCCTATCAGCAGTGTATGAGAGTCCCATTTGTTTTCTTCCTTTTTTCTTATCAACCTGTGGTGTGGTTAGTCTGTTTAATTTCAGTCAGTCTCGTGGGTTATAGTGGCACTTACTATGCATTTAACTTGCAATTCCCTAATAAACAATAATCTTTCAGCATCTTGTCATGTGTTTGTCTTCTTTATATTTTCTTTGGTAAAGTACCCATTTTTATGATTATGTTTTTTGAGTTATAAGTATTTCTTCATATATTCAGATATAAGTTCTTTGTCAGATAAATCTTTTGCAGATATTGTTTTCTGATCTGTGACTTGCCTTTTCAATTTCTGTTCCAAGTTCCCTGAATAGAGCAGTTTTGTTGTATTCCCCTCCATAATCCTAGAAACTAGAATACAACAATCTTACACATTGAAAATGTTCAGTGAATTTCAGTTTAACAAATGAGACAAGCTCTAACTTTAAATACTTCAAGCCAAGCACGTGAAAGGTGACTTTGTTTTCCCAATTTACCAATCTGGGAAAATCAAGATAATATTATCCAATTCAGGGGATTATTGTCAGAATTAAGTAAATATGAATAGATTTCTTAGACCAATGCCAGGCACAGAATAAGAGCTTAATAAATGTTAGCATTATTTTGTTCTCTGAGCCTAGGGAACAGAAGTGGGGCCAAATATTTGAAACCATAGAGAAGCAGATTGTCTCAATTTAATTTAGTGAATTATTTTTCATTGCTGTCCAATAAATGGAATGAAATAGACTGTCACATAAGCTGCCGAGGTCTCTAATCACTGGTAGCATTTAAGCAGAGAAAGAATAACCATTTGATCAGGTTCTAGAAGAGATGATTGTCGCCTTGAGAAAAATACTGATTTTCCTGTGTCTCTCCTGTTCCTAAAAAAACGTTCGGCTATTGGTAGGAAATAACAACAACAGCATGTTATTATATATATTATATTTTATAGTACATACATTATAATGCATACTATACTATGTATTATACAATATATACTATTCAAGATATACTAATAAGTTATTTTGATTGAGTGTTCCATTGTGCTAAGCACTTATAAAGTATTAGTTAATCACAACAACAATCACCTAAGGAAAGAATGAATATTATTTGTGTTTGATAGATAAGAAAAATGAGTTCAGAGGTGGTAGATAACGTGCCCAGTAACACACAATTTGAAGGGGCAGAGCCTTGAATATGGGTATGTTTGACTTAAATACGTGCTTGCAACCTAAGTGTTCTGTGGCCAGTTTCCTTCTGCTTAGTCATAGTGTAGGGACAGATGCTGCTGAAACAAACAGCCCCCAACACCTTGTCTCTCCACATTGTCCCACCCCCACTGCAGTCTAGCTCTGAGTCAGTGGGACTATGGCTTCAGGCTTTGGTCCACAGCTAAAAGATTTCTCTTCTGTTGGCTCAGCAGGTCACTCCATGAAGTAGCCAAAGTCCAGGGCAGCCATGCCTGGGGTCAGTCACCCAACTTGCTCTCTACTCAGCACCATCAGCAGGGTCTCAACTTCCTGGGGGAATGACATTCACCATCTTCAGTTGGAACAGGACTTCCTCATGCTTTTCCTTCTGGCATGTGGAGTGTTTATTTGTTTTGTAAGTCCTCAGAAGTGCCAGCTTTCTCATCACACAGCATTAAGGAATGTCCCCATTTGGTTCCTGTCCACCCAGCGCATAATATTTATGTTGTCATTGCAAAGCTGTTGGACCCTTAGATCCTAATCATCCAAAGATACTTCTGTGGCTTTTAAAAATCAGGCCCAGTCTTCTGACAAGTGCCTGCCTCACTGCCATCCTGATTACAAGCTCCTGTTGGCAAGATAACCAGGACCGTGTTCACCAGATTGTACCAAATGGGCGTTACCTAGCAACCAGCGGGAGTGCTGGGGACGTGTCCTTGTGGTCTAAACACTGTGTACAATTCTTTAAGCATCTTGGATACAATGGAGAATAAAAGCACACCATGGGGAAACCCTGAGAACAGCTTTAGACACACTCTTGTGCAGCCCTGATTCTGTGACTCCTATGACCTTGGGCAACTTAGATAAACTATCTGAGCCTCAGTTTCCTAACCTAGAAAATGAAGAACAATAATAGCATGCACCTCATGCTAATGTGAACGTACTGCTGTGAACTTAATGTATGAACATAAGATACAGGGGATAATATCCTGTATTAGGTAGGTATTCAACAAATGTTAGTTCCCTTCAAAATACTTTTTTTTTTCCTGTGCTTCATCTGACAAAAACACAAATCTAAGCATCTTAAGGACTAGGATCTAGTTCCCCTCTACCCTATATTAGTAAATCACTGTGCTCTTAAAGAGATCTCCTAACCTGTCTTTGATTTTTGTCCTCATCTGAAATATGGGGACAATAATAAATGTTGTAGAGTCCACTTGAAAAAGTGATATGAAAAAGTTCTGAAGATCAGAATGGAAATGCAAGAGGTGAATTAAATTCACTGCTGGTATTAGGTTTAGGTGAGGAAGGTTAGTAACCCTGGGAGACTAACTGGAGACCTTTGTCTAATAGTAGCTTTTATTTGTATCCAGGTATGGCCCGGATATTCAGGTGGGTGAAACAGATATTTGAAATCATGTTGCAGCCCCTTTACCTATCCCACCCCCTTATTTTATATTCACTTTAGTTTCTATGTTAGTTCCAGTTAATGTATATAAGAAGAGCCCATTGCCAGGGCAAATAAAAGGAGTCAGGGGATGGAGTCGTACTAGTTAGGTTAGATAAACAAGGAAAGAAGGACCCAAAGGATGGATGTGAATTATTCAGCATCATGCAAAGTTCTCAGAAGGAGAAATGGGTTCAAAGCCTGCAGGCTTACCACCTTTCTAGCTCTGTGGTCTTGGATAAGTCACTTATCTCCATAAGCCTCAATTTTCTCACATGCAAAATGAATATAATGCAACTTATCTTGCAGGGTTGTTGAAAATATGAGGGCAGATGAATGCAAAGTACCTCCACATTAGTGCCTCCACATATGATATGTTAAATACTATAGTAATAATAACTATAATCAGGAAGGAAAGCAGAGCCCAAGCAGAGGAATGGCTCCAAATGTGTGGTCTGCGCAGTAAATAGGAACCATTAGTAGGAAGTAAATGTAAGGGGTCGAGAGACAGGGAGATGAGAAATAAGTCAGCCGACAGCTGATGGAGACAAATCATTTGGAGTCAAGGCCAGGAAATAAGTCCAAGTTTTGGGATCCCAGCTAAAAGGTATGGGACAGGCCAGACGTCTCAGCCACTTTGGGAAGCTTTGTCCTCGTCTTCGCCATTACAGGCCATTGTTTTCTCCTTAAGGACGCCAGTGACAACCCCCTGCAGAAGCGCCTGATGGAAAACAGGTTGTTAGCGAGAGGGGAGCCTGGGGTGCTCCGGGCACAGGGTTCTGACCAATGACAAGTATTGCATTCCACACTTGGAATCACAGCTCTTGAATGTCAGGGAGTGGGATTTCCCTTAAGAGTCACCATGTGACTAAGTTCCCCTCAGGATAGTGGAGTGAGCCGGTCCCCCGACTTCAGTTTCTTCTTAATCAGGTGAAATCTCGGCATATCCAAGATGCCTTTTGGCCATTGTCTTGCTGACTTCTTACCTCAGGGAGCCCGATATGAAGGAGTTGCCGGAAGCAAAGAGAGAGCACTTGAAATGAATTCCATCTGTCAGTCAATCCTAAACTACCCAGCTTCCCAGCTGGGCCGGCTACCACAGTCAGCCCTTAAGAAACCCCTGTCTGGCAGAGGTTAAGTCCAACTGTTAGGAAGTGGAGTTCTGTGTCAGTGAATAATATCAGAGAGAGTAGCTTTTTTCTGTTAAATGTGAATGCTAATTATCACCTACCCACATCACA
Organism: Rhinolophus sinicus; assembly: GCF_036562045.2. Taxonomy (NCBI): domain Eukaryota; kingdom Metazoa; phylum Chordata; class Mammalia; order Chiroptera; family Rhinolophidae; genus Rhinolophus; species Rhinolophus sinicus. The sequence continues at coordinate 26,323,032 of NC_133756.1, read as the reverse complement.
GAGCTCAGGGAGATCATGGAGCGGCCTGAGGCCAATCCTGCAATACTTTGTGGTAGCTGGCCAAAGACAAGGTTCAGAGTTCATCTGTACGGACAGGACAGTTGTCTTTTCAGTGCTGTTAAGTCAAACAGGGTGTTGAATCCACTATGGGAATGGAAATTCTTGAAACTACCGTGAAACCTAGAGCATGTTATTTAAACATGTTGAGCCATAATTTCCCAATATTTTTTCCCAATAGAGATATAGACAAATCCCTAAGATTCCCTTAGATTCATATATACATGTACATGTATGTATACACATATATGTGCATATATATGTGTATATATATATGTATATATGTGTATGTACACACACACACACACACACAGGCATCCAAGTGAAATAGTTGTCAATCAGACTTGAATGGGTGGAGCAGTGATAAATCTTGACATTTTCACAAAAGCAACCCAGGTTCAACTCCCTAGTAATGTGGCTTAATTTGTTCTGCTTGGTTTTGAAGGGTAACATGATTAGGAGTTAATAGACCTAGGATCTTGTTCTTGTTCTGCCACCAATTAACTGTATGTCAGTGGGTGAGTCACGTCCTCTCTCTGGGATTCATTTTCCCCATTGGTAAGTAAGAACCACGTAACTCCTAAAGTATTTTCCTGAGTGAACATCTGTGACTCCATATTTATAAAATTGCGATAATTTTTAAATACTTCTATCTTGACTGGTGATCTTAACTTTATCGAATCTTAAACATTTCTTCATAAAGCCCAAATCCAACCTCTAGCAGAGTGCCTGGTGCACAGCTAGTACTTGGTAAATGGAAAGTGAATGGATAAATCCCATTTTACATATCTTATTTTTTTCACTTGCTGCAACTTTCTAGCTGTATGACCATCAAAAAATTGCTTAATGTTTTTTGGCTCAGATTCATCATCTATAAAATGTAGCTAATAATAATGCATATCTCATAGAGTTGTTCTAAGGATAAAATTAGTAATTATATGCAAAGTACTCACAACAGTGCCTGGCACACAGAAAGCCCTGTATAAGTGTTAGCCATCGTCGTCATCATCACCATTATCATCATCATTACTTATTCTGTAATTCCTCCGTTATCTCCAATGTCTTCAGAACCCTTCTCTAGATGTCAATGTCATTTAGTAATCCAGGTATTACTTCTTTGGGACTCCTCATGATGATATGGTCATATTTCACTTTTTTTAAATAGTTTTTTTGTTTTGTTTGTTTTTCAATTACAGTTGATATGCAATGTTGCATTAGTTTCAGGTGTACAACATAATGATCAGACATTTATATAACTTGCAAAGTGATCACCCCGATAAATCTAGTATCCATCCAACATCATATATGGTTATTACAATAGTATTGATTATATTCCCTATGCTATAATTTACATCCCCGTGACTATTTTGTAACTACCAATTTGTACCTCTTAATTCCTTCCACATTTTCATCCATCCCCCCCAATACCCTTCCCATCTGGCAACTGTTGAAATATTCTCTGTATCTATTAGTTTGTTTCTGTTGTTTGTTTATTTTGTTCTTTAGATTCCACTTATAAGCGAAATCAATGACATTTGTCTTTCTCCGTCTGACGCAGTCCACTCAGCACAATACCTTCCAGATCCATCCATGCCACCACAGAAGGCAAGATTTCATTCTTTTTTACGGCTGAGTAATATTCCATTATATATATGTACCACTTCTTATTTATTCATTCATCTCTTCATGGACACTTAGGTTGCTTCCATATTTTGGCTATTGTAAATAATGCTGCAATGAACATAGGGTTGCCTATGTCTTCTAGAATTAGCATTTTGAGTTTCTTCAGATAAATACCCACAAGTGGGATTACTTGGTACTTCTTTGTCTCTTGTTACAGCCTTTGTTTTAAAGTCGATTTTGTTTGGTATAAGTACCGCTACCTCAGCTCTTTTTTTTTCCATGAAATATATTTTTCCATCCCTTTCAGTCTGTGTGTGTCTTTTGATCTGAAGTGAGTTTCTTGTAGGCAGCATGTGTAAGGGTTTTGTTTTCTTATCTATTGGGCCACCCTGTGTCTTTTGATTGGAGCATTTAATCCATTTACATTTAAAGTAATTGTTGATAGATATGTAGTTATTGCCATTTTATTATTCGTGTATTTATTTATTTATTTATTCATTTATTTATTTTCCTCTTAAAGTTGTCCCTCTAACAATTCTTATAATACTGTTTTGGTGATAATGAACTCCTTTAGCTTTTTCTTGTCTGGGAAGCTCTTTATCTGTCCTTTGATTCTATATGATAGCCTTGATGGGTAGAGTAGTCTTGGTTGTAGTTCCTTGCTTTTTATCACTTTAAATATTTCGTGCCAATCCCTTCTGGCCTGCAAAGTTTCCATTGAGAAATCAGCTGACAGTCTTATGGGCAGTCCCTCGAAGTTAAGTAACTGCTTTTCTCTTGCTGTTTTTAAGAATCTCTTTTTGTCTTTAACCTGTGTCATTTTAAATATGATGTGTCTTGGTGTGGGCCTCTTTGGGTTCATCTTGTTTGGGACTGTCTGTGCTTCTTGGGTTTGTATGTCTGTTTCCTTTGCCAGGTTAGGGAAGTTTTCTATTATTTCCTTGAGTAGATTTTCAGTTCCTTGCTCTCTCTCTTCTCCTTCTGGTACCCCTATGATGTGAGTGTTGGTATGCTTGATGTTGTACCAGAGGCTTCTTAAACTATCCTCATAATTTTAAATTCTTTTTTTGCTGATGTGATTGGATGTTTTGTACTACCTTATCTTCTAAATCGCTTATTTGATCCTCTCCATCTAATCTACTGTTGATTTATTCTAATGTATTCTTCATTTCAACCATTGTATTTTTTTTTCATTTCCGACTGGTTTGTTTTTATGTCTTCTATGTCCATTTTTATGTTTCCTATCTCTTTTTTGAAGTTCTCACTGAAATCATTAAGCATTATTATAACCACTGTTTTGAACTCTGCATCTGGTAGATTGCTTATCTTCATTTTGTTTACTCTTTTTCTGGAGCTTTGTTAAGATCTTTCATTTGGGACATGTTTCTTTGTCTCCTCACTTAAGCTGCCTCCCTGTGTTTGTTTCTATGTATTAGGTAGATCTGCTATGTCTCCTGGTCTTGGTAGAATGGCCTTATATAGTAGGAGCCCTATGGGTCTCAGTGGCACAGTCTCCCTGGTCACTTGAGCTAGGTGCTCCAGGTGTGTCCCTTGTGTGGGTTGTGTGTGCCCTCCTGTTATAGTTGAGCCTTGATTGCTGTTGGCACATCAATAGGAGAGATTGACCCTAAGGCTTATTTGTTGTGAGGACTGGCTGTGACTAAAGCAGATGAGCTGTTGTGCAGGGGCTGCACCTACATAGCAGGATTTGCTTTATCTGGCCTCTTGTGCCTGTCCAGTGTGCCCTCTGGATTTGTGATTTGTGGAAGTGGTTGACTGGTGCTCTTGTATGGTCTGAAGCTGGCCATCGCGTGTGTTGGTTCTGGGGCTGCTTGGGGATGAGGCCTCTGGTGGAGGCCAAGGTTTGCCACAGCCTGTGTCCTGCCCAGGGCCACTTGGTATGAGCTACATAGTGATCTGCAAATGGTTGCCCCATGTGCTAGTCTTAGAGGTGCCTGGGAGAGGCTAAGCTATGAACTGAAGTTGGCTGCCACTAGTGCCAGGCTTAGGACTGCTTAGCAAGAGGTACAGGGCATGCTCAGGCCAGATGCTGCTTGTTTGGGGTTTGTGAACCTTTGAGAGATTTTAGCAAAGTCTGAAGTCAGCAAATGCCAAGACAGGCCATTTGTATGGAAAAGCCATTGATGGGACTTGGGTGGGCCCACAAGTTAGATAGGGCAGTGTATCAGGGAATCACCAGGGCAAGGCAAATGGTGTTATCTGAGGTGATTGAGACTCAAGTATGGTGCCCATTTGTGTGTGCAGCCTGGGTGGTGTGAGGGCTCAACAAAGAAACAATGGTTTCTGCCCACACTCTGGGAGAAAACTGCCCCTCCAGCCATTGCCCTGAAGCCAGACAATTTAGTTCCTTCCCATATGTCCGTGGTGCCTTTCAAGCTGCTGCCCCAACACTGGATCTCAGAGTAAGTGAGTCTATCAGTGAGTAAGTCTGAGTATGAGCCCTTTAAGAGGAATGCCTGGGACTCCAGTAGCCCTTCGTCTCACTCAGCCACCATCTCCACTGGTTTTTCACAGCTAGAATTTGTGGGGATTTCTCTTCCCGGCACTGAAACCCTGGGCTTAGGAGCTTGGTATAGCTCTGGGGCTACTTGCACCTAAAATGGAACCTCTGCAGCTGAGATATCCCTCTCAATTTTTAAACTGCCACATGAGGGTGTGGGACCAGCCTGTTTCATGTCTTTACCTCTCCTACCAGTCTTGTAGTGGCATCTTCTGTAGGTCCTTAGTATTAGAACTTCTATTCAACTAGACTTTAGATGATTCATAATGGTGGTTGTTCCCTAGAGAACAAAATTAGTTGTAATTTTGAGGTGGTTGTGAGAGGAGACAAGTACAGTATTTACCAACTCTGCCATATTGACCGCAAGCTTGGTCAGTATTTCATTGTTGATGGAGAAACCTTCTTTAGTTATATTAAGAATCAATCCTAATAATTTTTTCTCAGAACTTTTGGAGGTGAGTTTTTCTTTGTGTATTAATGATAACCTTACTTTTTTGTTTTTCTGAAGCTGTTTCCAACTATAGTGTCCCATATTTACTTCACTTTCAAGTTTCTTATATCTTCTATATTTTTAACTGACTTCTTTCTTTGGGTTTGACAAGGTACTAATTGCTTTCTCTAACATCTGAGAGACAGCATTAATGATACCAATGAATATTTTTTAAAGATACTTGGGTTTTAGCTGAGTAGGGCTCCCATTAAATGGCTGCATTCATCATATTCTCCACAGAAGCATTTATTCAGTAGGTGAATGTGCATTTATTGAGCATCTTCTGTGTGGCAGGATCTGTTCTAGGTGATGATTATTAGCTCTATACCTTGAGTGTATCATTCACAGCCCTCACAGGCCCAGTCCTCTGTTGAACACATTCCTATTGAGACCCTTCTGTTAGAGGTATAATAGTAAGTTTTTGTAAATATTGATAATAAACTTTTTATATGCACAGTCACTACTTTTATTGAAAGTGGCTAGATGCTAGAAAGAAAAAGTTGTACACGCATGCTTCTTGCTATTGATTAGCTCTTCATCTCATGGGTTGGGGGCAGATTTGGAAAGGATTGCAGCATACCATGGTAAGTGTTCTGAGGTATGACATACTGTGGACAAAAAAACAATTTTAGTGGCTGAAAAGAAGCATCCTACTTATCTTAGGTCCCCTTTAGTTGATAAAGTGGCATAATCTTAGTCACATCCTCAGATTCTTGTGTGGCAACCCTCCAGCATTTTCTCTTCTCTAGCTGTACTTACTATCTAGGGCAATATCACTGAGTCCTTTCTGTGGATACCAGCTCTCCGTAGATGATTCCAGACCAGCCCTAGCTCAGGCCCAAGTCTTTGCAGCCATTCTCTGTGCTTCTCTTTCTTTCACATCACATATGCATCCAATGCAAATTCTGCTAACTCTACTTACAGAATGTATCCCCATCATTGCCACTTTCCATTCCCTCTACTCTAATCCATGCCTCATGAGGTTATTGCAATAGCCTGTTGGGTCTGTATTCATCCATTGTTGCCCATCTGCAGTCAGTTCTCTACCCAGCAGTCAGACCGATAATTTCAAAATTAAAGTCAGATCACAAAAACCCCTCTTCTCATACTTCCTCATAGTCTCCCTATTATGCTCAGGATAGACCCCAAAGTGCCATAAAAGCCCTACCAGGCCCCCATAATCTGGCCTTCACCTACTGCCTTTCTCCTATTCACTCTGACCTTCCCTAATCTTCCTCAAACATGACTCCTCACATGTGAAGACGTTTTCCTTCTTCCTCCCTCACTTTCCCTCCAGGTATTATATGACCCTCCCTCACTCCATTCCAGTCTTTGCTCACACGTCACTTTCTCAGAGACGTCTTCCTTGACTAGTGACCCTGTCGTGTTCCATAAACTCACCTGCTTTAATACACTTTATATTCTTTATCTTTGTCAGACATGATAATAGCTGTTTATTTATTTGTTTATTAAATGACCCTCAACTAGAATGTAAGCTCCATGAGGAGAGGGACGTGGCCAGCCTCATTCATTCCTGTGTCCTCAGTAGGATATGGCACATGGTAGGCATTCAATAAGTATTTAATGAATAAATGAATGAGTGAGGATTCAATAAGAGCATATTTATAAAATATCAAGCTTCAAGTTTTGAGTTGTAGCATTGGTTGCTTCTTGCTATTACTTCACTTTCCCCCCCCTTCCCTTCCCTTTCCAATAGCCCACCCCCAGTCCTGCCTGGGGTGCTGTGTATTCACAGACACCCTCACAAGACAGTCATCAAAATCGGGCCTGATGTTCCTCTTTTCAGCCTCATTCACTCTGAAACCACTGCTCCTCTGTTTTATCAGGGCCAGGACATTTATTCCTCTAAGTTTAAAAAAGAAAAGAAAAAGTACAGCAAAATATAGCGATTGTTACATTTTGCTATGAGTTGGTAAGTCATTGGTTTTTCTTTTATTTCTTCATGCCTTTGGGGATTTGTATCCAAGTCTTGAGCGTAACTATTCCACATGAAGAATTCACATCACAGACCATTTTCAGTATTGTCTGAATCCTGGTGTCTGGCATCATGGCCACCCTAGCCAGACCTTCTCCAGATATCCCAACACATCAGCCTTCTGGTATTACCTGCTAATGGTGCTCACTGCATTCATCTCAAACACCAAGTACAGTCTGCATATTAGAGGCTGAGAAGCAACCAGGCTACCAACTTGCAAACTGACTATTCCCAAGTGTAGTGGAAAGAGAGGGCATTGGCAGTAGACACTTGGGTTTAAACCCAAGCTTATCATGTTTATGATCTTGGACAAATCATTTAAAGTCTGGGACCCTCTGTTTCATTATCTATAAAATATCTTCCTCAGGGTTGTTATGAAGATTGGACGAAATGTGTTGCTCAGAGGGGCTTGATGAATGCAAGTCTTTCCTCCTCCCCATACTGGGCTCTTCCTTGGCAAGGCGACAATCACATTCCCTCCTTCTGCAGGAAAAGGGTCACACGTCCAGTAATGGGACCCAGTGGACACCCCACAGTAGTACACTGTGTACTACTTCTTGCTCTGCTTGTGGAAGCATCACAGCCTTAGAGTTGGAGTCTTACAGTTCCAGTATCAGTTCCAGAATTTTTTTTTCAGTTCCAGACATTTTTTTTAAGTTTAACATTGTTTTTAAAGGCAGTATTATACAGAACCAGTTCAGTGTTTGGCACATAGTGGGCATTTAATATTAATATACATGTTGAATGAATGAATAAATGATTGAATGTGTAATACACTTAAAAGCAGAGTTACTCAGGTGAAAACAGACATTGAGGTCTCAGAAGCCTGCCTTCGGGCCCTTCCTTACCTTGGGAAATGACTTTTGAAGCCTGACCCCAAAATCTTCAAGCCCCTTATAACACAGTTTGAAAACCACTAATCTGGCCTATTGCCATCCCCATTGCAGACATTTCTGCCACCACACTTGTGATAGGATGACTATCCTGCTGTTTTTTGAAAAAAAAAAAAAAAAGAAAAAAAAAAAAGCAACTGAGAGAAAAACTCATTCTAGTGCTGAAAAATTAGGAATTTAAAAAAGTTTTTCAAATTCAGGCAAAATCTGTGTCCTTAACTTGCTACCTGTTGGCTGTGGTTCATTCCATCCCTACATCTGTCCATCCGTCTTTCTGTCCGTCTGTCCGTCCATCCATCCATCCATCCCATCCATCCATCCATCCCATCCATCTATCCATCCAGCCACTCTTTTATTTTAAACACATATTGAGCATCAGTTCTGTGTCTTGCCTGAAGCTGCACTTTTGGGATGTACAGATGGCCTTTCTTTTTCTTTTTTTTAGGTTCATATGTGTCACATTCAACCAAGGTCTACGTGAATTTTTACTGAGGGTTTTCTTGAGGATAGGGAGATTCCCATCAGATAATATGCTGCAAGAACTTCTTAAAATCTGCTTTTCAAATATCTACCCTCATGAACCTATTCTAAACATCAGCAGCTCAATTAATCACCATCTCCTGTCAGCCACCTGACTCTATACCTCTCTTTTACCTTTATTTTTTCTGTTCTCTAAAATGGAAGAATGCAATGAGCACCATTCTTTTCTCTAGGTAGCCCCAGATCCTTTCAAATGTATTATGATCTAATAATCCTTTTCTAAGCTTCTGCCACATCTATCATTCCAATCAGCCATAGGAAAGTTTTCTTCCTAGTGGCCTGCCCGCCTTAGAATGTGGGAGGGAAGAGATTGTGATTAATTGTACTCTGTCACTTTTTTACCCTATTTGACAAAGAAGAATAAGCTATAGGCCCAGCCCTCAACTAGCTATCACACTAAGTGTAGTGTAACAAACATTAAGATTCACCCATTCAACACATTTTTATTGAGTATATACTATGTGTCATTCACTTATCTAGGTTCTGGGGATACTGCAATGAATAAAACAGACAACATTTCCTATCTTCATGGAGCTTACATTCTGGGGGAGGGAGATAGACTGATAAAAAAGAAAATAGGTGCAAAATGCATGAGTGTGTCAGATGATAATAGATTTAATAAATGCAATGGAGAAAAATAAAGCAGGGATATATACTAGGGCAGGAGGAAAGGTTGGGGTCATCTCACTGCCCATAAAGCCATATGGTGATTAGAATCCGGGGTTGACTGATGGTCTGGAATAATGAACTTATTCTGTGTGTGTATAACATTATTCCTGATGGCCTCGAGCAAGATGGCAGTGGTGAGATGATAAGTGATGGAGGGAAGGAGAAGTGGGGTCTCTGGGTGAGCTATCTCCATTTTCCTGCCAATGGTGACAGGAGGGCAGGTGAAGAAGTGGTGCTTCTTGGAACCCACAGGATCCTTGGACCCCTCGTGAGTGTTACCACTGGAGGGGAGAGAGAAACATGAAGAGCTGCAGAAATAAGTACGGAAGCATTTGGAGCATGGAGGTGGGAGGAGGCAATTGAGATGGACTCCTCAAAGTAAGAACAGCACACCGTGTTTCCCCGAAAAATAAGACCTAGCCGGACCATCAGAACTAATGCGTCTTTTGGACCAAAAATTAATGTAAGACCCGGTCTTATTTTAATATGAGACCAGACCTTATATAATATAATATAAGACTGGGTCTTATATTAATTTTTGCTCCAAAAGACGCATTAGCGCTGATGGTCCGGCTAGGTCTTATTTTCGGGGAAACATGGTAGAAGTTAGCCATCCATTTGTGGGATGTCAGGGCAAAATACACTCTGGTGGCCGGAGAGAGCAGTCTGTAAAGATCTGTAGGTATAGAGGCATCTGGTAGGTTTAAAGAACTGAAGGAAGTTCTTGGCTAGAACCCAGGATGCAAAGTGCAGTCAAGAGATACAACGAGAGAGAGGTAGGCTGCTGTCATGGAGGAATTTGCATGTCATACTAGGATGGTAGCATTCACACCTCCACCATTTGGGGAATCATTCCAAGCAAAAGAATGGAATGACCAGATCTTGTGTTTCAGATTGGTTCTTCTAATATCTATGTTTTGCAAGCAGAAGACTCACTGGGAGGAAAGAAATGCTTCAACCAGGAACAAGGGTAGAGGAGAGTAGGCAAGGAGAGAAGGAGACTGGCCCAGCAACATCCGGTCCAATCCCAGTCCGCATCTGCCTAAGAACCCAGCAGCTATTCTATGACATGTCTGGGGTTTTCCCTCCACCAGAGAAAACCTCCCCATCACTAGGCCAGCCCATCTCAGAGGTGTGCACTAATATTCAGGGCTTTCACAGCTGGCTGTGGATCGCGGTAGCTGTCCTTTCTCTTCACATTCCTGTTGTCCTCTTGCGGAAAAATCAACGTCAAAGTGAACAGGTGTTGCTAATGGTACTAGAGAATCGGAGAATCAGGAAACAACAACTTCAAGGCTGAAATAATAACATTTTAATTGGAAATCTACTGTGAAGAGACTAACCTATGTAGATATATGCAAATCCTATGCAAATACACATGTGGTCTTTCTAACTATTGTCAGAACCTCAATTTGACCCATGGGAATTCTTTATGGTAGATGCTAGCTTTCAGCTGAGGCTAAGCGCTGTTGATGAACAATTCCAGGTTTTACCTATGTTTAAACCATAATTAAGAAATATATTGATGGCAACCTGAACTTAATTAGCTTAATTGAATGTTGGAATTGATTGGGTCTTGCGAGAGCCTTCTCTGTGAAGCTAAGCCTTGGGGAGTTTGCAGGGGGTGGAAGTAAAACCGAACTTAAAAGCACGGAGCAGAAATGAAAAGGAATGGGCGAGGAGCCACTGGGAGCATTATTAAAGGGAAAAGATTCTTATCAGAGAGTTGAAAGAGGAATGCTTAGATTTCAAGTCACGCATAACATAGCTGTTCTAGGTCAGACCACTCAGTCAAATGGGGAAAAAAGAAAAGAAAAGAAAAGAAAAGCATGTTGGGAAGCAAGATTGTGTGAGATACAGAAGGGGAAGGAGGCATCCTTGTGTGGGAGTGAGGAAGTGTACCACCGTGAATACACAGTTGCCTCAGACTGACAGGACCATCCCAGTAACCCCAGACCATGTCAAGGGGCTCCATACAAAACCCTAAGGTCACACTCTAGCACCAGGGGAGGACTCAGGGAGCCTAGTGGTTAAAAACAAAGGATTTCAGCTGTGGTGCATGTCTTCTTTTGTCTTTATTAAGAATTAATTATGTAAGTTATCAAGTTACATTTTATAATGAGTGGCCTAATTTTTTCATTTAAAAACAACCACATTGTCTAGAGTTAGGCAGTCCTGAGATGGCATCCAAGCTCTGCCCCTTGTACAGTGTGACCGTCGCCTCCCTGAGCTCAGTTTCCTGACCAGATTTGGCAGTGCATGTCCGATCCACCGTGAAGGTGGACAGGTGCGTCACTCCTGGGATGCTGCTCAGTCCCTGCCTCACCTTCCTGTGAGGACCTGTGGCTTGTAAGAGCTAAAGCTGAAGTGCTGGCATGGCGCCTGCTTCCAGGCTCCCATTCCTTCCCATAGCCCTCTCTGCCTTGGTCCCCTCTGCCCTCTACCCTGGCGCGCCCCTTCTTTTCAGAGAAGCTCCTTCAGTTACTTGTCCAGAGGTGCTGTCCCTCGTTCCCCGCTTCCATTCTTTCTTTGGTGAGGTCTGCCCCACCCACGTGGCCTCTCCCTGTGGAGAGGGACCTTCTCGCTGAGTCCAACGTTGGCTTTGCCATCTGTATCTCACCTTCCAGGCCCCTGTCTTCCATAAAAGCTTCCCCTTCCACACACATGATGGTGACAAAATAAACTGGGACACAAAACATGAATTAGGTTTTCCATTTTGTTTTTATAATGATGTACCTATACATACATATACGTGCATTCAGATCTGGGTGTGTGGCTATGTGACCTCAGTTTTGCAGATGGGGTACCCATGATGTTGGAAAGGAAAAAAGAATGGTGGAAGGAAAAATAAAAAGCTCCTAGATGTTAATTCTAGGCATTGTTGGGATTTTTCAAAATTGTCTATGAAGGATATATTATTTTTAATTGGAAAAAATGAACATGATTTAAAAGAGAAACATGAGTGTACTAGCCTGGGAAGTCAATTACCTGCATCTCAGCCTTGTTCCTTATAGCCTGGGCCCTGTCCCTTGTGAGGACACCCCTGGTGACATGGTCCTCCAGCACTGATATTTGAGAGAAACGTAAATTTCTCCGACTGTCTGAAGCATCCTTTCCCAAGTTTTAGCTGCATGAGAAGCCAAACTTGCAGCCCATTTTCAAGAGAACAGCAGCTCAAATTTACAATACTGAAAAAACAGAATCCCCATTTCTAGCATTTCTAGAGGATTCAGAATCCCTTGAGGTAACATCTCACTTTACAGGAATATTTTCAGACATGACTTCCAATCTTGAGGTGGCATTTTCTTCCTTCTGGAGTGAGGATTGCATCTTGGAGTGCACCCTCCTGGGACTTCCAGGTTCTGCTAAGTGTCAACCTCATGGGTACCCTGTCTGCAAATCTGGGATCATGCAGCCACACACCCACAAACACACCCACCACCATCCCCACCCTGCCCATGACCACCACAGGCAGCTCCAGGTCCAGCATGAGGTCCCGGACTCACCTTGATTTGGGGCATTGCAGAACCAACTTAGAAGGTTCCTCCGACCTCAGGTTGTTTTGCTGCTCGTCTGGCTTGAGCACTCCCGATCACTTCTGTATGGTCCCTTGTGTTTGCGTCATTGTTTCCGGTAAGCTTTGTGGTACAACAGCCCCTTCTGACTGGCCTGGATCTCTTAATACCACTCGCCCTACCCACCCCAACTTCATAAGCTTACAAGTCAGTGAGAACACGCGGTCTGTGAAGATCACCATGGGATTTTTGCCTTTGAATTACTGGGAAGAGGCATTATATGAATATAATTATCCCTATAGTCCAGGATAAATCACAGTTGGTCATGATAATTTTAATAAGCAGATGAAATAGCTTTGTAAATGTTTGATGGAGAATTTTGGTGTCATACCCCTATGCTTGATCCAGTGTGTGTGTGTGTGTGTGTGTGTGTGTGTGTGTGTGTGTATGTGTATGTTTACACACGGGTTCTGCGTTGGTCAGTTTTGGTGCCATTATGTCTAGATTTAGCACGTTATGTTCAGATCATTTAGACTCTGCTTTCTGTCCATTCTGATTTTTTTGAGTGTTTCTTTGTAGCCTGGCCTATGATCCTTTAGAAGGGCCAGTGTCCTAGTTTGCTTTAAAAGGGCATGCATTCTTTCTTTGAGGTTATTTAATAGTTGAAAGGTCAAGCTCAAGAGATAGCCGCCTCACTTTAGAACCAGGCTTAATCTCTATGGCAATGCATCGGTGTTATAGTCTTGGGTGAATTAGTTAAACACCTTGTGCTTCAGTGTTCTTATCTTTAATACAGGGATAATAATTTCCTAGCTCATAAGGTCGCGGTGAGGATTAAATGAGGTGATAGTACATGTAAATATTTAGAACATTGCCTGGAACATTGTAAGTACTCAGTTTTTAGCAATTGTGTAGAGATGCGTATGTAACTTATTAATGATAGTTTCTATTTTTGTCTTTTTAGTTGTTAAGTCACTATCAAGAAGTTTATATGACTATCTCTTTATATTTCCAAGAGTTTTTGGTTCCTGTTTTGCCATTATGAAACAGTACATCTCAGTGCTTTATTGTAAAATGAGCCTTTTATCAATATAAAATAACCTTTGTCTCACATGATTTTTATCCTGAATTCTACTTTGAAATGTTGCCAATTCTTGCTTCCTTTTAGTTTACTTTGTGTGTTTGATAAACATTTGCCCAGCTTCATTCACCGGCTTTTCTTTTCCCTTCCTTCTTTCTTTCTTTTTTTTTTTTTTTTTTTTACTGTTCATTTCTTATAAGCAACATAGAGGTGAATTTTGCTTTTAACGCAATCTGAAAGACTTTATCTTTTACTAGGGGAACTTAAACCATTTATATTTACTGTCATAACTAATATGTTTGGTCTTATTCCTGTCTTTGTGTTTTATGCTTTCTCTTCTTTATACGTTCTTGCAGCTTCCTTTGTTTCCTGTGTTTTTCTATATGGACTGTCTTATCTTTGTACTTTTTTTTCTTCTTCTAGTGAGCTAAAAGCTAAATATCTGTTTTTAGCCCGTCCTGGGTAAACCTAAAAAAATGATCCCTGAGCTCCAATAGTGACAGAAGTGTAATGGTGGGTGAGCAGCCAGGCTACTGAGTGTGGAAGTCAATAAAATCGGTCTTAAACCTCAGAGGAATAGTGATGGCTGTTCCCTGAGCTCCCGTATCGCCGCTGTATAAAGCCCAAGTTCCTTGGCTCTATGTCACATTTCTGGACTCCCAGCCTCCCTATCTAGCCCTATCTCCTACTGTCCTTCGCTATGTGCTGTGTGTGTCAGGCATATCAAACTTCATACCATTTCCCAGAGCCGAGGGATTTTTAAACATCTCCACGGACCTTAGCGCAAACCGTTTCTTCTCTGCCTGAAAAAGCCCTTCAAGGCCTAATGTAGTATGTGTGTGTGTGTGTGTGTGGGGGGGGGGAGCTGAAGAGGGGTTTCTTCCCCTTGTATTGCCCCATTCTTCTGTAGATAACATTATGCAGTAGGACTTGTTGGCCAAACCTACCTGGCTTTGAGTCCCAGCTCTGTTCTTTGTGGCTGTTCTTATGTGGGTGCCCTGGGTAGAGCTAAAGTGTCCTCATTTGTACAGTGGGGACACTGACATCACGTCTCCCTTAAAGACTGAATGAGATAATGAGATAAGCATGGGAAACGCTTAGCAGAGTACATGGCGCCTACTAGGTAGGCAATCTATAGTTTAATAAATGAACAAAAGAGGGAAGAAATACAGAAGAGAGGAAAGGAAGAACTGGTTTTTAAATACGTATGATGCACTTTTTAAAAATCAAGGTCAGTGATATCTTGCTTTTCTTCAGAAAGACTAAAGCTTATGTCTGACCACCACTGCTGGCCCCTTTTAAATGAGGCTCCCCCATGTCCCCCTCTCTCTCTGGAGCAGAGTGGTGGTCACGTGGTCCACAAAGCATTTCACATGCAGACATCATCTTCATTTATATTGCCTGCCTGACACAGTCCCCAGGCCTAGGGCAAATTTATTAAAGTGGAGTCTATTTATTCAATTTATTAAACAGGAATATTTGAAGGGTTTTCATTTAGACGATTTATTCTGCTTGGTGCTAGAAGTCAGGCCTAAGTTCATTGGATAGAAGTTATAGGAGGGCAGATTTTAGCTCCACCTAAGATATAACAAAAGATTTGTCGAAGGGGGATGTGTTTGTTTCATTTAGTCATGTGACGTAAATTCATGAATCGATGCCTCAATCCGGAGCCAGAGAAGAGAAAATTACCATTGATCTACTTCTTGCTCTGTCGGGGACACTGTGGTAGGCTTTCATAGGTACTCTTGACTGAGTAAGGAAACATATTATCTCATTAAACAGATATTGAAAACTGAGGCTCAAAGAGGTTGCGATTTAACCAAGCTGAGCAGCAGCCAGCATGTGACTGCGTCTGGCTGACACTCAAACCTCTCTGTTCTCTGTACAACTCGTTCTCTTTCCCCTTGACTGTGCTGTCTGCCAAAACAGATAGAGGATCAGATCTGCATGCCCACCAGAAATTGGATGCAAGACTGAAAAATCCATCAGCCCACTCCCCCCGCCCCCGTCATCCTTTCTCCTTTATCTTCCTGCTGCCTCTCTATCCATCTCTGCCCGCCCTCAAATCAACCTCACTATGCGGCACAAAATTAGATACTTCATGGTTCTCACTATCACGTTACGTGTGTTATCAGACCACTTCTCAAAATTATGGCTCATCACAGGGACACTTCCTTCATCACAAGGCCTCACATGTAAGTGGTTTCCTCATTCAGATTTCACCTGGAGGTGCCCTAGTCATCAGCAGGAATGAGACCTGAAGTAGAAGAGTAGGTTTTCCCTGATGATATGCAAGGGATGGTGCAATTGCCAGGGCCCTGTCAGGGAGCAGAGTTAACCTCAGGTGGTTCAAAGAAAGACACTTTCATGCAAGGGCCACTTGCACATCTGTGGACAGGGTTCAAGTAAGTCCACAGGGATCAAGTGGGGGTGGTGAGGCATCCAAGGACGTCAACAGTGGGAACGTATGTCCACTTTCAGGGCTGAAGACACAAAAGGAGGGAATAGTGTTGTCTGAGAAGATGAGAGTCTGCGCTGTGGAGAAGCAGCTGGCCTGGAGCTCCATCCCCGGATGGGCACAGCTACTTCACAAGAGGCTCTAAAGCAGAGAGGAAGAGGGGAAGAAATACCCCTGCCTCTTTAGTTTCCTGCTCCTTGACCTCCTGCCATAGCTCCCTATTGGCAGAACCCAGCCAAGAGTCAAAAGGCGAAGAAGTCCGCATGAAGCTGTTCACGGGCATCAGTCTCCTGGGCCACAAAACAGGGCAGAAAAGGGTGGAAAATGGATGGCGGCAAGGGTCACACAGAAGATAACCAGTTCACGAAGGGAGATTGGATAAGGGATTTGGTGGGCTGAATGCAGGAGGAAAGCCCACGTTGAATCACCATAGCAGAGACCCTCTGCTTCTCTGGGGCCAGCTTTCAGAAAGGAAAGGGTTAGAGAATTCTCCAATGATTTCTTGTGGAGGCATCCGTCATCCATTCACACTGCAACCCCCGCAAATACTAGGCTGGCTACCGTGTGTCTGAGTCTCTTGAAGGATTTCTCCTGCATGTTCAGATCCATCCATTCATTCACCAGAGATTTACTATGCGTCACATATTATTTTAAATGCTGGGGATACAGTGATGAAAATGGTGCAACTCCAGTCCTTTAGCATGTCACCATATACTAAGGGAAATAGATGAAAGAATCAGTTATCTCAACATGTTAGTTGTAACATAAAAGTATGAGTGCTGGTCTGTGGGTTCACAGGTAATGTGAGTAATTTAGGATGATGATGTCTGGGTCTGAAAGGATGGATGGGAGCTTTATAGTGGCAGGAGAGGGCAGGACCATTCCTGGAAGACAACGTGGCAATGCCGTGTTACATAAGATTGAGAAGAGAGAGCGTGTTTAGGGAACAGCTAGAAAGTAATTATGGTTGGACCAATGGGCACAGATTGTATAATGGTCTATGGGGATAGAGAGCTTCCTGGGAGGGTCAAACCTGGTCAAATTCTTGCTTCTTCCAGTGCACCAAGTCAGGGGGAAGTGTTTCCCCAAAATGTCAGGCACTGCTGCTGCTGCCTGTTCCCTCACACGGCCTTCTACAAGAAAGCAAAAGGGAAGGGTGTCCCAGGGCCCAGGGTGTTCAACTCTGTGGGGAAAAGAGCTTAAAGGAACGTCAGGGAAGCTCTTAGGTGAGTAAGCACAAAGCCAAGTTCATTCCATTTAGCTGCTCTTTCTCCAAAGCTTTCTTGGTGCAGAGTTTTTCTGGAAAATGCCAATACAGGCTATGTCCCTGCCCTTAGGTAATTTCTAAATTGGTGACTCTTGGAAGGCTTCCTGGGACAAATAATTTGAACTGTTGCCGAAGTATAGAGGAAAGGAAACCAACAATTTTTGAAGCTCTGTTATGTGACAGATAACACACTAGATGCTTTTTCTATATTATCTTGAATAAGTCTTCTGGTAACTCTGTGAGGTGGGTGTTATTATTAGCCTACATTTGCAGATGGGAAACTGAAGCTCTGAGTAGTGACTTGTCCAAGATCATCCAAATGGATAGTAACCAGTGGCGAATTCGTACTCAATGGACATGAGTGCAAATCCTGCATTCTTGCCATTGTGCTATGTGTGTGCCTCTAACAGACAATGCAGGCTGCACACAGTCAGGGGTAGGAGCATTAGGGCAGAAAGAGGCCTTTCTTCTGTAAAGGGACGCCATCTGCCTAGCAAGGTTGTTGGGAAGATTTAATGAAATAGAATCCACTCTAGTTTCACACTTCTACCGTGTTTCCCTGAAAATAGGATCTAGCCGGACAATCAGTTCTAATGTGTCTTTTGGAGTAAAAATTAATATAAGACCCAGTATATATTCTATTCTATTCTATTATATTGTATTATATTGTATTATACTATATTGTATTGTATTGTATTGTATTGTATTGTATTGTATTGTATTGTATTGTATTGTATTGTATTGTATTGTATTATACCTGGTCTTATAGTAAAATAAGACCTGGTCTTATATTATATAAGACTTGGTCTATATTATAGTAAAATAAGGCCAGGTCTTATATTAATTTTTGCTCCAAAAGACGCATTGGAGTTGATTGTCCAGTTAGGTCTTATTTTCGGGGAAACACGGTAGGCCTTTGCATATGCCAATCCCACCGCCTGCAATATCCTTCCCATCCGCACAGCTCCCCATAGCTTTTGTTGCCTATGTTTTCCCTTTATCTCTCCCGACTTAGCTTCGGTACTCCTTCCACTAAGAAGCCTTGCACTGTCACGTAGTATTGAATGGACTTTGATTGTTTATTTGCCCCCCCCCCCACGCTGAGCTCCCTTCTCACTCTGCCGTGTGGCTTCAGCTCCAGCCACAAAATGTGTCCTGTGGAATGAATTCATGGCTTCCTGAGAGAGCCCGCAGCATAACAGGTGCTTCATAAATGATAGTTTCCCTTTTCGCTCTCCTTTTTTTCTGGAGGCAGCAGACATTTTGAATAAAGGCTTAAAGGCAAACAGGAAAACAATTATTTTATTTGAAATTTGCCTCTTCCAGGAAGTTTTGTAACAAACACAGCCTCTTTCCATGAAGGAGGTGAACACTGAGATGCTGTGCCTCCCCGGCTGACTGCCTAGCAGCTCCCAGGTCCACTTAACCTTACATGGAGAGGCTGGGGCCGTAGTGCTCCCGGTGGCTGCCTCTTACCTGGTAAGACGTGGATGCTCTTCCACTTATGGAGCGCGAGCAGTGCTAGCTGATGTATTGACAAGAGCACAGTGGCACACAAAGTAATAGTAAAACAGAATGATAATGCATTTCCTAATGGCCTCCTTCACAGCTGTGTACACTGATTTAATCTTTGCAAAGCGCTCTATTGTTTATGAGGCCTCTGGGTACAATTTTATGCCTGACTGAAGAGGTTGCTAATAGCTGCCATATTTGTGTTTAAGGACCTGCAAAGGATTAAACGAAGTATTTTAGAGCAATGAGCCATAATAAACTAATAATATATTACAAATAATAAATGGTTTTTAGCCAATAATTGACTACAAATCTAGTGAACTTTAAATGACAAAAATACTAATTATAAATGCAGTTGTTCCATGTCTCCGTCAATTGGGATGGAAAACTCAGAGACGGATAGGCGATGTGGGGCAATTCAGATCACTGGGGTAGGTGACATAGACACTGAACTCTTCTTTTGACGTCATGGCTAAGAACTGTCAGAGTCACTCAGTGAAATGCTGGGTTTCATTTCCATCTCATGGGGGTGGAGAAAGGGTCTGAGGAAACAGGCTGCTGGGTCTTAAGAAAAGGACTTCACATTTCCTTGAGCCTCTGCACTAAACCAGTTTATCTCCCATTTTCGCCCCTTGGCATACAGATGGAGAGATGAAGTATTTTACTTGGTATCATAGTTGGTAAGTGGCAAAGCCACAGAGTCACTGCAGAACTCCCAATCCCATGCTCTTGTCACCAAATCTGATTACCTCTCTTGTCTGAGCCCTTTGTGAGACAAAGAAGGGAAGTCTTTCCTTTCAACATTTTGGAAGAATGTATTTCTATACCTTCTCCCTATCTCAACCATAGCAGTTATTTTTCTTCTCTCATGGGCAATATACTCATTATCTAAATTTTAGATCATATTTTAAAAACTCAAGATGAAGGATAAAATCACCTGTAATTCCATCATCCAAATAAATTACTGTTAACTTTCTGTTTGTATTTTCTTCAAGGATTCTATTCTGTGTAAATGTAGTAAAATATTGAGATTATATTTTATGACTCTTTAGTATCTTAATTTTTTAAAAGCAGCATTATTTGATGTTTCTTGAAAAACATTATTTTGTAATTGCATAATATTCCATGGCATATAGTCCCTACTGATGAATATTTAGGCTGTTTCCAATTTTTTGCCTTATCATTTAAAAATTAATAAAAATTGAGTGTACGGTAGCACAGTGCATGAGACATTCCATGTGTTGTGTAAATGAGCAGATCAATCTTTGCATGCATTTCTGATCATTTCTTTTGAACAAATTTCCAAAAGTAAAGGTTGCTGCATGAAGTTACCTAAATATTGCCAGACTCTTGATATATATTCCCAAATTGCTTTCTAAAGGGGCAATAGCAATTTCCAGTGAGTGTATGATAAGCATTCATAAATTCTGGAACCTGTTTTTTTAAAGGAAACTTAGTTATTAATATATTTGTACTTAACTTCCTCACTGTGATAAATTAAATGAAATGCAGTTAAGAAAACTCATTCCTGAGAAATTCACTATTAAGTGAAAAAATATATATATGTACACACACACATTTATTGAGGATTTACCATGTATTTTTCTAAGCACTTTACATATAGTCATACCTTTAATTTCTTAATAATGTCGTGAGGCAGATATTGAAACTCTGAGATGTTTGTTAAGTTGCCTAGCATCAAATAGCAATATTAGGATGGGACGCACACTCTATTTCTCATCGAGTGGTTATAGTTATGAATGAAACAGTTATATGAAAGGTGAGTTATGATATAGTATGGTGAGTGTTATGATAGAAGAATGTGAACAAATGAAAAGAATGCAGAGGAAGTCTGAAAGGTTCAAGGAAAGATTTACAGAGAATATTAAAGGATAAATCAGAGTTTGCCAAAGACAAAATGAAAACTCACAGTAGTTAAAAAAGAACAGCAAATACCAAACATTGGATTATAAAAAGCAGCCGAGGGAGAGAGGAAGGTGGGGAGGCAGGGAGAAAGCAGGCTAGGGCATTCAAGGAGTCACAAGTAATAAAGGAAGGAAATAATAGTTATGGTTCTAGGCTCTAGAGTTACCATACCTTGCCTCAAATGCAGCTCTTGCAATTGTCAGCTATTTGACTGTGTGATGCTTAATGTGACAAAATATGTAAAGGCTTAGTAGAGTGCCTGACACAGAATAAATACTCAATAAGTATTCACTGCTGGGGATTGTGGTGGACATGATCTAATTTAGAATGAAGGGGATATTTTAGGACAGGAATCCCTGAGATGTCACCATCTGGGCATCCACCCACTCTGCATATTTAAGGTCAGATCTGATTTGGAACAAAGAATAATCATCTTTCAGGCCGAAGGGAAACAACCTGGAAGTTACCTTGGACAGGTCAAACAGGATGCTGTGAAGATTGGAGAGTATGGCATAAGAGTGGCGAGATGGACATATTGGAGATGTTTCACCTACAAAAAGGAGATCTGGGGATACTTTAATGAATAGCCAATGAAAAGCACTTGGCCCCGTGTCCATACTAGCACCCACTGAATGGTGTTAAGAATAGGAAGTTGGCACAATCAGATTTATGTTTTTTTTTTCAGAGATCTTTCTGGTTACTGCTTGGAAAATGTATGAGGAATAGAGGTAGAAGGTGCAAAAAAAAAAGGTGGGAGAGAGAGAGACCTGTTGTGTGTATCCCTGTCCAGGAGAGAAACACTGCTAGTTTGGACTAGGGTGGTGGTGGTGAAGATGGATTTGAAAAACATTCAGGAGGTAGATTTTGATTTTGAGAAGAGCAGAAGGAGAGGGAGAAGTCAGGGATCACTCCTAGGGTTCCGTCTTGAGGAACTAGATGGATGGAGATGAAGATAGATGGATGCATTTTCTGAGATGAGGACCCTGGAGGGAGATCATGTTTTGGGGGATGCGATGAAGTGTTCAGTTTGTTGAATGAGTGATGAGACTTTATGCCATAGATCAGGACATATTTCTGGCTTTTCTCTTTTACTAGGGAGATAGGAAGGGTGTAGAAGGAAGGTGTGGAAGTCTCTGATATAGGGAAAAAGACAAGATCTCTGTTAGCTATTATGTGCTGCAATAACCCTTGCTGTGTTTATTGCCCATTTAATAGAGTGTACATTACAACCCACAGTGATAATCAAGAGATGGGGGATGCCGAATTAGATGCAGAGATACCATAGGTGGGAAATTTATTTCACTGCGAAAAGGTTCTCGTTTATGAAAATGGATTCTGGTTAAATCTCTGCCCCTGCCTCCTTTCAGCTCTCCTTCCCTCATCCCCAAAAGAGTGAGTACAGATGCTTTTTGAACCAGAGTGATTGGAGGCAGAGAATCATTTTTATTATTATTTTTAATTAAAGTTTATTAGGGTGACAATTGTTAGTAAAGTTACATAGATTTCAAGTGTACAATTCTGTAATACATTATCTATATCTCACATTGCGTGTTCACTACCCAGAGTCAGTTCTCTTTCCATTACCATATTTTAGACCCCATTTACCCTCTTCTACAGCACCCCCTCCTTACCCTCTGGTAACCCCTAAACTATTG
Source organism: Rhinolophus sinicus (assembly GCF_036562045.2). NCBI lineage: Eukaryota > Metazoa > Chordata > Mammalia > Chiroptera > Rhinolophidae > Rhinolophus > Rhinolophus sinicus. Next base: position 26,300,829 of record NC_133756.1, on the reverse strand, counting down.
TCTATGTCTACGAGTTTTGTTCCTTCATTTGTCTTGTTCTTTTGTTGTTTTAGTTTTATATACCACATATCAGTGAAATCATATTGTTCTCTGCTGTTTCTGTCTGACTTTTATCACTTAGCGTAATAATCTCAAGATCCATCCATGTTGTCACAAATGGTCCTATTTCATCTTTTCTTATGGCAGAGTAGTATTCCATTGTGTATATATACCATATCTTCTTTATCCAATCATCTATCAAAGAACACTTTGGTTGTTTCCATGTCTTGGCCACTGTAAATAAAGCTGCAATGAACATTGGAGCACACGTGTCTTTATGTATAAATGTTTTCAGATTTTTTTGGTAGATACCGAGGAGAGGGATTGCTGGGTCATATGGTAATTCTATTCTTAACTTTTTGAGGAACCTCCACACTGCCTTCCATAGCGGCTGCACCAATCTGCGTTCCCACCAATAGTGTGTGAGGGTTCCTTTTTCTCCACAGCCTCTCCAACACTTGTTACTATTTGTCTTGTTGATGATAGCTTTTCAAACTGGTGTGAGGTGATATCTCATTGTGGTTTTTATTTGCATTTCTCTGATGATTAGTGATGTTGAGCATTTTTTCATATGTCTGTTTGCCATTTGTATGTCCTCTTTGGAGAAATGTCTCTTCAGGTCCTCTGCCAATTTTTCAATTGGGTTGTTTGTTTTATTGTGGTTGAGTTGTATGAGTTCCTTGTTTATTTTGGATATTAGCCCCTTATCGGAGGTGCTGTTTACAAAAATCTCCCATTCAGTTGGTGGCCTCTTTATTTTGTCGATGGTTTCTTTTGCTGTGTAGAAGCTTTTCAGTTTGATATAGTCCCATTCATTTATTTTAACTTTTACTTCCCTTGCCTTTGGAGTCAAATTCATAAAATGCTCTTTGAACCCAAGGTCCATAAGTTTAGTACCTATGTTTTCTTCTATGCAGTCTATTGTTTCACGTCTTATGCTTAGGTTTTTTATCCATTTTGAATTAATTTTGGTACATGGTGACAGACAGCAGTCCAGTTTCATTTTTTTGCACATTTCATTCTCCCAGCACCATTTATTGAAGAGGCTGTCTTTTCTCCATTGTATGTTTTTTAATTCTTTGTCAAAAATTATCTGTCCATATATATGTGGTTTTATTTCTGGGTTTGCAATGCTATTCCATTGGTCTGTGTGTCTGTTTTTCTGCCAATACTGTGCTGTTTTGATTATTGTAGCCCTGTAGTACAAGCTAAAGTCAGGGAGTGTGATACCTCCAGTATTGTTCTTTTTTCTTAGGATTGCTTTGGCTATTTGGAGTCTTTTGTGGTTCCATACAAATCTGATGTTTTTTTATTCTATTTGTTTTAAATGCCATTGGGATTTTGATGGGGATTGCATTAAATCTGTATATTGCTTTGGATAATATGGCCATTTTAACTATGTTGACTCTTCCAATCCATGAGCACGGAATGTCTTTCCATTTCTTTGTGTCTTTAATTTCTTTTAAAAATGTCTTACAGTTTTCAGTATATAGGTCTTTCACATCCTTGGTTAAGTTTATTCGTAGGTTTTATTCTTTTTTTTTTTTTTTTTGCAGTTGCAAAAGGAAGTTTTTTGTTGTTGTTGTTGTTTTTCATTTCTTTTTCTGAGATTTCATTGTTAGTGTATAGAAATGCAATGGACTTTTGTACGTTGATTTTTTAGCCAGCAACTTTATTGTATTCATTTATTGTTTCTAATAGCTTTTTGGTGGAGTCTTTAGGGTTTTCTATATATAGCATCATGTCATCTGCAAAGAGTAACAATTTAACGTCTTCATTCCCAATTTGGATGCCTTTTATTTCTTTCTCTTGCCTGATTGCTCTGGCGAGGACTTCCAACACTATGTTGAAAAGCAGACGTGATAGGGGACAGCCCTGTTGTGTTCCTGAAAGTAGATCGAAGGGCTTCAGTTTTTCACTGTTAATTATGATATTAGCTGAGGGTTTGTCATATATGGCTTTTATTACATTAAAGTATATTTTATTAAGTGTTTTAATCATAAATGGATGTTGTATCTTGTCAAATGCTTTTTCTGCATCAATTGATATAATCATATGTTTTTGTCCTTTATTTTGTTTATGTGATGTATCACATTGATGGATTTGCATATGTTGAACCATCCTTGTGCCCCTGTGATGAACCCCACTTGGTCATGATGAATAATCTTTTTAATGCATTTAATGCATTCCATTTGCTAGAATTTTATTTAGGGTTTTTGCATCTGTATCAGAGATGTTAGTCTGTAGTTTTCTTTTTTTGTGTTATCCTTACCAGGTTTTGGTATCAGGGTAATATTGGCCTCATAAAATGAGTTAGGGAGTGTTGTCTGCTCTTCAGTTTTTTGGAAGAGTTTGAGTAGGACAAGTATTAGATCCTTTTTGAATGTTTGGTTGAATTCACTAGTGAAGCCATCTGGTCCCTGACTTTTGCTTTTGGAAAGGTTTCGGATGACTGATTCAATTTTCTTACTGGTTATCAGTCTATTTAGATTTTCCAATTCTTTGTGATTCAGCCTAGGAAGGCTATATGTTTCTAAGAACTTGTCCATTTCTTCTAGGTTATTGAATTTGGTGGCATATAGTCCTTCATAATATTCTTGGATGATCCTTTGTTTTTCTGTGGCATCCATGATAACTTCTCCTCTTTCATTTCTGATTTTGTTTATTAGTGTCTTTTCTCTTATTATCTTAGTCTAGCCAAGGGTTTGTCAATTTTATTAATCTTTTCAAAGAACCAGCTCTTTGTCACATTAATTTTTTTCTATTGTCTTTTTGTTCTTTATTTCATTTAGTTCTGCTCTGATTTTTATTATTTCCTTTCTTCTGCTGACCTTGGGTTTCATTTGTTCTTTTTTTCTAGTTCTTTAAGATGTAACATGAGGTTATTTATCTGGGCTTTTTCTTGTTTCTTGAAATAGGCCTGTAATGATATAAATTTCCTTCTTAAAACTGCTTTCGCTGCTTCCCAAAAATTTTGTTAGGATGTATTTTCATTCTCATTTGTTTCTTTGTATCTTTTGATCTCTCCTCTTGTTTCTTCTTTGACCTGGTCATTCTTTAAAAGTATGTTGTTTAATCTCCACGTATTTGTGTTTTTTCCTGCTTTCTTTTTTGCAGTTGATCTCCAATTTCAAAGCCTTGTGATCAGAGAATATGCTTGGTATGATTTCAATCTTCTTAAATTTGCTGAGGCTAGTTTTATGTTCCATTATATCATCTTTCCTTGAGAATGTTCCATGAACACTAGAAAAAAAATGTGTAGTCTGATGTTTTAGGATGAAGTGCTCTATAAATGTCAATTATGTCTATTTCATCTAATGTGTCATTTAGGGCTGCTGTTTCTTTGTTTTCTGTTTGGATGATCTATCCATAGCTGTCAATGATGTATTTAAGTCCCCTATTATAATTGTGTTTTGGTCAATTTCTCCCTTTAGTTCTGTTAGTAGTTGCTTGGTATATTTCAGTGCTCCCTGATTGGGGTCATAAATATTGATGACTGTTATGTCTTCTTGTTGTATAGTCCCCTCTACCATTATGAAATGTCCATCTTTTTCTCTTGTTACCTTTTTTATCCTAAAGTCTGTTTCATCTGATATCAGTATGGCTACACCTGATTTTCTCTGGATCCCATTTGCTTGGAGTGTCAATTTCCACCTTTTCATTTTGAGTCTATGTTTGTCCTTGTAGCTGGATGTGTCTCTTGGAGTCAATATATGGTTGCGTTTAGGTTTTGTTTTTGTTTTTTTTGTTTTTTAAGATTTTATTGGGGAACAGTGTGTACTTCCTGGACTTTTTCCAAGTCAATTGTTGTCCTTTCAATCTTAGTTGTGGAGGGCGCAGTTCAACTCCAGGTCCAGTTGCCATTGTTAGTTGCAGGGGACACAGCCCACCATCCCTTGCGGGAGTCAAAGAGTCGAACCGGCAAAGTTGTGCTTGAGAAGATGCTCTCCAACCAATTGAACCATCAGGAGCTCAGCAGCAGCTCAGCTCAAGGTACCGTATTTAATCTTAGTTGCAGGGGGCGCCGCCCACCATCACTTGTGGGAGTCGAAGGGTGGAACCAGCAACCTTGTGGTTGAGAGCCCACGCTCCAACCAGCTGAGCCATCTGGCCACCCAGAAGCTGAGCAGCAGCTCATTGACTTCATTTTAGTTGCAGAGGGTGCAGCTTCCTGGCCCATCTGGGAATCGAACCGGCAGCCCTGTTGCCCAGAGTTCTGGCTCTAAAGAACTGAGCCAACCATCCGCCCTGGGTTTAGTTTTTTTTATCCAATCTGCTACTCTGTGCCTTTTTATTGGTGAGTTCAGTCCATTTACATTTAGGGTGATTATTGATATGTGAGGACTTCCTATCATTCTATCTTTGGTTTTCTGGTAAGACTGTGTCTCCATTGTTTCTTTGCCTTTTTGTTGTCTATTATTTCTGTGTGGTGATATTCTATGATTTTTCCCTCTGTTTCTTCTTTTGTTATGTTACATATTTCAATTCTGGATTTTTTTTTTTTTTTTTGAGTGGTTACCATTAAGTTTATGTAAAAGAAAGTTTGATATTTAGAGTATTCCATTTTCTTCAGTATGCTTACTTTCTTCATTCCCATATTCTGGTTCAGGCCTTTACTCTCCCTCCTTTTATGTTGTGGTTGCCACAAATTATCCCTATTGATGCTGATCGAATAGCCTACTTCAGTATTTCTTGCAGTTCAGGTCATGTGTTAGAAAATTCCCTCAGCTTCTGTATGTCCGGAAAGGTCTTTATTCCTCCTTCATAGCTAAAGGATATCTTTGCTGGATATATTATTCTTGGCTCATAATTTCTCTCTTTCAGTAGTTTGAATATTTGGTTCCACTCCCTCCTGGCTTGTAAAGTTTTTATTGAAAAATCTGATGATAATCTAATGGGCTTTCCTTTGTAGGTTACCGTCTTCTTTTCCCTGGCTGCCTTGAGGATTCTTTCTTTGTCATTGATTTTAGACAGCTTCAATACAATGTGCTTTGGAGAAAGCCTGTTGAGGTTGAAGTAATTAGGTGTTCTATTTGCTTCTTGGATTCGAGGATCCAGTTCTTTCCATAAGTTTGGGAAGTTCTCATCAACTATTTATTTGAATATACTCTCTGTTCCCTTCTCTCTTTCTTCTCCTTCTGGTATGCCCATTATTCTTATATTGCTCTTTCTGATGGAATCAGAAAGTTCTTGTAGAGTTATTTCATTTCTTTTAAGTCTCAAGTCTCTTTCTTCTTCCATCTGTGTCATTTCCAGATTTCTGTCTTTGATGTTACCGATTCTTTCCTCCATCTGGTCAACTCTACTACCTAAGCCAGCTAGTTCATTCTTTATTTCTTTTATTGAGTTCTTGATCTCCAGAAATTCTATTTTAAAATTTCAATCTCTTTGGTAAAATGTTCATTTTGTTCTTTGATTGTGTTTCTGAATTCATTAAACTGACTGTGGGTGTTTTCTTGCATCTTGTTGAGTTTTTTTAAGAACTGCAATCTTGAATTCTCTGTCATTTAAGTCACATATTTCCATGTCTTTAAGTTCATTTCCTGGAGACTTTTCATTTTCTTCCTGAGCTGTCTTGTTACCTTGGTTATTCATGGCAGTTAATGATTTATTATTTCTCTTCCTAGACATCTACAGGAGTGGGTTCTGCAACAGGTTGATAGAAAGAGGTATTTCTTTTGTTTTCCAGTAAGTGGTGGTAGACTGTTTTATTTTCTCTCCAACTGCAGCCTTTTATTCTCTCTCACACCGTAGTGTTATATTTTCTCTGCACTATTCCAGCTTCTCACACAATGGGGGGATTCCCTGGAAGGTGGGCTTCTCCTCTGTGAACAGTTCTCCTGGGTCATAGGGCACCGTCTCCATGGGTGTGTGGAGGGGTGTGGAGAGCTTCTGAAGTTCCAAAGCTCTTCCTGCACCAGATTCAGAGCCTGTGTGTTTCAGCAGCTCTGTTTACTCTTGCAGAGATACACCCAGATAGGTGGGGACTGGGGTGGGTGGGTTGTGAGAGGTGGCCCAGAGCAATGGCAACAATGACCACCACAGCCGGTCCTGCTTCCATGGCTCCCTCCCCTTTGCCAGAACTAGGTGGGTGGTGAGTCCATGACTGCAGACCACAGTTCTCAGAACTGCAAATATTCTGTTCTTTTGATCTGACACTGCTACTGTTCTGCTTGCAGCACCGGGCAGGTGGGGATGGGACGAGCTCTGGGAGGGGAGGGAGGGGGCGGCTAGTCTCAGTGCCTAAGGCTTCCATTCTCTGCTCGGCAGTGAGGGCTTAAACCACCGTTTTCAGCCTTCTTCCCTCAGTCTTTGCTCCAAGGTCTCCGTCGTGAGCGTTGGGTTCAGCCGTGTTATATGCTGCCCCCTCAGCCCTGTGGGCCATAAGCAGAGCCCTAGCAGTCCGAGTTCTTCCCTCTCCCGCAGCTGCGGTAGTTCTGGGAAGCAGCGAGCTCGGAGCACCGAACTAGGTCTGTGTCCTGTGCCCACGCAGCCTCGTCTCACTTCTCCCTTCCCTTCTCTCCTGCTTGTGCAGTTTGCCCGCCTTTAGATGATTTCAGTAGTGGGCCTCTTCGTCTTGCCTGTCTGCTGCACAGGGAGTTCTTTGTGGAGTTATAGTTGTTCAATTTGTTGTAAATTCCAGGGGAGATTTAAAGAGGCTCACCTCTCGTTGACATTTTATGACATCATCTTTTTTTTAAGAACCATTTTTTAAAAGATGGGTATCATTGGAGAGATAGGGATAGGATAGGCTAAGGAGTGAGTAACCCAAGGGATTGTGGAGTCCGTCATTTTCCCTGAAAGGGAATGACATGCTAAGTATTGAAAGTCACCTTTGCTACCATTTTCCTGGAAAGAGTATAGGACTGGAACCCTTCAGAGCAATGGTCAAAATCCTGATTTACCCAAGATTAGCTATATTGCATTATGATGAGTTTCTTCACTTTCCTAGCCTTAGTTTGCTCATTTGTTAAATAGGGATCATAATAACTTCTTCACAGAGTTGTTGCAAAGATTAAATGACAAAACATTAATTAGACACCAAATGCATCAGTGGAAATGCAGTAAGTGTTAATTCCTCCTTTTTCTCCCCACTGTTTACTTTTCCTACTTTATAGTTTCAGACTTGGTCATCACATATGCCTGGCCTTGAGTTGGGTTTAGAGTGAGCCTCATGAAAGTGGGGGGTCCTAATATTTGGGATCACTAACCATCCGTTTACCTTGGGGCCTTGACCCAAACAGGTTGAGTGCCTATATCAGCAAAGGATCAGGGTGGCTGTGAAGGGATGTCAGGGGCTTTCATCATCTAGGCAGTCCTGCTTGTGTATCCTCAGAGGCTTGGCTATGTTCAGGTATCTTGGAAACAGCAGCATCTGGTGGCTGCCTGAGCAGTAACTCGGCTGCAGGCTTCAGGGGGAGCGAGTCACAACATCTGTGTTTCTCCAGCAAAACAGCAGGGCTATTAAAATAGCTCTTAGGCACGATCTATCACTGCACTGTCTCCCTTGTTTGCACAGGTTGTCACTGGAGAAGTGTGAGTCTGGAGACAGCCTGATGTATTGGTGGAGCACTAGAAGGGAAACCAGGAGGCTTGGGTTCACGTCCAGGCTTTGCCAACCACTTACTGGGTGACCTTGGGCAAGTCATGTGGACTCTGTAGGCCTCCCTTTCATGATTTCAGTGTCCCCAGAGGCATTCTACGGTTTATAATGACAATTGCTGCTTGAGGAATAGATAGGATTAATAGCTGAAGGCTTCTTTGATATAAGACATTGGAAAAAATTGTTCCATTTCCCTATGACTTACTTTTCTCATGTGAAAGCAGGGATGCTGATAGCTACCATAAAAGTTGGTTATAAAAGTTGACTTAGATGGTGATTATAAACTTCCAGACATGGTCCCAGGCATATAATAATCACTCAGCAAATGTCAGACTCCTTTCTCCCCCTAGGTCACAATGTTTCCTAATATCAGTGCTGAATCATGGGGCCACTGCTGTTTAGTCTGAGCAGAGAATCTAAAATCCTCTTAACAATCATTGTGATCAAATGTGCTATGTCTCTTACTCACACCCTATCCTCTAACGCATTAATTTTTCATAGGTCCTTTTGCGCATATTGCTCCATTCACCAAAGAATGCTCCTCCTTCACTCATTCTTCATGGTTTGACAAAAATGGTTCTCCATGAATCTTTGAACCCTGTCTAAGGAGAACTGATATCTCTTTTAGTGAAACTAAACTCAGACCCCTCGAGTTTAACAAACAAGGGAGGGCCTGTGTTACCCTGTTGCCTGAATACACTTCTGTCAACCACATGGGAGGATGGGGGTTGGCCTCAGCCCTGGGAGACATTCAGGGCCACCTTTCTATTTCTTCTGCTCCCTTGTGTATGTCCCCTTTGTACTTTGTATAAATAACCTAGTGCCTGGCACATAGGAGGTACTAATGGATGTTTGGAGAATAAATTAAATATGTATCTAATTCCACAATAATTATTCATTGAGTCTCTACTGTGTGTAAAGAGGCAGTCAGCATGAACTTTCTCTTCATATTATTTAGCTATGTTTTTTTTTCCAAAATGAGGTTAATTGATTCTTTTTAGTGGAATGTGGGGAATCGGGGCAGCAAAATTTATATTGTCTTAAAGCTCATTTTATACTTCAAACCAGCATTCCTTACCTCAGTGTGATATTGTAGCTAAAACTATGTGAATTTACTGCAATTTGAAATCACTGTATCACTATTACAGTGCATATTGTTATCTGTACACTTGTTTAATACTACTTTATATTTCCACATTTTGTAGTCGAATGCATTAGACTACAGAATATTCCAATTCATCTTCTTCTGTTTGGGATTTTAAATAGGTTAATAGGATGCAAATATAAGACACATTTTTGCATTCTGTTACAAATATTGTACAGAGATATTGCTATGCTGTTTGGGCAAAATGTAATGAAATGTAATTTAATATGATACTTTCAAGCACATTAGATTGTTCCTGCGGGCTTTATGGCCGTGGTCCTAAACTGTGTTAAACCATAGCTAAAACAAGTCTGAACAAAATGAGTTTCTTTCCTCGTTTTGCTGGCCTCTCCTCGTTTGATGACTTTCTGTCACCTATGCCAAATGATGTTTTGGGTTTCATGTGGTTAGATCAGGCTAGAAATGAGTTTGAAAATATTCAGTTCTCCTCATGAGAATGTATTGCTGTTTCCACTTTTAGCCTGCTCTTCAATTCACCAACCATTCTATGTATTTATTAATTCACCAAATTCATTCACTCATTCATGTATTTATTCAACTCTGCATCTTGCTCCGTGCTCCTGGCATAAATCTTTGTTTTCCCACACTCTTTCCCAAGTGTAAGCTCGTGTGGCCCAGGGCAACCTGCTTAGCTGGGGCCCAGGACAGTGCCTGATGCTTAGAACGGGTTGAATACATGAGAACAGGAAGATTGGGAGCGAGTGTTCTCTATTATGTAGTGAAGATTCCTTCCTTATAAGGATTAAATAAAATGCAATCTATAAAGTATGTGATGCAATGTAAGACGTACAGCACTCAGAGTTCATAGGAAAAATGCATAAATGAACCCCTTCCCAAATCTGTAAAATAAGAAGTCAACGCTACTTATTGGTTTGTTTCAGAATTAAATAATAGGCCAATAGCACCTAAAAGAGTGCCTGGCATGTAATAGGTGGTTAATTTGATCTCTTTCCTAAAGAAAGATAGCATGATTCACCACCCATAATATGCAACAGCAATAACCAAGCAGACTCACTGGGGGCGGATTGATAAATCCCTGACTTTTGATTATCCTGGAAAAGGACTGTGAGCACAGAGATCTTCCTTAGTCTCAGCCCCTACCACTTAGGCCGTCCTTTCCAGGCTTGCTCCATTTCCCTTTCACCTGCCCCCACAGAGCTTCCCTCCTCCCAACCTGAGCTCACATGCCTGATGGGTCAGGTAGGGAATATCGGGCTTCATGGGGGGGAAGGGAAAAGGGGAAGGGAATTCTCACAGCTCTTAATCCCTCTCCTCCAACCCCACAATGATACCCTAAGGTCAGTTTTGGGTGGACCCCAGCCCATCGGTAGCCCCTGTCTGATCATGCTCCCTCCCCTTAAAAAAACCCAAGCGTCTGAGCCCAGTTCCCTCTGAAAATAGACAAATCTACTCTAGTTCTTTGAGTGATGAAAGACTCAGGACAGAACAAGTGAAAAGACTGCAGCTACTTTGACTCCCTCTATCCTTCCCCTCTTTGCCCCTCCACAAATTGAATCCTCTCTGTTGACTGCACATCTGCATTTGAGCAGGCAGGCTACAATTATTCAATGACAGCCTGCCCTGATTTCCACCATGAAAGATCCAGGGCTGGCTGAGATGACCCAGGCGTGACCATTCTCTGTCAGCAGTGCTGGAAAGAAGCATCTGACTTAAAACACACAGCAAAGGAGAGCACAATTGTTGGCCGTTCTCAGGAGTCATTTGAAATGCTTGGCCAAGATCTCCATAAAGAGCCAACAGAACCTTCCTGAAGATTCCACTTTTCTGATATCTCAGTAGGGTCCTATTGATGGCTCTTAACAACTGACCTTATGACAAGAATGGCTATCCAGAGGCGTGGTTGCCACTTATTTTCCTTTCATTTATTGGCCCAGGATCTAAAGGTTGGAGGAAAAATGAGAGATAACCCCCAAAGTCCTGCTCTTCTGTGCCCCACCCTCCTTTCACCTGGTTAACTTGACTTATTCTTCACACTTCAGCTCAAATGTCATTTCCTCAGGGAAGGTTTCTATGATACCTCTATTTAAGTCTGACTAGACTGTTGTCTGGTATGGCCTTTTGTGCTCTCCCTTTCTGCATCAGCTTGCAGTTTATTTTCTATAGACATGTATGTATATGACATATTGATGTGTATATATAATACGTGTGTGTATGTGTGTGTGTGTTTTATTTTTGAATGATTATCCTACTGTGTGATTAATGTGTATCCTTTCCACTGGAATATGGTTTATTCCCCAGCACAAAGTACAATCCCTGGTACAGAGTAAGTCCTTGATGAGTATTTATTGAAGGAATGATTGGACAAATAAAAGAAATATGGTCCAAATAAAAATAAAAGAAAGTGGTCAAAAGGTAAAACTTCCAGGTACAAGATAAATAAGTTCTGGTGAGATCATGCATAGTAGCCTGGTGACTATAGTTAATAATACTGCATCATATATTTGAAAGTTTCTGAGAGTAATCTTCGAAGTTCTCGTCACAAGAAAAAAAATTGTAATTGTGAAATGATTACTGTGGTAATCGATTTGCAATATACACATATATCAGATCCTCATTCTGTACAGCTAAAACTAATATGACGTTATATGTCAATGATATCTCATAAAACTAAGGGGAAACGATTACAAATTTTTAAAACTCAAAAAATAGGTAAATATCTACTATTTGGTTAATCTGAGGATTTTTTCCCCATAGCCCATGAATGAGCCAATGTTTCAGGGAGACCCAAGACCATCCACACTTTCAGTGTTTCACTAGAAAGACTCACAGGACTCAACATCTGGTCAGTCATACAGCTAAGGTTTATTCCTGAGGTACAGCAAGAATATGTAGCTGGATCAGTAAGTGAAAAATGTCAGGGGACCATGGAGTCATCAATATTCAGGATTCCTAATGTCTCTCCCTCACATGAGGGGGTCACACAGAATGCACGCTACGCCCAAGAGTGAAAACGAAGCAACCTTGCTAAGGAGGTTCTGGAAGCCCCTTTGAGACTTAGTGCCCACAGTTTTTTACAAGGGGCTGGTGACATAGGCACTCTCTGCCTAGCAAGTACAAAAATTTCAGTCTCCAAAAAAGAAACCAGGTGTTCAGTATAAACCACATAGTTTGTATAAACAGTCTAGGTACAGTGAACCAGTCTTATCAGGTAGGGACCATTTAAAGAGCCAAGTTTCCTGTCACCAGCCAAGGACCAATCTTGTAAGAAGGTCCTTTCAAACAGTAGCCTCAGGCCTGTTATGTTAATTCTTCCCGGCACAGAGGACTACCTCTTATTTTTCCGTGTTTGTGGGGAGACACACATACTCACATACATGTGTACACACTAGCCAACAACTGGGTGAGAGAGGTTGTTTAGTGACGTAGGTAAAAGAGCCAACTCTGGTATCACACTACCTGGATTGAAACCCTATCCATAATTGCTGTGCGTTGCCTTGGACAAACTTTTTACTTTATTTTGTTATTTTTTAATTATATTAGTTTCAGGTGTACAAAACATAATGGTTAGCCATCTACACCCCTGACAAGGTGGTAACCCTCCTCCAAGTCTACTACCCCTCTCACATCGTATAGAGCTGTTACAGTACCATTGACTATATTCCCTATGCTGTACTTACATCCTGTGATGATATATGAGTTCTGACAATTAAGTTCATGGACTTGTTGCAACGATGTTGCTAACCTTTTTTGATATCAGAGGGATTATTCATTATGAATTTGTACCAACTAGACAAACAGTTAACCAAGTTTACTATTTGGAAGTGCTGAAAAGGCTGCGTGAAAAAGTTAGACAACCTGAAATTTTGCCAACAATTCATGGCTCTTGCATCATGACAATGCACCAGCTCACACGGCACTGTCTGTGAGGGAGTTTTTAGCCAGTAAACAAATAACTGTATTGGAACACCCTCCCTACTCACCTGATCTGGGCCCCAATGACGTCTTTCTTTACCTGAAGATAAAGGAAATATTGAAAGGAAGACATTTTGATGACATTCAGGACATCAAGGGTAGTAGGATGATAGCTCTGATGGCCATTCCAGAAAAAGAGTTCCAAAATGGTTTTGAAGGGTGTCCTAGTTGCTGGCATCGGTGCATAGATTCCCCAGGGGTGTGCCTCGAAGTTGACTGTAGTGATATTCAGCAATGAGATATGTTGCACTTTTTCTAGGATGAGATCATGAACTTACTTGTCAGAATTCGTATATATAATTATAGTTGACATTCAATATTATTATTCTTCGGCTTCAGGTGTACAGTGCAGTGGTCAGGCATCTACACAATCTATGAAGTGATCCCCCTGATAAGTCCAGTGCCCATCTGGCACTGTATATGATCTTTACAACATTATTGATTATATTCCCCACACTGTATTTCATATCATGACTATTTTGTGACTACCAGTTTGTACTTTCTAATCACTTCACCTCTCCCCTATCCCCCAACGTCCCCACCCCCGCATCTAGCAACCATCACTAGTAATCAAAACAGCATGGTACTGGCATAAAAACAGACACATAGATCACTGGAACAGAATAGAGAGCCCAGAAATAAATCCATGCTTATGAGGTCATTTAATCTATGACAAAGGAAGCAAGAATTTACATTGAGGTAAAGACAGTCTATTTAATAAATGATGCTGGGAAAACTGGACAGATACATGCATAAAATGAAACTGAACCATCTTCTTACACCATATAGAAGAATAAACTCAAAGTGAGTTAAAGACTTAAATGTAAGACCTGAAACCATAAAAGTCCTACAAGAAAATACAGGAAAAAAATATATATATACATAGGAAGACATTACCCTTAGTAGTATTTTTACAGATATATCCCCTTTGGCAAAGAAAGCAAAATAAAAAATAAACATATGGGACTACATCAAACTAAAGTTTTTTTCCACAGCAGAAGAAACCATCAATAAAACAAAAAGACATCCTTCTGAATGGGAGAAGATATTTGTCAATGATACATCTGATAAGCAGTTAATATCCAAAATCTATAAAAGACTCATACAACTCAACACCAAAAAAACCCAAACTTCTTAATCTATCTATGCTCTTTACTGATGTATAAAAATAGGAAAGTACTAGACCTATCTCATAGCATTGTTGCAAGGATTGAATGCGGTCAAGCCCTCATTCAGCAGTGCTAGATAGGGAGGAAGTGGGCAGTCACTAGAGGATGGTGTCATCATTATTGTCATTAATATTCAGGCATTTGTGGTTATTTCATGGTCTTTATTATATATAGACACCATGTTTCCCTGAAAATACGACCTAGCCGGACAATCAGTTCTAATGCGTCTTTTGCAGCAAAAATTAATATAAGACCCGGTCTTATTTTACTATAATGTAAGACCGGGTCTTATATAATAATAATAATAATTATGATAATAATAATAATAATATAACATAATGTAATACTGTGTCTCATATTAATTTTTGCTCCAAAACACGCATTAGAGATGATTGTCTGGCTAGGTCTTATTTTCAGGGAAACAGGATATATATATATGTATACATATATACATATATATATATATATATATATATATATATATGTGTATATATATACATATATACATATATATGTGTATATATATGTATATACATATATATTTATTTAAAAATTGTCTACCTTATATTTTTCTCTTTACTGGAGGGTGGCTTAGATAAGTTTCAGGTGTACAAAGCAATGTAATTAACTATATTCTCTATGCTGTACTTCACATCCCATGACTACACACACACACACACACACACACACACACACACACACAATATCTGACAATTAAGTTCACGACCACATCCTAGAAAAAGTGCTACATACGTCATTGCTGAATATCACTATGGTCACCTTCGAAGTACTCCCCTTGGGAAGCTATGCACCGATGCCAGCACCTAGTTCACCTTTCAGAGCAATTTTGGAACTCTTTTTCTGGAATGACCATCAGAGCAGTCGTCCTATTACCCTTGATGTCCCGAATGTCATCAAAATGTCTTCCTTTCAATACTTCCTTTATATTTAGGTACAGAAAGAAGTCATTGGGGGCCAGATCAGGTGAGTAAGGAGGGTGTTCCAATACAGTTATTTGTTTACTGACTAAAAACTCCCTCACAGACAGTGCTGTGTGAGCTGGTACAGTGTGGTGATGCAAGAGCCATGAATTGTTGGCGAAAATTTTAGGTCGTCTAACTTTCATGCAGCCTTTTCAGCACTTCCAAATAGTAAACTTGGTTGACTGTTCAGTTTGTGCAAATTCATAATGAATCATCCCTCTAATATCAAAAAAGGTAAGTAACATGATTGCAACAAGCTCGTGAACTTAATTGTCCGTGTGTGTGTGTGTGTGTATGTGTGTGTGTGTGTGTGTGTGTGTGTGTGTGTATTATAGTTGACAGTCAGTATTATTCTACTTCAGCGTCAGGAGTACAGTGCAGCTGTCAGGCATCTACACACTTATGAAGTGATCTCCCTGGTGAGTTCAGTGCCCACATTGCCTTTCTTAGTTCAGTGCACAACAGCTGAATGACTGAATGAATCTGCAGGTGACAAAGCACCTGGGTTCTAATTCTGTCTCTCCCCGTCACGTACAGAATAGCAATGGGCATGTTAGTTCTTTTTCTGAGGTTCAGTTTCCTCATCTTTGTGATTAAAACAGCAGTCCTTGTCTGGCCAGTTGTCTTCGCAGAGCAGAAGAGAGTGTAGAGTATCACGGGCAAACATTGGCCCTGTGGAGTCAGATTTCATTGGTCTGTCTCTGTACCTCAGCCTTCCACACTGTAAAGTAAGGCTATGGACATAGCATCACATGCGTACTTGTTCAGTGTTGGCTATTATTAGTACTAGTGTTGCAGTTATGTTCACATGAGATCATGGTTATAGCATGTTCTATACATAATCATGTAAGGGATTATATTATTATCAGACAAAGAAATTTGGGGCTCTAGTTGTTTAACTTTTAATTAAAGTTTATTGGGGTGACAATTGTTAGTAAAGTTACATAGATTTCAGGTGTACAATTCTGTATTACATCATCTATAAATCCCATTGTGTGTTCACCACCCAGAGTCAGTTCTTCTTCCATCACCATATATTGGATCCCCTTTACCCTCATCTACGAACCCCTTCCCCCTTTACCCTCTGGTAACCACTAAACTACTGTCTGTGTCTATGAGTTTTTGTTTCTTCATTTGTTTGTCTTGTTTTTTTGTTGTTGTTGTTTTCAGTAGTTGTTTTTTAAATAAATCTTACCAAGTACTTATGAATCTTCAGCTGGGGTCTAGGTGGAACAAGTCAAGCTGAGCAGAGAGATAGGTGGGGAGGTGGGGGGCGGGAAGAGAGAGAGAGAATACACTGTGCCCCCACTAGACTGTGGTTTCTCATTCCTAGACACTTTCTTTTCATATTGGGTCCTTGGCATCTAGCACAGTGTCTGTTGCCTGGCAAGGAGCTCTCAGTGAATGAGTATTGACGCATAAATGAATTCTGTCAGCTGAAAATATTATTACTCATGAGAGAACCTACTATCTACCAAGAGCTTTGTGTGTATATTGTCTTTTGGCAGCATGCTTGCAGTCTCACGAGGTAGAAATTGATCTCATCTAATGCAGGTGAGGAAACTCAGGCCCCATGAGCTAAAAGTCTGAAGCAAATAAGGGACAGAGCCAGGATCCAACTCAGTTCTGTGAGGCACCAAAGGCACAAGATATTTTCAACCACCTAATGCTCAATTGTCTTATTATTTTTGTATTTCCTTTTTCTTAAGTGGACTTCTTTAATTTTTAATAAAATTGCTAGTCAGTAATCAAATATAGCCTCATAATTCACTTTTAAAGTTTTCCTAATGCATGTTAGCAAGAGAAGAACAGCCTCCGCGCAGACATTGCAGGAAGATCTCTTGTCTGTCATTTAAGGCTATCACCCAAACAAGGTTATTACTTGAGGGGAGGGAGTTTGGCAAAAAAAAAAAAAAAGAAACGTTTATTAAATTATCCAAAAGAGCGCTCTACTAAGCTTCCTTAGCATGTGCTTTCAAGGTGATAGATTAACTGAAATAAAATTATTGAATTGAGAAGCCATTCATTACAGGGGAATTTCAGGAAACCAGAATGCTTTTTATAATATTACCGCCAGAGCTGCCTATTAAATGAAAGTTATGTGTGCTTCGGCAATATTGAAACCTCTGGTTTGTCACCCTTTCCTCTCAGCTTCCTTTCTAATGGTGCAAAAACTTATAATTTACAACTTCTGACATAATAGGAAAGTTAATTAGTTTTTTTTCAGATTTCACCTGCTTTGTTTTATAACCACCATTTTCATAGCCTTTTCTTCTTGATTGTCACTTATGTCAGAAGTATGACATGTTTTTCTCTTTGTGTTTCCTTGCTGTCAATTGAAATCTAAGATGTAATACGTTAGCCAAGTCAGCCGCTGTCTGCATACACGGCTGCATCCATTTTTCTTGTCTCACTTTTTTTTTCTTTGACTGGATGCCAATACCTCAATCAACAGGCTTTTGTTGAGCATGTAATATGTGCTATCACTGGAACAGGAGAGGGGTCAGCACACAAGAAAGAAAGAATGAAGGCCCACCTTTGACACCCAAAATTGCTGGGTGCCGCAGGAGATAAGAAAGAAATGCATCAAAAGAAACCTATAAAAATGTATACCCAGAATGGTTGTGTGGTGCTGTCAAAGAGCATGAGTTTTGAAATCAAATGGCCACTGATCTACCACTTCTGAGTGGTGGGAATATTTGCAAAGTATTAAACCTCTCCGAACCTCAGTTTCTTCCTCTGTATAATGGGGATAATCACATCTCCATCATTGGAATATTGTAACAAATGATAAGGTAATCAAGTGGGGCCTGGCTTACAACCTGGAACAAAACAAGCTCTCAGGACTTGTCAGTGACTCTTCCTTCCTTGCCCCCAACCTAGTGCCACCTTGCGATACCTATAGGCAAATCAAAGGGACTAGAGAGGGAAGCAAGTTTTGTGTGTTCCAGGAAGTCAGGGAAGGTGGAAGGCGTGGCTGTTGAACTGGATGTTGAAATATTACTAAGACAACAGTTGTAGTAGTAATAATAGTAGTCGTAGTAGTAACTGGAGGAAAAGGAGGAGAAAATACTCATAAAGAATAGCTATTGATTATTGAACAGTAAATATTGCCTGCCACTATGCTAACTACTTTCCAATAAAAGATAATTTATTTTTCCGAACACAATTCAATGAGACATATGCCATAAATTTCCCCCATTTTAAAACTTAAGAAATAGGTCGAGAAAATGTCGCTGCCTGAGGACCCAGAATGACTAAGTAGCATAGCTGGAATTCTAACACAGATATGTCAAGATTCAGGTCAGGCGTTGCTTCCACCAAGAGGCCTTCCCTAACGTGAGACTGCAAAGCGAGGGTTGAGCCCCATGTGAATTTTCCTAAGTACAGACACCCACCTTTCCTATTGTGTTTTTTCTTCCTGACCACTGGACCCTGGTTGCTTTTCTATGATCGCAGGATCCCTCAACAATGACTGGAGCTATCCTTCATTCTGATATGTGTCTGACGTCCTCCAGGAGAAGGGCAGGTTATGAAGGGGAAACGGGCATACATATTACAAAAAAAAAAAAAAAAGAGAGAGAGAGAGAGAGAGAGAATCAAAAACTGGATCTGGCCTTTGGCAGCATTAGTTTTTCTCCCAGTAACTTATCTAAGATTTAGCTAGTCTTATATTAAACAATAAGGGGTTACCATAGCAACCTCATTGCCATGTAATAACACTAACATCCTTCCCAACTGTAAAATCAAAGCCAGAGAGGCAAATAGAAACCATCAAATTACCAAATAGCCATCTTCTTTGCCTCTCTTTTTCCTTCGTCGAACGATTATTGATTACTTTCTTTATTGTAGGTCAGTGACACTGTTACTAATTTCCTTTCCCTTCCCCCTTTGCCTTGCCCTCTCTGTGAGTGAGGAGGGACCAGAGAGGAGCTCTCGAAGAGCATCTTCAGTTGTCAGAGGGGCAGAGTGCCTCTAGTTCCAGGAGCACAAAGCTTGAGTCAGTGCCATCTTCTGCCAACTGCTGCCAATATAGCTCTGGGGACATTTATTTCTCTTGGTGGCTGCAGAATAATTGACTGACCTCATGCACTTGCCACATCTGCTCCGATGTCTACGCACTGTTTCATCTTCTGGCAGAAATCTGCTGTCCACATTGGAGCCACAGGCAGTAGTATCTATAGCAGATGTTCCATCCATGGTGAACAATGTGGGGCTACCACCTCTGCATACCTGCCCCCTGCTTTTTCCCTCTCTTAATCTTGGCTAATTCCTAGTTTCCTTCAAGATTCAGGTGAGCCATTACCTCCACCAAGAAGCCTTCCCTAATGTTCTCATCTTGGATGAGATGCCCCGTCTCTGATATTCTGCAAGTTCTGTTTATTCCTCAATATACTGCACCTCCTAACATGCCAAGCACACAGTAGGAACTTAATAAACCTCAAACACCCCACTTCCCTAAGTGTGGACGGGATGCAACTGTTTACTGGCACCAATCTATGGGTAGTTAATCAGACTGGTTCTTCCTTTTCTTCTTCTGAGATTTTTACATGTGAATAAAAGTAGATGGACTGAGAAGCAAGTTTGGTTTATCTGCTGTATCTCTAGCAAACCGCATCTTTTTAATTTCATGCATCGATGGAATGATACGTCACGCCTGTTACAGTGCGACAGCTTGCTACCTTGTAATACCCACCCTGCTGATGCAGCTGGGCATGTGAAATTATTTCAAGAGGGAGTCAGACCCAGGAAATCAGAAATGGTACCAAGTTTCCCAAGGTATTGTTTCTTTACCTTTTCCCCATGATCTCATCCATTTGTGGGATCCGACCTGAACATTCACATTATTAGCTCAGTGAAGGGCAATTATGCTTTTACTAGACACCAGATCCTAGGAGCAAAATGTCTAATAAAGAAAATTTTTTTTCTTGTTTGGGACCAAATGGTCACCTAATTCAGTCAACGATTATTTATGGAAGACCTCAATAATTATATAATAAATGAGTGAGTGAATGAAAGAGTAAAATGTCTCGCCACTCTACAGTCCAACTTCTGCCCTGTTCCAGAGCTATTATTCTACAACCCACTTAAGTCACCCATTCCCTGGCATAAAACTTGTGAGAATACTTCATCCTTTACAGAATAACATCCGAAGTCCTGCACTCAGAGGCAGTCATCTGCTTTCACAGTCTGGCTTCAGTTCTCACTATTGCCCTCTGCTCGTTCCTCTGCACAGGCCTGCCTCCTCTGATGTTCTCCCTGAGTTGTTCTCTAATTGATAGGCAGGAACTCGCCTGCAGCATGACATTCTTGAATTTGAGAGAGTTTACAGAATAAGTTCTTCTTGAGCATCCAAACTGCTGTCTCAGGCTGGATGAACATCTTCAAAGATGGTGGAGATGCCATTGTTTCTTTTCTGAGTGAGCCCAGGTACCCTAAACTTCTGACTCAGCCTGGGATTCCCAGGAACCCGGCCTTTGTTTGGAAGTGACCATGAGCTTGAACAGCTCAGCATAGAATCGAAAGGCTCTTGAATGAAACTGGACCAGCCCCTTCATGTTACTTCTGAGAAAGCTGAAACGTAGACCCGTGCAGTGCCTCGTTTGAGATCGTGGGGTTCAGTGACCACCTGGACACTGAGATACCGCCCAAGACTGTGTTTCCCAGTCCATCTTGGGTGACATTCAACTCCCTCATAAAGGCAGCCCTGCGGCCACGCGTCAGCACAGCTTGGGGTCCTTCGTGTTCTTCACCAGACAGGTCCCTTGTCGGCTCCTTCTGCCAGGAGGTTGTGAATTTCTCCTGGAAACTTCAGCGCTCTTACTGCCTAGCGGCTGTTGGAACCCCTGAAATTTGATGAAACTCTCTCTCTACTGGCTAGTGCTAGGGATGTATGCCATAAATATTAGCTGTGGGCAACGGATGACCGACACAGGGAATAAATGTTTGTTTTCTCTGAGAGTTTACACTGTGGCATTGGTTAAGAGGTAGGTCCTGCTGTTGGCTTCGGGCAAAACTGCTGCTGAATATCCGACATACATCAGTCTCTGTACATGTTATCGTTGAGGTCAAATATAAATCTTATGCTGAAAATGTCTGCATGTGTTGCACCCCTGTCATTAATGAAACTCTCAGGCTTTCCTTTAAACCCATTTGGAGGTAACATGCCTTGGATATCCTATTTCTCTGAGTCACAACCTGGAAGAACAATTAACTGAATTTGAAAAGCAGTCAGCCATAGTCACCAGCCCAGGAATAAAACACTGTGCTTCAGTCTCCAAGGCAAATTCCTGTCCTACAACTTGACCCCATTCATAGCATATAATGTAAAACCTTCCCTGATGGGCACTGGGGGTGAGATGGAGCCGTGGACTCTGGACCCAAACAACCAAGCCTCAAATCCCAGAGCAGCCACTCACCTGCTGTGTGATCTTTGACAAGTAGCTTAAATTCTCTGTGCCTCAGCTTCCTCTATAATATGGAGATCATAACAACACCTGCCTCATGGGGTTATTACATGGGCTAAATGAATTAACACAGAGTGAGTGCTTGGAACTGTGCTGGCAACTTAGTGAATAGTATATATGTAGTAGCTATGAGCAACATCACCACCATTTTTATTATTACTATTATTATTCCTCTCAAAGGACAGTCACTAACTGGCTAGACAGCAGTGGCGTAGCTTCACAACCAAACAGGCCCAAGTTCAAATCCCACCTTTGACGCTTACCAGTTGTGAAGGTTTAGGCAGGTTACTGGACCACTTTGGGTCTCTGCATCCTCGTCCTTAAAGTAGGACCAGCATGCCCTACTTCATTGTCATTGTTTTAGGTGACATAGGTACATGATGTGAACCTCCAGGTGGCGCTAGAACCTGGAGGCCTCTTACAAATAGTCCTTACCTTCCTTTCATTCCTGGACCGGTTTCCCTGTGTACATCAATCCCTGGGGATTCATCCTCCCAACGGTTATGAAGTCACCACTGTACACGAGGCGCCAGGCTGGGTGCCGCAGATAGAAAGATTAGTCGTGTACTCACCTCAGGGGGCTCACAGTCTCATCCAGATCCTGTTTGAGTCTCTATTTCTTGTCTAGAACTACAGATTTGTTCTCCTGTCTTGCACAAGGGCGTAACCTGCTCCTTCTCCACAAGGCCCAGACTTGCTCTGTGTAGGAAGAACCCCGGGCTTACTTCCAGGTTCCATGTGCCGTCCTCTCCCTCCTCCATCTCTCTGAGTCCCACCTCCTCATTCACCACCTTTTCTTCCAACTCAGGGTGAGAATTCCCTCTGCTTGATTCAAACGTTGTGAGTTTCACATGTCATTAGACCTCAGTAAAGCTGGAAAAAAAAAACTTATGGTTCTCATCTTTTGTTAAAATAGTCTGGTATTATTTTCTTCATTCTCTCTGGGAAGTCCACCGAGTTTTTTTTTCTCCTCTTCTCCTGGGAACCCTCTGTCTCAGCGCATTAAAAATCTACCCGTTCTTCAAGATCTGGCATGTAAAAAAGAATGCAAGGTATTCTATTAATAGTTTTTTTTCTATTGATTATGTGTTGAAATGATGATTTAAGTATATTGGGCTACATAAAATATATTTAATTTCACGTTTTTCTTCTTACTTTTTAATGCGGCTATGAGAGAAGGTAAACTTATATCTGGCCCGCATTGCTTCTTTTGGATATCACTAATCTGAAATAATATTAGCAACCTTCTTAAATCAGAACTTTACTTGAATGACTAAATACAGGCATACCTGAGTGATATTACGGGTTTCGTTCCAGACCACAGTATTACCGTGTTTCCCCGAAAACAAGACCTACCTGGAAAATAAGCCTAAGATGATTTTTCAGGATGACGTCCCCTGAACATAAGCCCTAATGCATCTTTTGGAGCAAAAATTAATATAAGACCCAGTATTATTTTCCGGAAAACATGGGAACGCCAGGTATCCCAATAAAGCAAAGCCTCACAGCAAAGCGAATCATACTCTTTTTGCTGGTGGAAGATCTTGACTGACTTCAATCTGTAAATAAAACTAACGTTTGTGAAGTGCAGTAAAGTGAAGCACAATAAACAACCGAATCTTTTGAGAGTGACTACACTTCTAGCCTGTTTCCAGGATGATGTTTAATTCTCTCTATTTCATACGACGCCCTTATAAATCGGGTGACCCTATTTCTGGATTATCCCAAGAATGTCACAGTTTATGCCTATTGTCCAGGTACAGTTTAACCTTGAGCTCTTAGGTTACTCTGCAGTCCCTTCTCTCAGAAGAGCTCCCACCCAATGTGGCCATCACTAGAGTCTGTATTCTGCCCAGACAGACCCGCTTTTCTACGGGCTTGTCTCCCTGACCCTCCTGCACCCCCTCTGGCAGGAAAGAGGCACTTCCTACTTGGAGTCTCGAGTAGTAACTGTCCTCCCTTGGTGATGACCATGGACAGTTTGATGTCTCCTGTTGAGGACTGTGAAACATTGCGGGGTGTGGTGGGAAGCCAGCTTGAGTCCACAGTCATTTTCCTTTAGTTAGCTCATGTTGTGTTCTGTGTAGACTCTCGATGCAAATTATAAAAATGGTCAGGTACACACCCTATCTACTGTTGGCTATTCCCCTTTCCAATTCAGCCACTTGAAGGAGGCCTGCGACCCAGAGGGCTGGTGTTAGGGAGAAGATTTAACCTTACCTGTCAAGTGAATTTGAAGATAACCTCTGCCTTACTGAAATTGTGAAATTTTGGTAAGATCATAGTGATTAAGTCCCCATCAGAGTACGGCCATATAACAGAGGCTCAGTTAATGCTTTGATGCCCTTTCCTAAAGGCAAGTTCACTCCCTCAACGTGGGAAACGGGTGACATAGCATCTTATTTTTCTTTTCTTTCTTAATGTTGCTGGCAGTTCTGCTTCTTCTTTGGCTCTTGGTACAAAATAGCCTCAACCTTGTTCGAGTCCTCTGTATCTAACATACAGGGTGAGTTCCACGCTCCATCAAGTGAGAAAGTTTTGCTTTAAATATTCTTAGTCAATACACTACTCATACATCCCACCTCTTTCCAAACTGGATACAACCCTCAAGTTCTACGGCTGCTGCAGGTAAGCTTGATAACCCAGAGAGCTACCTAAGGAATCTGTCCCTTTGGGTCATCTCTGCCTCCTAAATGGTTGTGAACGTTTTATTTAAAGCTGCAATGGGAAAGGGAGAATTCCTCTGGAATACATAACCTGCTATTACTATCATAGCTGTGACAAATGGACATCTGACAGTTGAGACCCTGCCAATTAGAGAGCTGCTTATTGCCTCTGCTTTTGATAAACATCAGTCATTACAGGGGTTGGAGAAGCTGTATTTCCATCATGTCCTAGGGTGCTTTTTTTTTTTTCCATTCCTTCTATCTCTTCCTTCTTGAGTGTACCTTCTGGCACCAGCCATACATGCTGGCTGCATCATTAAGTGTTGAGACTTTACATCTTAATTCTGTGTGAGAGGTTTTCTCTGGGGGCAATGGTGCATCTGTGGAAAACAAATTTTGGTGTACAGTGGAGGTGATATGTTGGATGATGTTGATGGCATATTTAAGGAAACAGCTGTCTCGAAATTATTGGTGGGGGGAGGGAGAAGAGAAGGCGTTGGTTTGGTTTGGTTGTCCACAGGATAAGGCGGAATACGTTGGCTTCACTTAGAGGTTTGCTGAGGAAAAGCCTTGAAGTACTTAACTCAAGTAGAAAAGAACAAGGATTTAGGATGTAGAATAATTTACTGAACTGGTATTCTCTTTATATCTGGGAGGCTCCTAAGCTATTGAGCAGTATTATCACCAATTCCCACTTTCTTGTGACTGCCCCTTAATATAATTTAATACTTTTTCAGCAGAATGGGGACTAACCCAGGATGAAATTGTGGCTTAATTTTTTAATGTAATTCCTTGTGAAACAAAAAGATGTGTGTGTTCAATAGCTGGATAGATGTATGGCAAATAGGGGAAAGGCAAGCTGTGTAACATCAGGACCGGTTTCTATAGCAACAAAAATGTCAGCCATCCTTTTGGCTGATCCTATTAATCTACAGTATAAGCAATGATACTGACACATTCCAAATGTATTTAAACCAGAAGGTGAAAATATAACCCAGCAGTAGATTTAAAATAGAGGTAGAGGTAAGCACGAACAAGAAGCGACTGAAACAGATACGGTGGAAGGGAAAGGGAGGGGTTTTCACATACAGCTTCTGCATTACATTTTTTTAAAGGGATTAAGCTTTTTACCGGAACTTATTCCAAATATTCTTGGACTCAAGTATTAAAAAAAAAAAAAAATGGGTGGGCAAGGGGAGAGATCGAATCGGCTGCTAGCAGAGCAGGGCTGTCTTTTCAACAGTGTTGGCGCAGAGTAAAAACACTTGAAATTAAGTGTTTTGAAGATGGTGAGATTTGTAACTTTGTAAGGGACTAACATTAGTCTACCTTCCCAGAGAGGAAAGACTAGGTTTCTGAGAGTAGAGATCTGGTCTTTGGGTCAGAGCCTATGGTTGTGGATGCTTCTCTTTTAACCACACCCATGGCTAGTGTGAGGCTTGTGAACGCCAACGGTTTTTGTTAATGGAGGTGAGCGGCGTGGCCCTGGGTGCTTCCCAAAGCTGCTGTGAGGACCAAATGAGATAATGGACGTGGGAGTACTGAGAGAGAGGTCTAAAGTGCAATGGGGATGCAATGTATGATTATTATTAGTAAGGAACAGCCAAAGAAATACTCTTTCCTAAAGAGCACCAGTTGCAGACAGAGTTCAGGAGACGAGTTATAAATTCTGACTATCTGGGTCAGCAGTTTGAGGTTTTTTTTTGTGTGTTTTTGTTGTTGTTGTTTTGTTTTTGCCCCTAGGGAAACTGTAATGCTTTTATTCTGTGCTATTCCCTTTTGGTGCCTCTTTTTATTTCGAATTATTTAAACGGCTAAATATGTTCCCACTTTGCAAAGTAGAATGACAGTCCCCAGTATATTTTGCTGCTGGAGCACAAAGTAAATGGAGATGCAGACCCATGTCATTATGATAAAACACCATGTTTTCATCTTTATCTTGGAATTTCAGACTCCTCAGGAAAGATGAGCACCTCTCGTTATGGGAAATGAATTTGCCAGGAAAGAAAGAGATCCCTTACCTTGTTCTTAGGTCTTCTTGTTTCCAAAAGCATAAAGAAAAATTAGCTGTTTACTATTCTTGGCTTATTAAAACTGTTTCCCTTTCCGACCCACTCCCCAAATCTCTGAATATTATTGTGGAACAACAGAAGGGAAGGAAAGCAGAAACCAGCAAGGAAAATTAAGAGTACATAACGTTTGAAAACCAAGATATCTTCTGCAAAGGAATAGAATCTGTTTTTAGAAATGAGTAGCAAAAGGTCTGGATATTTCTACCTCTGGCTGGATACACGTTCTTACACTTCAGAAATAATTAACACTCTCAAAGCAAAGGAGGTGCTTTCAACTGTGCCTTGAAATAAAATGTTGTTTTTGCACGAACCATGGCTGGGGATATGTAGCTGTCACCTTCATGTCCTGCGCCATGACTGATGGCCTGGGAGGTTCCCCAAATCTCAGATTTTGCTACATCCATCAGTCAC
This sequence comes from Rhinolophus sinicus, assembly GCF_036562045.2. Lineage (NCBI taxonomy): Eukaryota > Metazoa > Chordata > Mammalia > Chiroptera > Rhinolophidae > Rhinolophus > Rhinolophus sinicus. Next base: position 26,274,321 of record NC_133756.1, on the reverse strand, counting down.
CAGTCAAATATGTATCTGGCACTATGCTAGCCTCATGGGGATAGAAAACAGGGAGGATGAGGAGAAAAAAACAAACAAACAAATAAAAAAAAAAACCCAAAAAATAAATAGAATTTATTTGTTTTACATTTACCAAATTTGAGGCACTGAGTTGCTGTCTCTGTACTAGCTCATTCAATTAAAATAAAATGAACTTCATAGCCTTGTAAACCCAGAAAGGCTACTTGATTAGTTATAATGAACAGATTTTTAAATTCCTGTTTGTCAGCACTCAGCTATTCTGTGAAGCTTTCCTTTGTGTCCCTTGATGCACCCAAGCCCCCCTTTATCAAACAATATGATGTGGTGGTGAGGAGGGGTGGTTTAGTAGTCAGATACGGGTTCAAGTTTCAGCTCCATCGCACACTAGCTGGGTGACTTTGAGTGACTTATGAGAGCCTCCACGTCGTCTTTTGTATGATGAAGAGGAATAGATCCTAACATACAGGGTTTCACAAGGGCTGAATGAGAAATGGCTGCAAAATAGCCAAATAGAGAGCATATAGCAAGAATCCAATGTGTTAGCAATTATGATTATCATTCTGTGAAGAATTTACTATGGTATTTTGAACGGATCTTTTTATTTAGCCTATAAAATAAAGAAACGTGTTTTACTACCAACTGACAGGTACAGTAAACATCCACAGGTCTCTGAGGCTGAGCCCGTCCTGGGGAGGCCTCCCCAGGAAGTGGGCCGTGTAGGGACGTGGGGGTGTCAGAAATGTGCGGAGACTCAGGGTCAGGGTGGGGCTCAGCAGCAGAGGTAGACTTACACATGTTGATTGCACGCATTTTAAAAAAACAAACAATAAAAAACGCATTTTTAATGTTTGACTGGATCCCTTTGATATTGCTGTTTCCAGGGGCCTTACCCACGCTTTGATATGTACTGAGCATTGTTATAACGCTCCTCATAAGCTATAGTTTTGTTTTTAGCTCTGCTTCTATCATGATTAGCCTGTGATCGCTAGAGAGCAGAGATGATCTATTGCTGTTTTTAAATGTATTCATCTAAATATGAAGTACTTGTTCCAGGGATTTAGGAAGTATTTGTTGCATGAACCAAGTAATGAAAAAGAAAATGAATAAAAGTCTTCATTATATATATGTAAATATATATTCTAAGGAAGCATTTACGCCCCCATATGACCATGTGATAATGAGTAAATATTACTGCCACCTATGCTTTTAAATTGACCAGTTTTCGCCTAGGCAGACGAATAGAGCATTGAGACTTGTTGGACTGTGGGCTTTGTTCTTAAGTGAAGAGCAACATTTTCCTGGCCTTGAGGAAAGCACAGACTTAGATCCTCTGAGAGGGTGTGAACAGAGGACCCTCAAATGATACCAGTTCTGTTAGGGATAAGTAGCAGTCTCCTTTGCAGCTCTACTCCTCATTTCTAATCTACACACTCAAATCGATAATTTTGAGTGGGCTGCCAGAAAAGCAGCCAGCAGCTCAAGTGTTGCTTGAGGAGCCTTTCACCTTTGGCTGCCAAGAAGTGTGACCCTCTCCCTTGACTTTGGCAGCCTGAGCTGAAAGCCTGAGGCAGCTCCTCTTGAAAGGACAGCACAGAAAATTCCTTCCAGAGCTGCAGGGTGATAGGGCTGGAGAAGCAAGGACACTCAATGATGTCTGCCCCTTCGTGGCAGCTGATCATATGTAGCTCGGACTGGACGTCTAACGCAATCAGAAGAATGTTTCTAGCATTATGTATTTTCAGTCCAAAGCCAGCTCTTTCCCTTTCCACATCTGGTCCAGGAATCCACACAACCCCAACCCTCTGGATGTTTTTCTCCTCCCTTTGAATGACCTACCCCAATGCCCAGTCCTCTCCCATCTTTGCTTTTTGCTCTATTTTATCTGCTCAGATGAAATAGATATAGATGTCAACTATAATACTAAATATAAAAATAATAATAGATAATGTTTACTTAATGTCTATTATGTAGCTGGCACCAGTTAAGTGCTTTATCTCTCTCTACTCATTTTAAATTTCCCACAAGGCAAGGAAACAGGCACAAGGTAGAACGTGATCAAAAGAAAGAAATCAAGGTATATCTGTACAGAGTGTGACGAATAATGAGTTACCCTATAAGCAGTGGGTCTGAAAAGGCACAGTAGAATTTATGAGTGAGTTTACTTTTAAGAGATTAGAAAGAGAACAGGGAAGGCATGCCAATGGTCAAGAACATGGATATGGAAAGTGCACCTGAGTGTACTGCGCCTTGATACATTACAGGTACTCAGTAAACCTAGGTTGAAATGCATCAAATAACATATTTGGGTAAACACGGCAAGCATTGCACAGCAGAGCAGGAGGCCAGATGTAGGAAGGTCATCCTGGTTGGTATCAATCGTTTTCAGGAATGGATGAGTGATGAAGCTTTCTATAAAAGCGAGAACAAATTTTATGACTGCAACTCACAGATTTCTCATCATAATGAATTCTCCATTAAATGTCCTCCTAATCCACATTGGCTGATGGATGAACCCCTGAAACAGGAACTTCCCAGCAAGATCTATGGGAGTAACCACATATCAGAGGAGATGAATGCAGTTAGTCATCAGAAATTGCAGGCATCACAAGGAAGACGGGACCGTTTGCCTGGACACTGTTTGAAAGCAGATAACAAATGAAGACCCCAGCTGTGTGTTGTCAAAAGTTCTATTCACATTAGCCACTGCTTCATTCACCGGTACATTAGCAGTCTTTGCAGAAAGAACATAACAACTTAATGAAGGTGTTGGAATGTGCCTGAGATAGTACCACACTGGGAGTCATGGATTTCTTGAATGGCAGAGCTAGCTAGGATCTTAGATAGCATCTTGTCAAATGAAGTCTTAAGGCATAACCTGAATAAATAAAACAGGTGAAAGCAATGAAAGGCTTGCCCTGGCAGTATCAATCATTACTTGGCAGACAAATACTTTTCCTTGATTGTGGATCTCCCAGAGCACACATACGTATGGAAAACACTGGTTTGAGTTCAGTAGTCTAATTTTACCAATGAGGGAAATAGAGGTACAGAGCAGGGAAATGTATCACCCAGGTGGATGATGGCAAATTCTAGATCCAGGCAAGGCTCTAGAAATCTTGTTCTGCTTCTTCATCTACCAGTCATGTGCTTTAGTTCAAGAAATATTTATCAGGTAGCTACTATGTAAAGGACATTGCTAGCCTAGAGAACACATTGAAAATTCAAGTTTCTGTTCATAAGGATTTGGGGGACAATTGCTGAGACAATTGTAATTCATTGTGAGTTTCTGTTCTTAAAAAACTGGAGGGCTATTGCAGAGGCAATTCTAATTCAGTATGAAAAATACAAAACTAGGGGCATGTATACATTCTACTTTACCCAGATATTACAATTTCAGAGGCTTTCAGGGGTCATTCAGGTAACATGAGTGAAACATGCTGAGAAGAAGCCATCAGAGCAGTTGAGGGAACTGGAACATGAATGACCACTGAGTACATTCTTTGTTTGTTTTTTTTGTGTGTGTTTTTTTTTAAATTTGGAAATTTCCACGTGATAAAGAATATTTACAAAAAACTTACAACTACAATCATACTTAGTGGTGAGAATCTCAATGCTTTCTCACTAAGATCAGGAACAAGACAAGGATAGCCCCTCTCACCACTGTGTTTTAACATCATACTGGAAATCCCAGCTAATACAATAAGACAAGAAAGAGAAATAAAAGGTATATAGATTGGGGAAAAAGAAAACTGCCTTTGTTTGTAGATGACACGATCATTCATGTAGAAAATTTGGATGAATCAACCAAAAAACACCTGGAACTAATCAGCAATTATAGCAAGGTTGCAAGATACAAGATTAACAAAAGTGAATCACTTTCCTATATACCAGTTATGAACAATGGATTTAAAATTAAATATATAATGCTATTGACATCAATGTCACCAAAAAATAAAATATTTACTTATAAATCTAACAAAATATTCATAAGATTGATATAAGGAAAACTGCAAAACCGTTATGAAAGAAATAAAAAAACTAAAGAAATGAAGATATATTCCATGTTCATAGATAGGGAGACTTGATACTGTCAAACTGTGAGTTCTTCCCAACTTGATCTATAGATTCAATGAAATCCCAGCAAGTTACTTTGTGGATATTGACAAACTGACTCTAAAGTTTACAAGGAGAGGCAAAAGTCCCAGAGTAACCAACACAATATGGAAGAAGAACAAAGTTGGAGGACTGAGACTATCCAACTTCATGACTTACTATAAAGCTACAGTAATCAAGACAGTGTGGTATTGGTAGAAGAGTAGACAAATTGATCAATGGAACAGAATAGAGAGCCTAGAAATAGGCTTACATAAATATAGTCACCTGATTTCTAGCAAAGGAGTAAAAACAATACAGTGGAGATAACATAGTACTTTCAAGAAATGGCGATGGAACAACTAGACATACAAATGCACAAAAATGAATCTAGACACAGACCTTGCCCTCTTCATGAAAATGAACTCAAAGTAGATCACAGACCTAAATGTAAAATACCAAAGTGTAAATTCCCTGGAAGATAACATGGGAGAAAATCTAGATGAACTTGGGTTTGGCAATGACCTTTTAGATACAGCACCACAGACATGATCTATGAAAGAAGAATTGATAAGCTAGACTTCATTAAAATTAAAAATATCCGCTCTGTGAAAACACTCATGAGAATGAAATGACAGGCGATAGACAGGGAGATTGTATTTGCAAATCTGATATATCTGACATATCGGATAAAGGATATCTAAAATATACAAAGAACTTTTAAAACTCAACAATCAAAACAACAGCTCAATTAAAACATGGGCCAAAGACCTTATATACCTCACCAAAGAAGCTAGACAGATGGCAAATAAGCAAATGAAAGATCCAAATGCTATGTCACCAGGGAAATTCAAATTAAAACAACAATGAGATACCACTGCACACCTCTTAGAATGGCCAAAATCCAGAGCACTGACAGCACCAAATGCTGATGAGGATGTGGGGCAACAGGAGCTCTCATTCACTGCTGCTGGGAACGCAAAGCGGTACAGCTACTTCGGAAGACAGATTTGTGGTTTTTTATAAAACTTAACATAGGATTCAGCACTCGTGCTCCTTGGTATATTTACTCATAGGAGTTGAAATCGTATATTTATACAAAAACCTGTGCATGGCTGTTCATAGCAGCGGTATTCATAACTGCCCAAAGTTGGAAGCAACCAAGATGTCCTTCAGTAGGTGATGGATAAATAAACTGTGGTGCATCCAGATAATGGACTAAAAAGAAATGAGCTATTGAGCCCTGATAAGACATACATATGACTAAGTGAATGAAGCCCGTCTGAAAGGATTATATATTGTATGATTCCAACTATATAACATTCTGGAAAAAGCAAAGCTGTGGTGACATAAAAAAATCACTGATTGCCAGGGATTGGGGGAGAGAGGGAAGAATAGGGAGAGCACTTACGATTTTTAAGGCAGTAAAACTCTGTGTAAGATCATAATGATGGATACATGTCATTATGCATTTATCGAAACCCACAGAATGTACAGCACCAAGAGTAAACTGTAATACAAGCTATGGACTTTGGGTGATAATCACGGGCTAATGTAGGTTCATCAATTGTAATAAATACACTACTCTAGTGGGGTTGGTAATAATTGGGGAGGCTGTATATGCTGGGGGCAGGAGGTATATGGGAAATCTCTGTACCTTTGCCATGTAACTCTAAAACTCTTCTGAAAAATAGAGATTTCTTTCTTTCTTTTTTTTTTTTAATTGAAACCACTGTGCAGGCAAAACAAAACACATTTGTGATCACTGAGCCACTAACTTGCTTCCCTAGATTCCAGCCCCTTTATGTTTTATAAAACCCTTTATATACTCTAGCCTTAGTTTACAGTAACAAATGCAGTTAGCGTAACAACCTAGTACATACATATGTACAAAAAAAAAGAAACAAAAACATTACAGATCTATACTTACTATACGTGTAAGTATAGATTTGTAATATTACTTACAACTCTCCATTCTATCCTATTCCATTCCATTCTGTTTTATCCTATTCGAATTCTATTTTGTTTAAAAGTAGTTGTAATTCACCCAACTAATTTCCAGACCCACTAATGGCTCTTTTCTTTCTTTCTTTCTTTTTTAACTTTAATTAAAGTTTATTGGGGTTACAATTGTTAGTAAAGTAACATAGATTTCAGGTGTACAATTCTGTATTACGTCATCTATATATCACATTGTGTGTTCATCACTCAGAGTCAGTTCTCCTTCCATCACCGTATATTTGATCCCCTTTAACCTCATCTCACACCCCCCCCCTTACCCACTGGTAACCACTAAACTATTGTCTGTGTCTATGCGTTTTTGTTTCTCATTTGTTTGTCTTGTTCTTTTGTTGTTTTTGGTTTAAGGCAGTGTGGAGGTTCCTCAAAAAATTACGAATAGAATTACCATATGACCCAGCAATCCCTCTCCTGGGTATCTACCCAAAAAATCTGAAAACATTTATCCATAAAGACACATGTGCTCCAATGTTCATTGCAGCTTTGTTTACGGTGGCCAAGACATGGAAACAACCAAAATGTCCTTCGATAGATGAATGGATAAAGAAGTTGTGGTATATATACACAATGGAAAGCTATTCGGCGGTAAGAAAAGATGAAATAGGACCATTTGTGACAACATGGATGGATCTTGAGATTATAATGCTAAGCGAAATAAGTCAGACAGAAAAAGCAGAGAACCCTATGACGTGACTGATATGTGGGATATACACGAATGGCTCTTTAAACCACAGTTTGAAGAACACTGCAACCGCATCCGAATCCCCAACACCCCGGTGACTTTCCTTCCCGTTTTACTCATGAGAAAACGGACCCTCAGGGAGTTGAGTGATCTGCCTGCCCTCAGATGTGAGTGAGAGGCAGGCCCGGATTGGAACCAGAATCGCCCAGCCCCCCCCCCCCCCCCCAGTGTGGTGCTTTAGGGGAAACCGCTTTGCCTTCTCAGAGGAGAGGACAGTGTTCAGACTGGGTTTCAACTCAGACTCAAATCTTGATTTTTGCATGGCCCCTGATAACAGGAAATTCTTAATTTTCCAGTATTTATTACTTGTTCTCATTTATCTGGCATTGCTTCCTTTGGGGCAATCAACATGGAATAGCCTTTCAGGATGGGAAAAAATGTAAATATGGGCTTGATAGCTCATACATGCTCTTCACTGAGCCCCGTGTGCAGTTTGAGAAAGCCCAGCACGCCATTTTCCTGATGTTTTCATGCCGTTTCCTGACCTGGCAAATGAATATATATTTTTTCTAGAAATTTCAGACAGTTGCTGTCGTGACGCTGGCTCAGGGAGGCTTCTCGAGCCCCATATGTAAATCCTGCTGCTGCTGTTTTCTTGCAAGTTTAATAAGGCCGGGGACATAATTGTAAATATTTAAAAACTTGTTATGTGGCCAGATGGATTCATTATAGACTATATGTGTGTTTAGACTCATATTTTCCAGTGCAGCACTGGAAATGTCACACAGGATTCAGGATCAGATCCGCAGCTAAATGCCAAAGGTAAAACATTCATTTGTGTCCTCGCCTCCAATTTCCCTAACAGTTCTTCTTATTTAGCCTCACCCAGGCTGAGATGGGAGCTTGATGAAAAAATAATCGATATAAATTGTGCTTCAGTCGTTGGCTGTTTATCTTAAGAAGAGAAACTTGTTTCTGAGCCTCCTGATAATTGGACATCCAAAAAGTTCACTAAGGAAGGAAGAGGATGGAACAATGCTGAGTGAAGAAGGACCAGCATGCGTGTTTCCTTTCGTTAGACAGTGGGAAGAGGCTGCAGATCCTTTCATTTTCCCCAAGTTGTGGGTTTCTTTGTTTATTGAGGGTGACATCTGCTACCTAAACCGTCAATGAATTATCTATGAATTCTTAAGGTTTTGACGCATTGAATTGCTCATAGTTGAACTCTGTAAGGAGAGTGGAGAGCTGCCACGGTTACCAGGGGAAAGAATCAGAACCGTGGGAGAAACTGGAGTTCTCCCTTTATTCAGTTATTCATCTACTGGTTGATTCAATACATATTTATTGAACATTTTTCATCTAGCCAGTTCCTACACAACATTCTGCCTGCAGCCCAAGATTTTCTCTACCAGAGTCTCCTGTGAACTAAGCCTGAGATAGATGCCTGCCTCCCATCCCGTGTTCCCATGGGTTAGGGCCACGAAAGCACCAGTCGCGTCATCAGATAGTTGCTGGATTTACAAGTCTGCCGGTCACTTTGCTGTGAGCTCCTTGAAGACAGAGACCATGACTCCATTTGCCATTGTGTCCCCAACACTATGCATCATGCTTACCACCTTGAAGAGTCTTCATGTTTGAGATATTTGAGGATAGGATGAATGGGTCCTTGCTCTGGAGGAGTAAGACAGATATCCTAATTCACATCTAGCCCTTCTATCCAAAAAATATCCAGGTGCTCTCTATTGGCCCTGATGAATATGTCATTTGGATGTTCTATTCCTTTAGTTATTAAGAGTAAAGAAGGGCTTCCCTGCCATGATTTCCTTTGAACATAATATAATACTTTTCTCTTGGCACTCTCTCAATGCAAGCGCAAGTGCTTTCCTATTAGACCTGTATGTTATAGGTACATATAAACATGTCCATGTCTAGACTCTATATGTTACGTACTTAGGTATAGGTGTATACGTCTAATGGGCATGTGGGTGTACATGTACATGCCAAAACCCCGACATATATATAATATATGATATGACCCTTCAGAAGAACAGCCTGAAGCCTGAGGGTGGTATGTGTGGTGGTAGCACAGACAGCACACAGCTGGAGTTGGAACGGTCCACCTAGACTAACTCAGTGTGTGTCCTTGAGCAGGAGCCCATGTCTTCTCTGAGCTTCAGTTCCTTCATCTGTAAAATAGAGACTCTGAGAGCTGCCACTCCTCTAAGGAGTTGCTGTGGGTCTCAAACAAGATAGTGGATGGAACCCTTTGCTGGTTGAAGCAATAGAAAGGATTAGAAAAATGCCAAATGAGTCAAGATTGGGTCTGACAGTGCTACTTACTGTTGGGGAGTGTGAATGAGGAAAAAAAGAAATGAAAGAAGCACTTTCAAAGGTTCCCGGTAGCAGGCAGTGGTTCCAAGAGCAGAGCTGGCCCTGCCTTTTTGCCTTTTCCTGTGAGTACTGAACACAGTCCCATTCTCTTGGCAGCTGTGGGGCCCACTTGGAAAATTGCGTGCTGTCTGTTCCCTTTCTTTTCCTGCCTCTACCTGTAGTGGCCTTCTCTGCTTCCTCCCCCACTTGGACATGCACACACACGTCTTCACTGAAGTAAATGCTTCTGCTCTTTTGTGGTGACTTCTAAGTGGTCCGTGGCCCCTTCTGCATTGCAGAGAGCTTCCCTTCTTCCAGACTCTGCTCCTGGAAACTGGCAAGGAAACCCAGGGTGTGTGGATTTCCAGGGACTGAGGCAGCTGTTCCCAGGAGAAAGCTCTTGGACTCTCCCATTGAAACACACGAGTCTTTGGTTTCTGCAGGGACTTTGTCTTTTTAAACTGGCACCCTCCCCATGAGGCTGCCTCAGACATGTCTCCCATTCCACCAACAGGTAAAAATCAGAGCAGGATATCTTCACCATCCAAAAGGAGGAATCCCATTTTTTAAGTTTAACCATCAGAGATGTAGACCTCAGAGGCTAGGTGGGGACCAATGTTATTCTTATTATGGCAACATACGACTTTAAAAATGTTCTGCTTGCAGCTCTTCAGTACCTTCCCTGAGTGAGGAATGAAGCCCCACCCCTACACCATCTATCGCTGCTCTGCATCTAGCCTGGTGAATAACTCACACCCACACGGCCTGGATTACCTAGAACATCCATTTTTCCATCCATCCACTGATTTCACTCATCCTTTCAACACATATTCATTGAGCACCCACTATGAGCTGGACCCTCTACAGGGCACTAGGAATGGAACTGGGATGAGATGGCACCCATGACAATAAAGACTTTATGGTAGGCTGGAGAACGTTCCTCAGAGATCTCCAGGTCTTCATCCCTAGGACATGTGAACGTCACCTTATATGGCAAAAGGACTTTGCAGATGTGGTTAAGTTAAGGACAATCCTGGATTATCAGTGGGCCCTAAACGTAATCATAAGTGTCCTTATAAGCAGGTGACAGAGGGAGATTTGATGACAGAACAGGAGAAGGCAACTGACCACGCAAACAGAGGTTGGAGCAATGCAGCCACAAGCCAAGGAGTACCAGTAGATAACAAGAAGCTGGAAGAGGCAAGAAATGGATTCTCCCCTGGAGCTTCCAGAAGGAACTAGTCCTACTAATGCCTGTATGTTAGCCCTGTAAGTTTCCCTTCAGGCTTCTGGCCTGCAGAGCTATATGAGAATACTTTTCTATTGCTTTAAGCCTGTAAGTTTGTGGTAATTTGTTACAGTTTTTGTTATATAGTTTCCTAGCAAAAGGAAACTAATTCACACCTTAAAGTCTAGTTGTAAATTGGAAATTACCATGTAGTATAAGTGCTACTTTTAGGGACACAAGCAGGCGAGCTTATTCTGGAATTGCTGTATCACATAAGTCTTTTTAGATGAAGTGACATCGCAGCTGCAACCTGATAGCTTAATGTGAGTTGTTAATCAGGTGAGGGAAACAAGTCCAGGTCAGGTGGTTACAGGCCAAGCAAACTGCATTTATAAAGTGCACTTTGCTACTTCATCCTTTTATGCCTTGCACATGCTAGTTCCTGTGCCCTTTTCTTCTTTACCCTCTAAACCTACCCCCCACACAAATACACACACACACACACACACACACACACACACACACCATATTTCGCATATGCATACCTCCTAATTTTTGCACTTGGCAAATTTCTCTTCATTAGTCAAGATTGCACCAACACCCCCTCTGCAGGAAGCCCTTCCCATGTCATCCTTTCTTGCCTTCTCAGCCGACTTCAGCAACAGGTCTTCTTAACAAAACCCCATTCCTGTTTATCAGAGCTCTGAAATCACAGAAGTGATGTATTGGGAAAACGCCTGAGCAGAATTCAGTAATGATTGTTGCTACTACCTTTTTTTCCCCCTCTCCTCCTTGTGGATCAAAAACACCTAGACATGGGGAGGGAGGCCTTTAGCAGAACCTTTTGGCAGTGGCAACTGGGTTGGAAACCCGTCCAGGGAAGGTTTCATGGTCTCCCAGCAAATGCCCACAGGCTGGTCACGTAACGTCCTGGTACTGATGTCCCCTGACAGGGAGTTGGGAAAGCCCCAGTAGACCCTTTTGGATTAGCTGGCTCTGTCAGGGCAGGCAGCGTTTTTGTCGTGGGCGCTGCTAGACGGCTCTGAGGTCCTGTAAGGCGGAGAGGCACAGTGGGAAATACAGATGTTCTGGTTGTATGTGATGCCACTTAAGAGTAAGAAATGAGGACAGTGATCTCTTTCTGCTTCCTTCCTTCAACCTAGAGTGGAATCAATCAACTGTGTGATCAAGGAAGGTTTTTGTTCGTTTGTTTGTTTGTTTGTTTGTTTGTTTTAATTTTTCAACTGGTTGCTAGGATGTCATGTAGGAAGGACCCATCTGCAACTCTGAATGCTTTGTATCAGGAGGCAACTGACAGTCCTCAATTAATTATTCATGTTTTCATTAGGAGCAATAATGAGAAACAGTCGAAATGACAGGTCCTTAAGATTACTGGGAACCCTAAAATATTCATCTATTCTTTGATTAGCGAACCTTTGTAAGGTACAGGGGCACTCACTTTGTAGTCAGAAAGATCTCAGTTCGATTCTAGCAGCCACTTAATAGGTTGTAATGCAACATTTCCTTTACCTCTTTGAGCATCAGTTTTCTCATCTGTAAGATGGGGATGATACCTGCTCCCTGGAACACCGCAAGATTACAGATGATAATGAGAAAGCACTTCATGCAGTGCTTGCTGCAGTACTTGGTTCAGCGTAGCTGTTCAATGAATAGTACCAGTTAGTGATAAGAAAGCCAGAGCTGACAAATGTTCTTCTGGTCAGGTTTACTTCAGTTCACAGCTAATCATCCTGTTGGTTTTGAATGATGTTCTTTTGCTCTTGGGTAGAGAACCTTGTGAGTGTTTGGAGATAGAATTGCCAATCTGCAAATGGACAAATATGAGTACATAGAAACTATTCGTGGTAGTTTTTAAATCTAAGGGCATTAAGTTGCATTTACCAAATGCCCCTCTGCTCATAGTTTCATGCTTTCAGAGGGTATTTTGTGTGTGTGATTTTATTGTTTGTTTGTTTGTTTGTTTCCCCAAGAAGTCTATGAAGTGGCTTCAGTCCTTAGAAACATGAACTCTTTGTTTGTTGGGGCACAGAGAAACTACATTTGTTTACATTTGTAGGGGAACAGAGAAACTACACCTTCTCCTAAAGCTCACACAAACATTTGAGTAGCAATCAGGTTCGCAAGCAGCTGAGTTCAGCAAAGAATAAATGACATGAAACCTGCTCATGTTACATGATCTGGTATAAGTGATTCTATGTCTTCTTTGTCCCTAAATAATTAGAATAGAGTCAAATGAGATAATGCATGTGAAAGCACTTTGAAAACTGAAGTTTTCATTGTAATGGATCATTATTATTCTAATTACTACTATGAAGAACCTAATATGGCATGGACCCATTGTCAAGATAAGAGTATTTCTGATATTGTGAACATTTGGTATCCATTTGGTATTTAGTTTTATACTATTTTGCTTTGTTCTCTATGTATTTCATGCATTTTAATCTTACCCCTCTACCCCAAGTAAATTTGTAAGCATCTATGAGCATTTAATCAATCAGTACAATTCACTATTTCAAACTCATTTACCGAATGCTTACCCTGTGCCAGACACAGAGCAAAGTAGTGTAGACAAAGAGGTGAGTAAGATGCTTTTCCTACCCTCACTGAGCTTTGTCTCTGGTGGAGGAGGCAATCGAGAGATGGTTAGAATACAGGGTGCTGAGTGATCTGCCATCGGTAAGCTCAGGGGGCTCTGAGAGCAGGGTGGGGGGGCTGGGACTGGGAGGGTGAGGGCACAGTCACCAGGTGAAAACATGAGAGGAGTACAAAGTGGAGAACGTAGCTTGTGGAAAGGCTCTCGTGTGTGTGTGTGTGTGTGTGTGTGTGTGTGTGTTTGAGAGAGAGAGAGAGAGACAGAGAGAGAGAGAGAGAGAGAGAGAGAGAGGAAAAGTGAGCACACGTGCAAGAATAATACATTTGTGGAACTGTAACAATTCTATATGGTGGACAGCATAAGTGACATAAGTGGAGGTGTTAGCAGCACTGTTTGGGATGAAGCTGAAAAAACGTTTCAATTATTATTGCTACATAACAAGATACCCCAAAGCTATGCCATAAAAACATTTAGTTGCTACTGATTCTTCAGTGGAGTCGGGGCTCTGGGGAAAATTTGCCTCCACTCCAACTGGTATTGGCCTAGGCCTCACAGTGTCATAGTAACACCCCTGCCACATGCTATTGGTCAGACAAGTTACAGGGCAGTTCCAGATTCAAGGCAAAGGAAAATAAACTCCACCAGGAGCAGAATGAGTGTTCAGGGACGGGAGAATTGTTAGCAGCCCCGACTGCAGTCTACTGCAGAAACGTGAGCGTGCCATGCCATGGAGGGCTTGGCTTTATCCAGAAGCCTGTGGTGCAACCACTAAGGGAGGTCTTAACTAGGGGAAAGAAGAGGGCATATTTTTAGATAGCTAACTTCTGGAAGCAACTTGGAGAACGGATTGGAGAAGATAGGGCCAGCGGCAGAGAGGGCAGTGAAGAGCTAGTATCCTGGTATGGAGGGAAGTAATTGATGATTGTCTAGACTAGGATAGTGGCAGGGGGAATGGGAGAGGAGAGTAGTGATAGAGTCATTCATTCATTTATCCATTCAACGTGTATTGAATGACTATTATATGCAGGTGTGTTGACAATTCAGCAATAAGCAATCCCCCAACCCCCACCGCACCCTTAGAAAATCTTGCCTTCCTGGAGCTGACATTGGAGCTGAAATCTGACATTGGAGCTGAAATAGAAAGTGAACAAGTCAAGTATATAAAACATATGCTTTAAGGAATAAGTATAAAGGAGGGAAGGGAGAGGGTACCTATTACGGAGAATGTGTTAATTTTTGGTAAAGTACCCAGAGAATGGTTTCCCAAACAAGGAGATAAAGGAGATAAGGAAACATGCTATGTGGCTCCTGGGGGAAGAATATTCCAGGAGATGGAAGAGCAAGGACAAAAGCCTTGCATTAGTATCTTAGGGCTGCCATAACAATGTGCCATAAACTGGGTGGTTTAAACAATAGAAATGTATTGTCTCTGCGTTCTGGAAGCAAGAAGTCTGAGATGCAGGAGTTTGCATGAGGAAAGGGTCTGTTCCAGGCCTCTCTCCTAGCTTCCCATGGTTTGCTGACAATCTTGGTTTGTGGATACATCACCTCAGTTTCTGCCTTCATCTTCATAGGGCGTTCTCCCAGTGTGCATGACGCTATGTCCCAATGTCCCCTTTTTATAAGGACACCAGCTGTGTTGGATTAGAGCCCACCCTAATGCCTGCATTCTAATAGGATTACTTCTGGAAAGACCCTTTCTCCAAATAAAGTCACATCTGAGGTACTGGAGGTTAGGATTCAAACATATCGTTGTGGGGAGACCAAGTTCCACCCAATAACAGGCCCTACAGCATGTGTAGGTCAGGCAGAACTAAAAGGAGACCTTGTGACTGAGGTAGAGAAAGCAAAGGGAAAAATAAATACTAGGAGATGATTTCCGAGAGATAATGGGGCCCGAATGAGGTAGGGCCTTTCGGTTATAGGAAGTATGTCAGCTTTTCCTCTGTATGAAATGAAAACTTATTGGCGTTTTAGGGCAAAGGGACCACATATGTCTTACGTTCACCTGGGATCGCCATAGCTAATGTGTTAGGAATAGACTGACAGGGTCCAAGGGAAAACGAAGGGGCACAGTTAGAAGGTGACTCAGTGATTTGAGGGAGCGATAATGGTGGCAGGACTAAAGTAGCATCAGCAGAATTGATGAGAAATGGTCAGATTCTGGATATGTTAGCTGATGAATCAGATGAAGGACTAGGAATCGCAAGGTGTGGAGCCCGAGCAGCAGAAAGATGGAGTTGCCATAAACTCCACAAATTCAGGGGAATCGAGAGCTCAGTTGTGGACACGTCATGTTCGAGATGCCTCTCGGATATCCAAATGGAGTTGTCACGTACATGGCTGGATACACAAATCTGTAGCTCCAGAAAGTTTAAACTGGAGGGATACATTTGGACGTCATCAGTACGTGAAAGATTTTTAAAGACATGTAACACATGGATGTCTTTAGTGGTAAGTGACCGTCTCTGAGTTTTTAATGCAAAATAAGGATCATAACCCTCCCCTCACAGATTCCGGTGAGGATCGGCTGAAACCTAAATATGAGCAGTTAGTATAAAGGGCTTTCCATAAGTGCCCGTACTAAGAGTTGAATTTTAAAGTAGTGACACCTCGGGGACGATACTCTAAATTTTTGTCTCTTGCTGCTCCCTCCTAATGTCTGGGTTTTGTTCTCAAGCACCTTGCGATATTCATACTATATTTCCTAAGGAACGCCCAGGCCTCCTACAGGTGGCTCTATCAGCCGCATAAGCCTTGCCCACTCAGGGTTCAGAAGTGATCCAGAGAAAGCCCGCAGCAGCGGGCAGAGGGTTAACCCCACACCAGTGGGGATGTGCAGACCTGAAGCTGTTCTAAATCTCAGTACCACACGCTGCCTTAGGGATCCTCCTGTACTAAAGCCCAAGATAAAAAGGCCTGACAAAGATTATTGACGGTTTACCTTTTAATGAGCAGCTGGGATTGATTCTGTTCCCCTCTGGGATGGCTCTCTCTGTCCTTCCTCCACCCGAGAGGCCGTGGGGAACAACAACAACAACAAAATTACAAATCTCCAATTTGAATAATTGCAAGGATTTGCTTTCTAGCAAATAAAGTTTCCACGGGTAAGAAAATGGCTCACAGCTTTTAAAATACATATTTAGAATTGTTACGATTATCATGATTGCTATTAAGCGCTCCTGGTACGCTGGATATTTTCAAAGAATGCTGGTTGCCTCTAATTGGATATTCCTTGCAATTTCCCTCTGGGTAGGTCAGCAGTGTTAACTCTTAATCATCCAAGGCAATTAAATGCATGCAGTTCTAACCTCTGCACCCAAGGCTGCTGAATTGTTAATACAGTTATCATGGGAGAGTCAGACGTAAGAGTGCTGTTTAGGAAAGAGAAGCTGGCAACTACTTGTGTGAGCCCTTGCACTTCTGTTTTGGGAAAGGAAAATCAGACATCTGCAAATATGGGCAACAGTTCTGATGATTCGGACCCATAGGCACCCCCCAGAGTGCTTCTCTCTGGATCTGATTCCTCCCTCTGCACGAGGCCGGAGCTCCATCTCAGCCTCTGAGTACTTGGCTGAGCTTAGAATGAGGCGTTCAGGCCATGTTTGGGGTAGATATGATGGTTACTAGAAGTAGACTCGTGTGGGAAGAACTAAAGAGGGAAAGAAGGAATTTTGAGATAGTCGTTTGGACAATTTGAATATGTTGTGAGTCTAAGATGAAGGTCTATGCCAGCTTTACTCCCCACCCAACCTTGAGTCTCACACCACCCCTGCTCTTCATTCCTGCACCCCGATTCCTGATCTGTTGTACACACGCGATGGGGGTATCTGTAACACATGTTTCTTCATAATTTTCTGTGACTTCAGATGGACGAGGATAATGGTTTCAGGCTTTCTATTCGGACCCACATAAGAAATATATTTTATATTTTTGACTCAGTATACATACACGTGACCAAATCAAAGTTTCATAGAACAATAATTACCTTATTTTTTTTTTAAACGCAGTGCATTCTGATAGAATCTGTCCTATACCATTTTTTTTTAAGTTGGCCATGACAACTTGATTTCATAGCCTACTAATAAATTGTAATACATAGTTTGAAAAACACCAAGCTAAAGGAAAAAACAAGGTCTCTGGCCTTTGAGTCTCAAGACTCATGAAGATATGGATAGAGTAACCAGTCTCAAGGGAAAATAGAACTAAGCCAAATGAGAGACTCATAAAGACTTTCTTTCTGTAGCCTTTTTAAAGATCTAGTCCTAGTCCAGGGACCAAGTCTAATGCACTAAAATGTGTAATAAAAACGTCCCAGGATTTCACTGTGGGCTCTTAATTTTGCTCAGACTCGATCTCAGTGATCCTGACCTTTGTATTAGGTTGGTGCAAAAGTCACTGCAGCTTCAAAGGTTAAGAATAATAGTAAGAACCGTAATTACTTTTGTACCCACCTAATAGATGAACAACAGGTTAAGTCCTAGATCTGGCACCAGAGAGTGCTGCTGGGTGTTTGTTGTTGGCCTGCCCCTGCATGTCTGCCGTCTTCCCTTCCACAGGGTTCTGTACCAGGGAGACTGCATCAACTGACAGTGCTTATCCTCTGGCTGCTGTTTGGGTTCCTGCGCTGCTAGGCACAAGCAGGGAAAAGGAGGGCAGGAGGGAGAGGGCAGAACCGTATTTCCCCAGCTATCGTCTTCCTAGGCTGTAGGTGGGTAGTTTCTGTGTTCCTCTGCCGAAGGCCACTGTCCCTACCGAGCAGCTTTCTCCTATAGTTGTAGCTACTGCTGCAGTCCTCTCTAGGCTATGGCAACTATCACTTTCCTTTGTTCTTGAGGTGTGTGGGTACAGTTCATTACCACTTACAAGGAATCGTGCAGCACACTTGTAAAAAGTACCTCTTCTCAACTCTGCTCAATCATCCATCTGTGCCATCAATTTTGTGCTGGGTCTTGTGGTCTAGGGGGAAAGAGGGGGGAAAGAGGGAGGAAGAGGGGAGAAGTCTTAGACATTCCTTTACGGAAGGATGTGCTGCCCGACCCAGCAGGAAGCCTCCAACTGTCAGCATCTTCAGGCCTTGCTTCAGCTGCAGAGACCACCTTGTCCGGGTCATGCTCTTTCTGGCAGCTCCCATCTGGTGACTGAGAGAGGCAAGAACTCAGGCATATAAAGGTCAGGCCATTTAGGCCTGAGTCAGGACAACCTTGACAGGTAATATTCACTCTAGAGCTCTCTGCCAGGGTGGACAGGCTGTGCTGGGCCTGCCTCACAGTTCAACTTCTCCCTTTACCTAGTCCTGCTCTCCCCCTCTCTTTCAGCTGTTGATCTCTATTTAAAATGTGTACCCTAATTGTGTCCCTGCATCGTCCTCCAGGGACCCCCATCCACAACAGGAAACGGACACCCAGCATCACAGAAGGGCTTGTTTTAGCAGTAGAGACAGCTTCCTATTGGTCTTTCTTCCAAAAGGATAATAACGAAATACACCATGGCCTCAGCCGTCTGTCCTGTCTAATCTCTCACTCTTAGATTTGAGGCAGAGAAAGCTGTGCTCAAAGCTGGAGACTCCTCCTGAGAAATGGGTATGGCGTTCAGTGAGTTTTCAAATGTTAGGTTTGGAATGCTTTTTTTTGCACATTGGTTTCTGCTAAAAACCCATCTCTCCCGCTTGGTCAGGAGTGAATCCAAGGCACCGCCTCAGATCATCATCTGAACCGCAAAGGTGTGTAGCACAATTGCTCCCCTTGTGGCAAGAGAGAGACGCTCTTGGAGATCCCCCTGGCCCCCATTCTGAGGAGGAGGAGGACATTCTCCTGGGCATGACAGACACCAGGCTCATCTCTGATGGATGCAGGAGCTTTGTCCTGCTTGGCACGTGGGCTTAGTACCCAGGAGGAGGATGAAGCTGTGAACGGCGTTCTCCGATCTCCTTCTCTGAAAGTACGTTCCAAATATGACCATTATCCGTTTCTTTCATGACACTGAACTATTTCATGGGTTCCTTTGTGACAGGGAAAGGATAAGAGAAAAAGGAAGGCTCTGAGGCGCCAGCCACCCTTCCTGTCCCTCCCAATTCAACCAAGCATCTCCACCTTTATTTTCTATACATAACTATGGCTAACCCATCGTCTTACAGATGAGCTATCAAAGGTCCAGATAAGACAAGTAACTGGCCCAGGGTCACTCAGCAATTTATATCAGAACCAGGAATAAATGCAGGTCTTCGTGCTCTCTCTATGACCTACATAGTCCAGTGTGATATTTTCTTATAGATTCACCCATCAAAACTAACAGCATATTCAGACATACTAGAAAAGCTACACAGGAATGCCATATGTTGGTGACAGAGTGAATGGGGAGTTGTATTTTGATGATATATGTGGGATCTTCTGATCCTTTTGAAAACCATAGGCTGGAATAACCACTTTATCTGTAGGAGTATGATTTCTTCTCCTTTGGACCTCTGGAACCAGTTTTGGGTCTGGCATGGAGCAGGTTCCCAGGAAATGGTTTGCTACGGATGAATAAATGAATGAATAAATGAATTTGTGAAAATCCCTAAAACCAGCAGGTCAGAGCTAGGGCATCGTCCTTCTTTCAGGGTGGTTCTTGCCTCCGCTGGTGCCTGATATTTCAGGTGGGCAGCAGGAAAAGAGCTAAATACTGCCAGCAGATCACTAGGTCTGAGAAAAGGGGTCGGCGTGGAGATGAAAATTAGACATACGTTGCCATTAATGCAAGTAATCATGCGATGTGATATATTTCTTCCTGAGACTGTAGCTTAAATCCCAATTACCTTCTGGTGACAAATGAACTCGCTGAGTAATTCATTTTGACTGTTGGAGCTCAAACCTTCTGTGTTACCATTGCATGGGGAAGGTATATGACAAATTTCCAGATTTAATTTTAGTGCTTGGGAGCCCAAGTGGCACAATTACCAGATCAAGAGCAATGACAGAGTATTCTCATGAAGAAAGAGTCCGTGTGAAGCTGAGTGTTAGCTAAGAATGCTCCGACTTGGACCCTTGCAAGCAATGAGCTCCAACTGGTCCTGGATACCTAGACTTTAGGATTTTTTTCTTCTCCAACTTTACCCTGAGCCTTCCCATTCAAAAGGCCTGAGTGCTGCTGGTTTTATCTCCAACATACCTCTCGAATTCCCCCATTTTCTTCCATTCCTCATTAGCCTTCATGTTGACTGTTAAAGGCAGCATGCATAATGATTAAACACACAGATTCTCTGCTCCATCAATAGTTCAGATTATGCCTCTGCCTCGTCATCCCTACAGAACCTTGGCCAAGTTACTTAGATGTTAGTACAGGGTTGTCCTGAGTATTAAACATCATCATAGAAATAAAATGCATGGCAGATCATAAGTGCACAATGGATTGCAGTTTTTAGACTGGCGTTATTAGCATTGCAATCTGGCTCCTGTCTACTGTTCAATTACTCTCCTATCCAGGGACCAGCAAACATTTTCTGTAAAAGACCAGATAATACAGAGGTCCTCAAATAATGTTGTTTCTTTCCACTTTATTTCATTATAATATTGATGAGATGTTGTAGGAACTGAACTCTTGTTTATGTCAATTAGCCTATGGTAAAATTGGTTTCATTATACATCATTTTGTCTGAAGTCACAGAACATAACAGTAACGTTAAGTGTGGACTTACTGTATATATTTTAGGCTTTACAGGTCATATGGTCTCTGTTGTAACTACTCGATTCTGCCCTTGTAGAAAAAGTGGCTACAAAAAACAAGTAAACAAATGAATGTAGCTGTGATCTGATAAAAATTTATTTATGAACTCTAAAATTTGAATTTCATATAATTTCCACATTGTCATGAAATACTGTTCGGTGACAGTAGATGACAATATGATACTGCATATTTGAAAGTTACTAAGAGAGTAAATCTTAAAAGTTCTCCTTACAAAAAAATAATGTGTAACAATATGTGGTGACAGATAATAGCTAGAGTTATTGGGATTCCCGTTTTGTAATATATACAAATATCGACTCGTTATGTTATATACCTGAAACTAATATAATATTATGTCAATTATACCTCAATTAAAAATAATAAAAATAATGAATAATTAACTAATTAATTAAAAATTTAAAAAACATTCTTAGTTTTCAGACTAAACAAATAGCCAGCCAGATTTGATCTATGGACAGTAGTTTGCTGACCATGGTTCTCATCTGTTGTATACTTGACAACAAGCTTAATCTTCCCAAAAGACCCAAGGCCATGACCCGTGACCTCAAAGTGATTTGAAGGCCACATGAGCAGTTTTGATTTTAGGCGATATAGAACCATTAAAGGTTTTGAGAAGAAAAACTGTAGAAAGAACTGGGGAGACTTATGAAGCTCTAGGAAGATGCTGTGATGACAGCCCAGCTTCTCTAGGAAAAAGGAAGCCATTCACAGCGGCGGGGTCTGAGGGTCCTGAGGAAATCCACCCCCACCTGCTCTGATAACTTCTCTCCTTAACTTGCTCCACTGAATGAAGGACTTTCCATTCATTAAATCTCATCTCATCCTCACAAAACCTTATGGTAAAAATGTATCCTCATTTTGCAGTCAAAGAAACTCATTCACAGAGAGATTATGTAACTGGCCCAAAGTAACACAGCTAGTAATGGCAGATCCAGCATTTGAATTTAGGCATCTTACCCATTACATTACGTTGAATATTTTCTTGGATGACAGCTGGTGACCTTCTGAGAGGAGCTTCTTCAACTGACAAAAATAAACGTTCCATTATGTGCATGAATGTGTAGAGGCATATGTAATACCTTCCCCTGAAGTTAAATTTACCTTTTCTGTCAGACCCAATGATAACAGGGGGAACATAAGTTACCTTATGTACAGTTGCAAAACCATACTGTTCTCTAATCCACACAGACAGTCTTGAAAGTGAGCCCAGACATGGAAGAAATGCTGCTTTGGATGTATGCTAACCCGCAGTGAAGGACTGATCACATTAAAACATTTCCCATCTCCCTGCATTATCATCATCAGAGGACACGGTTTAGGCAGGAAGGGAAAAGCTGCTAACATGAATTAGTGGCCTCATTTTTGCAGCAGAGAAGGGTGAAACTGCACGAATGTAATGTGCCATGACGTGGAATGGCCAACTTCCTTTAACAAGACTAATAAGAGCTGCATCAGCATGTTGGTGGAGGGAGCTGGAGGTGCTTACACCCCTCTCCTCTGCACTTTGAGACTTCTGAGAAGACTGGTTTGGCAGAACAAGCGCAGGAGACAAAATGCCTGAGGCTATCTGACAAAGCAGGCAGCTGGATACAGTGAAAAGCTCCCCACAGGCCAGAAGGCATGTACCCCCACTCTCCACTTGGGTTTGCCCTTAACTCGCTGTGTGATTTTGAGCAAGTCACCTCAACTCTCTGCTTTGTTTTCCTTGGCAATGATATGGGTATCACCATCATTACATCTTCAGCCTTTCACTTTTCGACAGAGCAGGAGGCCCTACAGCACAATGGTTAAGAGCTAGAACAGTGAGGGCAAGCTATTCGGGTGTGAATACTGAATCTATCTATTTTCTACATACGTGCCCATATAGATATATGAAGATGCCTTATTTTATTTAGCTTTGTGGTATTAAGGCACTTTATATTTTATGATATTGGATTCTCATAATATTTCTGTGACTTGGGAAGGGCATGGATCATTTTCCCTATAACTCTGACTAAGAAACTGAAGATTTGAAATGGCAAATTATATTTCCAGGATTACAGCTATATATGATAAGGAAGGATTTGGATATAAGTTTATATTCTGAATATGAAACCAGCATTCCCCTTACTATGTCATGTGTTGAAGCACATATGTATATCGTATAGATCCAAGCATTATGTTTCATGGGTGATTATATTTTATAGAGTGTAAGTAAAATAAAAAGTCATTCAGACTCTGTAAGGGGAAAAGCCATTCAGGGTGTTTGTTTAGGACTGCAGTGTCAGAGTTCTAAAAATCAGGAAAACATAGCAGAAATTTATAATAATTATACTTCTTTGGTATTTAATATTTTCCTATGACCTATCCCCTACTTAGGTACCCATTTCTATGCTTTTTTGTCTAGAAATCCCCTCTCCTTGAAGATGCTTCCCCTACATCCAGGGAAATTCCTTAATCTAGCATTCCCCAGAGCATTTTTGAGGGAACACTAGCTCCCTTGGATATAAATTGGTGTAACAAGGAAATTGAGTTCTAATGGTCAAATAAATTTGGAAAACACGGGGTTATACAAATTAAGCAGATGTCTTTACTTGAAAACTTTTCATAACCTTTGATGTGATAAATGAGGTTTGTGAGTCCTAGAGGGCAATAAAATATGTTGCATTTCCCACCCTATTTGACCAGGGGACCATTTATGCCAGTGGTATCTTATATTACTGTGCTAACAGTGCTACCTTAATCAATAACTCTGATGGATGGGAGAGAGTCGAACTATGGCATGGGTCATTCCACTGACCATTAGGGTTGATTCAGCTGACTGGATGGATGGACGGTTACATCCCAGCGACACACGCTCCAACAAACGGTGTGATTTTCCCAAGAGGACCGTTATTAGGTCAAGTGACTGTGGCACCCTAAAATCCTGATTTCTGCTCGAGTACTTGCTGCCATAATTCATATACCTATAGCTATGAATAATGAAGGGAGGAAACCAGGTTTAGGTGAGAACTGTGCCATGAAAACTAATTTTGCTTATCAAAGCAACGCATATTTTTGAGCATCTACTAGGAGCCAGACATTGTGTTGTGTGCTAGCGATACAGTGATAAATAAAGCATAGTCACTGGCTCTCCAAGGGCTTGTGATCTGGGAGGGGAGAGGAGATTGGGAAGTGACACGTTAGAGACCAAAATCGTAACCTAATGTGGTATTATACAAGATGTGTATGTGTAGATGCCGTGGAGGCATAGGGCAAGGAGTGCCCTGGTCTGCCCAAAGGGGTCAGGGAAGGCATTGAAGAGGAAGTAGTGCCAAGGCTGGGGCTTGTGAAATGAATTAGTGTTTTTGCCTGGTGAAAATGTAGAGCATCCCAAGAAGAGAAAAGAGCATGTAGTCAAGTAAAGAGGTCTGAAAGGACATGGCACTGTCACCAATCATGAGGTGGTATGACATGCGTGAATAAAGAAACCAAAGGATGTGTTGGAGTAGCTGATGCAGGAGAGGCAGACGGAAGCCATGATGGGCCTCGTGCCCATGCTCAGGAGTCTGAACTTGGCCGTGCTGACAATGAGGAGCCGTCCCCTGCTTTCCTAGGTAGATTTGATTTCCTCCCCCTCTGCTGATGGTGACGAAAAGCTGGACTGTAACAGGAGCAACCAGTAGTAGAAATTGATGGTTCCTGGGGATGAGAGGAACTAGGATGCAGCCAGTCCAAGGGGACCCATCTTGCATGTGGGATACAGACCAGAGGTTGGGTTTACGGTTCAAGGAGGATCCAATGCTATACGACAAAGTCACTGAGGGTTATCAGGACTCCAGTCTAGCTCCAAAATTTAAGCTGTGCTCCAGTCTTACCAGGGTATCCAGAGCTAACCAGAACACTAAGATCTGAAGGTCGGATGACTCATTTCAGAGGCCACCTCCTTTTGGGGCTAAGTAGTCGTACCGTACGCCTAGCGATTTGCAATCGTTACCTCATGTAACCCTCATGACAACTCTAGAAGGTGGTTTTACTAGTGTTGTTTTGTAGAAAAGGAAGCCGAGGCTTTGAAACTTGCCCCAGTGTACACAGGCCTAACTGTGAAGTCCAGTGTAGCTCAGCCGCTATTCTACACTGGCTCCCTCTTCGAACTCACTGCCTCTCTGCAGTGTTGGACAATGTTGGCCAAAGGACTGGTGAGGCTGATTCTTTGCAAATTTTTCAGTGCCAATATCAGTGCAGGACTGGAGTAAATCATGGCCCATTATCTCTACTGGCATTGCCACTCAAGGCCCACTTGTCTCTTCTTCATGGCCTTCTTTTCACTTCCACGCTCACCCTTTGGTTCACTGTTACTGTGACACCTTCCTCTGAGGACCTCACTACATTACAAAAAAAATTATCTCAGTAATTTCCTGTTCATTTAATTTCTCTACCTCCTTGAGGATGTGTACCCTATTTTGTTCCTTAGGGCTCTAGCTTAGACATTGTGTTCGGATCACTAAAGTTTCGTAATGAATTCATCAGCAAATTCTTACTAAATAACAGTTCAGATTGAGAGCCAAAAAGCCAACTGTAGATAACAGATAACACCATTCCCCACTTGGAGACTTAGATTCCTTATCTATCAAGTGAGATTACATTTGTGATCTTTAAAACCCTGTAAAACAATGGGATTCATACGCATTTTACAGATGATGAAATTGAAGATTATGAGGTTAATGGTTCAGCTGGGAAATTCCAAAACTGGAATTTTAGCCAGTTAGCCACATGTTATTTTCAAAGTAATCAATTGTTTAAAACTATTCATTGAGCACCTAATACATGCAAGGCACTGTACTGGACGCTAGGAGTACGTAAGTTAAAAAAAGAAAAAAAAAATCTCGGCAGTCTAGACAAGTATTGAGATATTGGAGGAGACAGATGCACTAACAAATTCCACTGTAATGTGAAAGGAATTATAAGGAAAACATGAAGGAGGTTTCACAAGAGCCGAGAGAAAAGAGTTGTTGGCTAGGCCTAGGTGTCAAAGGAAACTTACAGCAAAGGTAATGCCTCAGCGTGGGAGGGGCAGTTGCCCCAGGAGTTAATGAAATTGACTGATGACTGTTTGCTCTTTGGCAGCTTGTAGAAAAAGACATCCTAACTTTATTTTCACTGCTTTGGAGTCTAAAAAACTTCATCAACTAGAGTCTTAGGGTCTGCCCAGTGGAAGAAGAGCTGTAAAGAGATAATAAAAAAGGACAAATTGAAAGAGAAGGTCCTCAAAGATAATAGGGATGTATTCCTGGAATGCCTGCCTTCCATTCAGCAATAAAAATGGCTGGCATAAAAATAAATAAATGTGTCTGACAAGAACAAGGGGAAATAAAAAGAAAAGTCTTTGAGAATAATAGGAACCTGCACGTTGTCCAAGCTGTCCACACAACCTGGTGAGATTGGAGTAATTTTAAGAGACTAAACCAAATTGATAAGGGAACACCAAGATGAGACTAGAGGGGAAGAAGACAGTAGGGACAGAGATAAATAACGTGTTTTTCAACTACATGTCCAATAAGTCTTCAAAGGAGAGGTTGGCAGGACCTCAGAGACTTGCCCGGTGTAATTTATTGACAAGGAAAAGTAGACATTCCTTTAAAAAATTAATCCTTTGCCTTGGTGACTGTTAACAGGAGAGGTTGGGAGATGAATGCTGGAAGTGAGCATAAATTCCCTTGTAGAGGAGAGAGAGTAGCAGTTGGAAGAAATAAAGGTGAATCCTGACAAGAGGAAGTTGATTAAGAAGTAAATGTGCTCAGAGATTGAGAGAGTAGTCAAGCCTGGAGTGATTGATGAGAGAGTCTTGAAAGCCACATTCTAAGTTGGATGTCTGAGCATCCCCAGACATTCGGTGGGGAGGGGAAGATGAGGGTTGGGAGCCAAGGGCTCATGTGCTCAACAAACTACTTCCCTTTGGATGTACAAGAGGTAAGGCACAAGCGTGTGTCAAAAACAAATTACATGCTAGGCATTGAGGTAGGTGCTTTACATACATTGTCTCACTGCTTTCTCATCATACCCTCTATAGTAGATGTTATTATAAGAAAACTGAGGGTCAGAGAGGTTAAAAAACCTGTCCAAGTTCACATGGTAAGTAGCAGACCCAGGATTTGAACTCCAGTCTATCTCATTATAAAATCTAGACGCACTTTTCACTTCACACCAATGAAATAGTCATATCCTTATATATTTGCATAAAGATGCATCAAACCTGGTAGCTGGTAGGAACTCAAGCAATGATAGCTAGTAAAAACAGAAGTAGGAATAGCAAGAGGAGGGGAAGGTAGATGTAAACAGATTATAATACCTACCTGAAAGGGCTGCTGTGAGAAACAATATATGTCACGTTCCATCACAGGGCCTGTGGCATAGTGGAATTCCAAAATTCCCAGGAAATTTAATACAAAAAAAGAGAGATCTTTCTTTTGTACTAGACACTTTGTATCATAGTTCTCTGTGTGTTTTCTATGGGTTTGAACATCTCTAATAGGCTATAAGCTATTTGAGGGTAATATTTGCCAAATTAATCTGTTTCTCACAAGACTTTGCAAGTACAAATGAATGCTGACCATGACTATATAGTATAAAAATGTCATACTTCACAATTACTATTGTCATTAATATTGTTATTTTCATGATTCCTAGTAGCATATCTACACACTACAAATACACACACAAACATATGTGTGTGAGCATATGTGAGTGTGTGTAGTCTAGTGTACAAGGTGCTTTCTATAGATATATGACCAGTTTATTGAGCAATCCTACCTCACTGCTGTATATAGCTGATTCCCCCCTCAACCCACCCCCACTCACTGCTTGCAACATACTTGTAAGCTCTCCTTTTCTCATTCGTTAATGGCATCTTGGGAGAATTTATAACCTTCCAATCATTTTCTGGTATTAAATGTTTCATCCAATGTGCAACTCTAGTCACATACTGGATTTTCCTACGTGCCCTCCCCCTGTGCTGCCCGAACTATGGCTTAGGGGCTACACTGGAGAGTGGTGCTTGGGGCTGGCTCTGAGATACTTCTCCTTCCCATTCCAATATTTATCTCTTCTGATGTTGGGAGCTGGAGGTTGTCTTAGGGTATATATGTGGGGTTCTTGAGTGGCCCCAATGCAGTAGACTCAACATTGTTTGACCTCTGTCTGTGTGCACCCTGGCAGGCTGCACAAAGCTTCTTGCCATTGGGACCCCTCGCCTAGTGAGAAACCGCTTGGTCAACAGTCATGACAGCTGGGGCCTAGCCAACTTCTGTGACGTGGACTCACAGGGAATCACTCACCCTCACCACATTAAATCATGGGAGTAAGGGCTGATTCAGGGCCCCTCCCTCTTTCTCCCCACTATTTCTCCCCAATTTTCTTTTCCCTCTTCTCACATGGGCACAAGAAGCAGCTCAGCAGGTCTGCTGCATAATTAGGTACCTAAACAGTGAATGTGCATCTTCTCCCTTGCAGGCAGGTACCACAGTCTCTGTGAAGGAGCTTCTGAGAGCGTTCGCTGTCTGTCTTGGTGAGTGGTGGCTCAAGGGGTGAAGGAAAAGCTTCTGCACCAAACTCTCCACCCTTCCAAGCCTCTAGTGACTTCTTTCTCAGGATTCTCCAGGATTTTTGTTTTGCTTTGTTTGTTGTAAGTGAAGGAGCAGAGAAATTGGTCATGGCTGGGGTACGGGGGATGGCAAAGTCAGTCTTGCTGTTTTATAATAAGTCCTAAGGGGAATGGCTGGCCTCACTTGTGATGGCAGTCTTTAGATATGGATCATTTTGTCTCAGCTTTGGCTTCTCCCTGCCAGTTCTGAGGCAAAAGGAAGAGTCTCCATCAGCATCTGATTACACACGCTTACAACACACCTGCGTGCAAACTGCAAGGTAAAATTTGTCACCCTCCTTTCAGTTAAGAAAATCAGGCTCAGAGAAGATAAAGGAGGTTGTCCCAAGGTACACACAGTAAGTGGCAGCACTAACATTCAAACTAGATCTGCCTGATTTCAAAGTCCACCCACAGAAGCAACGAGATGCTCTCTCAAGCAGCAGTGGGAAATCGAGGGGAGAGACGTGGTGGTGGGGTGACATATGGAGTCTTTCCTTCATAATTGAAGAAAAGAGCAGAAGGAATCATGGAAGGAGGCAGAGACCAGCTCTCTGGTGGGCTGCTCCCATGGCAAGGGATCCGCTAGACAATAGCAATGAGGTGATGGCACTCCCCTGGGCCACAGCCTTAGAGGGCTTCCTAGAGCTAAGGCAGAGCCCCCTGGGCAACGACATCTGGTGGCATCATTGCCTGAAGAAGGCCCAAGTGACCAACCTTGGAGACTGATGTGTTTATAAGGGGCAAATAGCCCACAGCGAGAGAGCCTATTCCAATTCCATGTTCTCCACCCTCCATATTAATTAGGACAGTGGTTCTCAAAGTAGGGTCCCCAACTGGCAGCCTCAACCTCACCTGGGGATTTGTTAGAAATGCAAGGTCTTGCCTGCTCCCCACTCCCCAGACCTCAGACAGAATCAGAAACTCTAGGGGTGAAGCCCAACCATCTGTTTCAACAAGCTCTCCAGATGATTCTTTTTTTGTGTCTTAGTTTTAAGTCAGGTTTCTTAGCATATAATTTACATACAGAAAGCATTTTGCCCATATGAGATGTAAAGTTTGAATGGTTATAATAAATAGGTACACTTTTCTTACTAGCACCAAAATCAACACGTAGACTCTTTCTATTACCTGAAAAAGTTCCTTCATCCTCCTTTGTAGTGAGTCCTCTCCCACCTGTGATCCCCGGCAACCGCTGATCTGATGTTTGTCCCTAGAGTTTTGCCTTTTGTAGTGTCATAGAAATGGGATCACACGTAGTGTCATAGAAATGGAATCACGCAGTGTGTAGCCTTGTGTGTCTGGCTCCTTTCACTAGGTAAATGCCTTTGAAAGTATTCGTATTGTTACACATAGTGGTTCACTCATTTTTATTGCTGAGTGGTATTCCAGTGTAGGAACGCTCCCAATTTTTTTTTTTATCCATCTCCCAGGTGATAAGCATGTGTTGTTTCTAGTTTGGGGCTTTTATGAACAAAGCTACTATAAATATTCACGTACAAGTATTTGTGGGGACATGTACTTCCATTTTCCTTGGTTAAATACCGAGGGGGCAGGCTTGATGGATCATCATTGAAGTATATATTTAGCTTTACAAGAAACTGCTTAACTGTTTTCCAAAGTGACTGTAACATTTGCTTCCCACCGGAAACATAGGACAATTCCACCTGCTCCCTATTCTCTCCATCACTTGGTTATTATTATCAGGGTTTTGTTGTTGTCGTTAGCTTAGCCATTCTAGTAGATGTCTAGTGGTACCTAATCATGGTTTAATTTTTATTTCCCTAATGATCAATGATGCTGAGCATTTTTTCATGTCCTTATTTGCCATTCGCATCTCTTCTTTGATGTGTCTATTTCAGTCCTTTCCCAGTTTTAAAATTGTTTTATTATTGAGTTGTAAGAAGTCTATGTGTTCTGAATACAGGTCTTTTACCAGAGACATGTTTTACAAATATTTTCTCCCAGTCCGTGATTTGTCTTTTCTGTACTTCACAGTTACATACATATTTTTTGAAAAGCTGAAGTTATGGGTTTTTTGTTTGTTTATTTGTTTCTGTTTTGTTTTAATTTTGATGAAGTTCAGTTTTTCACTTTTTTATTTATGGTTTATGCTTTTGGGGTCTTATATCAGAATTTTTTTCCTAACCCAAGATTACAAAGATTTTTCTCCTATGTTTTCTTCTAGAAGTTTTACAATTTCAGTTTTTAATGTAAGCCTATAATTCATTTTTTCTACATGGTTTGAGTGTTTGTTTGTTTTCTTTGCCTATGGGCATCTAATTGTTCTGGCACTATTTATTGGAAAGATTATCCTGTCTACATTAAATTACCATTGCACCTTGTCAAAAAATTGACTACATATGTGCTTGCCTATATTTAGACTCTCTATTCTGTACCATTGATGTATTTGTCTATCCTTATAGCAATACCACCCTGTCTTGATTACTGCAGCTTTATACTAAGTCTTAAAATCACATAGTCTAAGTCTCCCAACTTCGTTCTTTTTCAGAATTGTTTTAGCCATTCTAGTTCTTTACATTTTCATTTAATTTTATAATTAGCTTGTCAATGTCTTTTAAAAAGTGCCCACTAGAATTTTGATTGAAATCACATTGACTCTAGAGATTAATTTGGGGATAATTGATTTGTTAATAATGTTGAGCTTTCCAATTTACTAATATAGTTTATCGTTCCATTTGTTTAGGTCTTTTGTAAATTTTCTCATCAATTCTTTTTCTGGTAGTGGCATACAAATTTACATTATTTAGATTTATCTCTATGTATTTCATGTTTTTTGTTTTTTTTAATGCTATCATAGAGGATTAGTTATTGAAAAACAAAACAAAGCAGTAATGGTATTTTTCTCCATAATCTTTTCCCGGAATCCAGCCGTGCATTACAGTGGTTAAGATGGGGGTTTTGCTCTCAGGCTGGGCTATGCCCAAGCACCAGGATCACGTTTTGGAGAAGCATCACAGTGTAATAGTGTTCAAGAGCCCAGATTCGAGAATCGGGCTGCCTGGGTTTGAAGCCTCCCGCTAGCACTTACAGCATTCCCCAGGGTTCAGTTTCTTCATCTATAAAATGGTCATAATAATAATACCTACCTCGTAGTGTTGTTAAAAGGGTTAGGTAAATAATGTCAAGCAATGTCAAGCACATAGAAATAACTCAAAACATATTACCTTTTATTGTTTCTTAGTAGCCGTGTAACCTTGGGCAAGTTAGTTTTGATAAGCCCCCATCTCCACATTTATAAGTTAGTGATAATAATAGTATAATAGTATTCATAGAACTATGTTGAAAATAAAATTAAAATGAAGCACTGACAGCACAGAGCACAGTGCTTGGCCCATAATAAGTCCTTATTAATATTAGCAATTAATAGTATCTATATTAATACAGTGTCTGATATAGATGGACATTAAGCAAGTGAATATTTAAAAACAAAATACCTTATGAATAATTAATACTAGCTTTGCAGAAAAGCTTTCGCAAAATTCAAAAATTGTAGAAGTGGCCGCTAGAATATTTAGATGATGCACAGACTGACTTATGGAATACTGGTTGTTTACAACCATTCATGCAAAATGGTTTTCTTTGGTCATCCACAGAACTTCACCTCCACCTACATTGTCTCTAAACTCATCGTAGATGATGGTGTGCAAGCTTCGCACTAAAATCCATTTATTTATTGTAATGACTTCTAGTTACATACACCCAATTACCACTGTCATTAAGAAATATTTTACCAGAGGGTAAGGGGGGTGGAGGGTGGGAGATGAGGGTAAGGGGGATCAAAAAGATGGTGATGGAAGGAGAACTGACTCTGGGTGGTGAACACACAATGGGATTTATAGATGATGTAATACAGAATTGTATACCTGAAATCTATGTAATTTTACTAACAATTGTCACCCCAATAAATTTTTAAAAAATGATATGAAAAAAAAAAGAAATCTTTAGCTGCCAATATTGAGTAGCTGTGTAACATTAGTTGTTTAACGCATATAGCTCCAAAGCATGACCTTCTTACCTAGAAAAGTTAAAAAGCACCCAAGATAATAACTTTTTTGTCTTTAACTCTTCTCCTACTATTTTTTTGTAATTGCTCACTTACTAATGTTGGGCAAGAGAGAAAGAAGTGGTTTTAGAATCTATAAATACTGATTGAGCACTTTGGGTTCTGGCATACTCTTGGCATAGATGGTAACATAATCTCTAGGGAAATTAGCCAGTTTGGTCCTGCAAGCATGTATGCCGTGTGTTTGCACAGATCTACACATGCTGGATAACATGGGAAACCATGAATCACCAAAATACAACAGGAAACAATGGGTCAAGATTTAAGCCACAGGTTTGAAAGTCTAGCTCTGCAGAGATTTATACAGCTGCGTCTCTTCGGCCAAGTTACATGTCTTCCCTTTCATGTTCTTCAGCTATAAAATATAGGCCCAGTGCAATAAGTTTGATTGGAACTTAATGAATCCGATTTTATTCTCTGGTTTTAAGATGCATCCTCTGCCTTCAAACCTGTTGCCTTCTAGTTGGAAGAAAAGGAGTCTACCTGAAAAGACAAATAATTATGCTAAATACTATTTGACTAAGAGTGAGATTAATAACCTCCAAGGTAGTAAAAGTCTACATTATGGGAGATATGAATTAAATTAACATTGCAGAATGTTTTCTCATCTGTAAAATAGGTTTAATTGTAATTGCTTTGCAGTGTGTAGAATTAGTGAGTTAATATTTTTCAATCTCCTAGAATATTGAAAGTATATTAAAAGTTAGTTGCTTTCTGTTCTGGACCTATTTTCTATTCAAACTTCCCAAGATTTTCTATCTGGACATAATAAAGAAAATTGTGTCCTGGAGACATTTGGATCGTAAATCTGCCCTAGAAAGGTAACTATCCAAATAAATTTTACTATTGTCAAAGGACCAAATTATCCATTATTTAAAATATAAACAGTTTGCCCAGTTTAATTAGCACTAAATCATAGACTGCACTTTTTCTTTCTCAATTCTTTTAACCAAGTGCAAAGACCCAGCTCGATAATTATTCCATATTAGGATCTGCTAAAAGCTTGGGAATCGTATAGGCCTGTGTTCAAATCTCATCTCTGCTATTTACGCAACCGTATGATTTAGGTAAAATGCTTATTTTCTAGGAGCCTCACATTCTCTGTCTGGAAAGTGGCAGTGTCCTCACTTTGTAGGTATTTTTGAGGTTTAAAAGAGATCCAGTAAGTAAATATTTTAGCAGAATGCCAGGCGTAAAAGAGTTATCATCAAATAATACCTCTTGTTAGGTTTGCTACACACCTCAGTGAAGTAGAGATGGGGTTTCTGAAAGTTGTTCTCTCATCGACTCTCATTCCATTGGCTATAATATTGGATTCTTTATATAGTTTAAATGGAAGTAGCCTAAATGAAGCACGTTGCTTTAATCCCAACCACAAAGAATGGTTATATCTATATGATAAAAACTGATTCAACTATAATAACAACCCAGTAATATGAGATGTATAATAAGGGAATTTGAAAAATAATTAGGCAGCAAACCTATACATATATATAGTGTGATCCCAAATATAGAAAACATGCATAGAACAAAATATTAGAAAGAGACAATGAAGAAGGTTTAAAGTGGCCGGTAGTGAGAATATGGTAATTTTTTCCCTTTTTCTACTTTTCAAAATTGGGGACAGATTTTTTTTTATACCTTTTAAAATATGGATTTTTTTCCTTGTTGTACTTTCCACTTTTCAAATTTTTCTAATTTTTTAAAGCAGTGAACATACATTAAATATAATACAAGGTAGAAAAACACATCTATTTGAATATGAATTAGTAAAGAAGAAATCTGTATATAACAATTGTTGACCAAGTTTCAAACATAGTGAAGAGTTCCTAAAACAATACCCCGCTCTAACAGGACTGTGCTACTTAGTAATCAGTTTTAGTCTGATGAATGTTTGTCAAATTCTCTCATAATCTGTGTCAATTATTTTTCTTGATTTTCAATTTTTGCCTTCTCTTTGTCATAACTTTGTATTTCATTTAATGCCTATGCTCTGTACAGTTAAGAATGGCACAGCAGATCAACATGTTAAAAATGCATGAGGAATATAACTGCCCTACAATTCACACTACACACACACACACACATACACACACAGGGTCGGTCAATTAAGTTCACGAACTCATCCTAGAAAAAGTGCTACAGGCCTCATTGCTGAATATCACTATGGTCACCTTCGAAGTTCTCCCCTTGGGAAGTTATGCACTGATGCCAGTGCCTAGTCCACCCTTCGAAGCAATTTTGGAACTCTTTTTCTGGAACGGCCATCAGAGTTGTCATCGTATTACCCTTGATGTCCTGAATGTCATCAAAATGTCTTCCTTTCAATATTTCCTTTATCTTCGGGTAAACAAAGAAGTCATTGGGGGCCAGATCAGTTGAGTAAGGAGGGTGTTCCAATATAGTTATTTGTTTACTGGCTAAAAACTCCCTCACAGACAGTGCCATGTGAGCTGGTGCATTGTCATGATGCGAGAGCCATGAATTGTTTGCGAAAAGTTCACGTCATCTAACTTTTGCACGCAGGCTTTTCAGTACTTCCAAATAGTCAACTTGGTTAACTGTTTGTCCTGTTGGTACAAATTCATAATGAATAATCCCTCTAATATTAAAAAAGGTTAGCAACATCGTTGCAACAAGTTTGCAAACTTAATTGTCAGACCTCGCATATTTAAAGATGGAAATTCCAGATGCTCAGAAGCCTAAATGGCTCCAGTTTTGGTTCTTGTATTATGATACTCAGTTTGGAGCCGTGATCTCCCACCATGACTTCCAGAGGATTATCACACTGTGCCCATTCCTAAAGCCTAAAATTTATTTAGTTTCCCCGAAAATAAGACCTACCCCGAAAATATGCCCCAGTTTAAGATCATCAGCCAGACAGACGCATTTAGTACGTTATGACGAGGTTCCAGAAGAAGATGACATGACTGTATTTGAATAAATGTAGATTGTTGTACAGGAAAAGAAAGGCATCCCCTGAAAATATGCCCTACCGCACCTTTTGGAGCAAAAATTAACATAAGACCCTGTCTTATTTTTAGGGAAACACAGTAGGTGTGACTTTTTTCTCTTATAACTTAAAACCTTGTTCCCCTGTCTCAGGATTAATCATTAGCAAACAAGGTGGAGAAATCAGAACTGTCAGGTGAGAAAAGTAGAAAATGGTTTTGGTGGTCTGAGACCTCTCCTCTTGATGAGGAATGGTACACAGTCTCCAGAGGTACACTAGAGAGGGAAGATGTGATGGGGAAACTGTCTCTGGGTAGAAAGTTTTCAAATTTTGCATTAATTTTTAACCCACTGAAGATTTTCCTATTCTCTGCTCAGTGATGGTAAATAAACAGCCACAGTTACTTGGCATATGTCTGACTTCTCAACAAGATTTTGAGATTCTGGCAATCAGGGAAAAATATTATCGATTTTTGTTCCCCAAACACATGACATATAGTATCTAGTAAATAGATATTAGTCAAATTCAATTTTATCAACAGGCCTTTACAATTGTAATACTCTTAAGAGTTTTCATAAAGGAGATGGAATGATTTCAAAAACCAGAACTCATATTTTATCATACTCTTCTGCTTACAGAACAAAACAAAACAAACAATAAAATCTCTATGACAGGTTTCCATGACACTTAAAATTTCCTTAACTTTGGCCTGGAAGGCGGATGTGAATTGGTGCCTTCGTACCTGTCTCTCAAGTTTATCATGTACCACTGATCCACTTTTTCTCAATGAAAATCACAACAGGCTTCTTACCTCCACCCCCCCAAATTAATTGATGAGCCTATTTTAAAATTCATATGAAAATGCAAACACCCTAGAAATAGCCAGAACAACTTGGAAAAGATGAACAATGTTGGAGGAATTATAATACTTTATTTCAAGATTTGTAAACTACAGTCATCAACACAGAATAGAATTGATACAGCGTATCATTCAATGGAACAAAACAGAGATTCCAGAAATAGACCCACCCATACATGTTCAACTGATTTTCAACAATGTTGCAAAAACCATTCAATGGGGTAAAATACAATCTTTTTGCCAAATAGTGGCAGAATAACTGAATACTCATGTGGAGAGAAAAGTACTAAATCCTTATACCATACATTAAATTCACTTGAAATGGATAATAGACACAAATGGAGAGGCTGAAACTATGAAACTTCTAAAAGAAGATACATAAGCAAATATTCATAACCTTGGAGTAGATAAGCATTTTTTATAACATAACAAAAGATGAGACATAAGAGGAAAAGTAGATGGATTTTTTTCACCTAAACTTAAAGTATTTGCTCTTGAAAGACACAGTCAAGAAAATAAAAAAACAATCCTCCAGATTGGGAAAAACTATTCATAAAGTATATAGCAGACAAATGACTGGCATGGATGTGTGTGGATATATAACTTAGTAACAAGAAAATAAACAATGCAATTTTAAAATAGGCAGATTTGAACATTTGCTTCAAAGAAGATGTGTAGTTGACCAGTTCAGTACATGAAAAGATGCCGTATTAGTTCTCTGGGCTACTAATTGCATTTGCATACAATTACTGGGTACCATAAACTGGGTGATTTTACACACCAGAAATTTATTCTCTCATAGTTCAATGGGCTAGAAGTCTGAAATCTAGCTGTCAGCGGGGCTTTACTTCTGAGGGCTCCAGGGGAGGATCTATTCCCTGCCTCTCTTCT
Organism: Rhinolophus sinicus; assembly: GCF_036562045.2. NCBI lineage: Eukaryota > Metazoa > Chordata > Mammalia > Chiroptera > Rhinolophidae > Rhinolophus > Rhinolophus sinicus. The sequence goes on along the minus strand of NC_133756.1, from coordinate 26,237,183 downwards.
AGCTTCTGGTAGTTGCTGGTGGTCTTTGTTTTTCCGAGGTTTGTAGGTATACCACTTCAGTCTCTGCCTCTGTGTTCACACAGAGTTCTCCTCTCTGTGTGTTCCTGTACACAAGGACACCCGCCATTCTATTCCTGGCCCACCGTGATCCAGTTGGACCTAATCTTGATTACATCTGCGCACACCCTGTTACCAAATGTGGTCGTATTCACAGGTACTGGAAATTAGGACTTCAACATGTCTTTTCTGGGGACACAATTCATATGCCCAGCATCATCAGGGAATTGTGAATTAAAACCACAATGAGAATGCCTACTGAAATGGCTAAAAATTGTTTTAAATCTGACAATACTAAATGCAGACAACAATGCAGAGCAAATAGAATTCTGGGGAGGGGATTGGTAATCTCCTCAGTGTGTATTAGACAATAAGCGTTCCCACCTGCTTTGCTGTCCCTGTGTCTCTCCAGCGCTCTCACGGCCCTCTCCTTCCCTCCTATCCTCTCACAGCTTACTTTTCCTATCCTACTGTATCTTATCCATCCCATTAGATCCTAGCCTTTCCCGTCATGAATTTTATGCATGCCTCCTTCTATACTATATACTACAAATGCCAATAGGAATTCCTTCTCTCAGGTTAAAAAGTTCCTTGCGTTTCTGAATGAATTCATTCAGCTCTTTTTCTATTTAAATTATTTTATTATTCAACATATGTTAGATGGCATTTAAAAAACAGTTCCTGGATTAATTTTTGGGTTATCCAAAATTAAATGGAGTATGACATTCCTTAACAATAACGCTTTAAAATTGTATAACAATTTGCCTTGACAAAGCTTTTCTGTATCTATATCTCATTTAATTACCTGGCCAAGCTTGTGAGGTCAGTGAGGTCTACTGTGCAGATTAGTATTCCAAGACTTGTCTGTGTTAAAGAGGGATTTAGATCAGCGTTGAAATTTGAACTTGCTTACATTTTCCACTTGTTTTTATATTTAATGGACCCCTGAGGGTATACTGGGCATCATAGGACACTTCCCTTCGGAAGCCTATTGTCTGTGAGGGATGGAACTTGTAATTGGAGAACAGTGACTATAATACATGTTGTGGCTATGGTGACAGGCGAACACGTGTACAGGATGCAGAGTGGTCATGGAGGAGCAAAGGGTCAGCCTTGCTGGGACTGAGGAAGCGACAGCTATGATGTGCCACTTAGGCAGCATATCGAGGCTAGTTAGGATTTCACCACATGAAAGGCCTTCCTAAGACACCCCAACTCCAAGGGAAAGGCCTTCCTAAAACACCCCAAAACAAGAACCCTTAGAAGTTTACATTTCTTTCCATCTCTATTCTTATCCATGTTGAGTTATTCTTCACTTTGACCAAAAAAAAAAAAAGAAAGAAAATCACAGAGAAGAGAATTATAATCCAGGCTCCAGGCACTCGCCAATGGCCCTCCTTTTCTGGATAAAAAGATCTTCTAAATGATTTTGGTGTGATATGTGATATAAGCCCTCTCTTCCAAGACCCTTATGAAATGTTAAATAAAATCTATATTGTTCATTTATATTTGGTGAATGGACTATGGTTAGCAAGAAAGAGCAGTGCTGAGCTCTGTTTATGGGTTTATGTGGGACATAAGAAACTGGACACAGGAATAAAGAAAGCCAATATGGAATTTAAGTAAATATATGCATATACACACACATATACATTTATCTGTCTAACTATATATAAATGTATGTGTATATATATGTGTGTATATATATATATATATATATATACACACATATATATACACAAATATATAACAAACGTATATATACACACCCACACACACATATGTATATGTGAATATGTGCTATATATGTAGATCCTCCTATAAAAAGCTTTTTGGGGAACAAAAAAGAGTGTTACTTATACAGGTTCTTAATGTAATAACATGAGCTAACACTTAAGTACTTAATATGTACCAGGTCCTTTTCTAAGTATCTTAAATGTAATATGTCATCTTTAATATTCATAGCAACTTCATGATATAGGTACTGACATTATCACCATTTTGCAGTGGAGGAATCTGAGACACAGAGAAATTATGTGTCTCATAATTTCCCCAGGACACATAGCAAGTAAGAAATAGCGTAGTTATTTGAATACACTCAGCCTGGATCTAGCACCTTAACCCTTAACCACTATGCTTTATTGCATAAGATATGATTTATTTTTAATATTTATATAAGGAATTGAACCCTTCAGGAATCCTATTGTGTTGATAAAGGAAGCAAGACATCTTTGATTCTAGAGCAGTCAAGTGTGGGGGGTGAAGGAGGCTTCCTTTCTCCATGGTAGCTTTATACGTACTGCTCTTTGAATTTGACTAGATTATGCACACAATTTGCTAATTTGTTTTTTTTTCATTGTGTAACTATTTATTGAGTAGCTACTATGCGCCACAAACCATTTGAGGTGGTAGAAGGAGAGCTGTGAAAACAATAAGCAAAATTTCAGTTATTATGAAACTCTATAAAACAGAAGAGTAAATTGATAGTTTGTACAATCATGATAATTGCTATAGTGATAAGGGACGTCGTGAGAGTAGAGGAGGGAGGGGAACTGACGTACAACAGACAGCTGTCAAGGCCCCATTAACAAGATGACTTTTGATCAGAGACCTGAAGGAAGTGAGGAGCAAGTATGCATGTATTTGGGAGAAAGGGACTTGCAGGCAGAGGAAATGGGCCGTGTGAAAGCCTGGAGGGCCGTGTGCTTGGCATGTGTGAGCAAGATGGCATAGCACTGTGTCCTCAGTGGGCTGAGCTAGAAACAGAGTGCTGAATAGGAGAGGAGAGGTTTCATGGAGACTTTCATGTTTACATGGGAGGTGGGTGGGCAGAGGAATAAAGGAACAATTTCTTCCTGCCTTATGTTTTGTAAAGATGACTCTGGCTGCTGGGGGAAATGTCAATAATAGGGGGGCAAGGGTGAACACCAGGAGGGAAATCAGGTAACTATTGCCGTAATCCAGGTAAGACATGATGTCGGTAGGGTCAGAGGTGGTGAAAAGTGGATAGACTGCATTTTGAAGGTAGAGTTGAGGAAATTTGGAAGATGTCACCCGATAGATGATAGGTGATATATAAGCCATAAAACTGGCTGACATCACCTAAGGAATGTGTCATGGTAAAGAGGAAAAGTGTTCAAAGATGGATACCTGGGCAACGCTGATGTTTACAACTTGAGGAGATGAGGATAAGGAAAACCAGGGAAAGTGGCATCCTGGAGGTGAGGTGACGAATGGGCTTCAAGGAGGAGGGTGAGCAGCTGTGTGTGCTGCAGGATGCCGACAGTCAGTAAGGACTGAAAACTGACCATTGCATTCAGCAGCATGGAGGTCACTGGCGACCTTGACAAAAGCTGCTTTGATATAGGCGAGAGAATGAATGCCTGACTGGAGTGGGTTTAAGAGAAAATTGAGTTAGCCCTGAATATGCTTTCACATGAGGCTGTCATCTGAGTGGAAATGCAATCTGCTTTCACACTCTCCAGAGGCCTGAGTCTTCTTCTTACAAAACCATAGCTCAAAGGCTTGGGGCTTTAGAAGCAGCAAATAAGAAAGTAAAACCTTTGAACTTGGGAATAGTATTAAAGTTGTCCTCTAGGCTTGAAATGTTGGAGTCATAGCTTTTGCTTCAGGAAATAAAATGGACCAGTTTGGGGGTCTATTCTGGTCCTCTGCTAAAGACTACAGCTAAAAAAAATCTCATTTATTTATTTACCGAGGGAATATATCCCCATGTCCTCCCTTGACAACAAAATGTATTGTCCTTAAAAGTCTGGACTCGCTGAAAACAACAGCAACAACAACAACAACAACAACACCGAGATTCTTTCTCTCTGATGAAAATTTCTTCTTCACCGTTCACAGTCCCCTTTACTTGTTGGTGTGGCATCCTCTGTCTGCCTTGTGTTTGGTGTGAGCATTGGGTGAGGATGTCTGAGAACTGAACTCTGATCCCTGCTCTGTTACTAATTTGTTGTGCAAAAATCATTACATCCCCGTGTACCTCATTGAGTTTGGCAGGATAAATTATGAATTCCCTTTGAAATCGGACCCATGCTAAAATTCACTTAGGTTTTCCAAGTTTCTAATTTATCTCTTCTTTAGACTAATCACAGTTCAACTTTACAAGAGGAATAAGAGACATTTTCCAACCATTCGATCATCTTTATGAATCTTCTGTTAGCTTGGGTACTTATAAATTGTGGAGAACAGCATTTAATCTTGATGTCTCAAAAATTTAGGCGTGGACTACAGAGCGGCAACTGAGACCATGAGGCCTGGCCCCTCTGACTCTGAAACTGGTTGCTTCCCAGCACTCGAGGACTTGTTGCTTCCTCTGAGCTCTTAGTACCCGAGTCGGTGAAGTCCCAGATACCCCTGGCAGGCTTTATGGCCTTGGTCAAAGTGATGAAACTTCCTGTCTTGGCTTCTCAACTGAAAGGGCAATATCACTGTCACATGTGTTGAGAGAGCATGTGTGATAGTCCTTGGAACTTACCTAAGAGTAGCTGCCATTACTGACCTATGTACTTACACGATTGATAAGTGCTAGTTGTAGTTATCTGGCAATATCCACCCAATTCAGATTTTCTGTGTAAAACTAGCCAGAGTGGTTCCCGTAACTCAGGACTTCATGGAAACAACAAAGAAGTTAAATGAGCAGCAAACATGCTATCAGGAATGAAAACCTTTCTTAACACTAAAAAAAATCTAACAGTTCAGTTAAAAAATGGGCAGAGGACCTGAATAGACATTTCTCCAAAGAGGACATACAGATGGCCAATAGACATATGGAAAGATGCTCAGTGTCACTAGTCATCAGGGAAATGCAAATTAAAACCACAATGAGATATCATCTCACCCCTATCAGAATGGCTATCATCAATAAGTCAATAAACAGGTGTTGGTGAGAATGTGGGGAAAAGGGAACCCTCATGCACTGTTGGTGGGATTGCAAATTGGTGCAGTCACCAATATGAAAACATTTTGGAGGTTCCTCAAAATACTAAAATAGAACTACCCAGCAATTCTAGTTCTGGGTATTTATCCACAGAAATCCAGAACACTAATTTGAAAAGATACATGCAGCCCTATGTTCATTGCAGCACTATTTACAATGGCCAAGATATGGAAGCCACCTAAGTGCTCATCAATAGACAATTGGATCAAGAAGAGGTGGTACATATATACAAGGGAATATTACTCGGACATAAAAAGGAATGAAATCTTACCATTTGTGACAACATGGATGGACCTGGAAAGTATTATGCTGAGTGAAATAAGTCAGACTGAGAAAGACAAATACCCATATGATCTCACTTACATGTGGAGTCTAAAGAGCAAAATAAACAAGTAACAACAACCAAAGAATGAAAGCCTTCCTAATGTTGTCTACAACTCTGCCTACTGTCCAATGGATTCTACAATCAGCTCCCAGTTTCCCCTTATCTGGATTTTGTAATCAGGAGAACCATTTCTGTTTTGATGCGGTCTGCATCTCTCCTCCAGTTTCTGCTGTCTGTCTCTCCCTTGACTCATGCTGTTTCTTTCCAGTGTATGCTCTGGTATTGGTTTCTTCCTCTGGGATCTTAGTTCTAGAGTCCATGAAGTCCCAGCCTTTGCATAGGCAATTTTTTAAAATGTACTTTAAGAACTGAGTCTAACAGACAATAGTTTAGTGGTTACCAGAGGGTAAGGGGGGGTGGAGGGTGGGAGATGAGGGTAAGGGGGATCAAATATATGGTGATGGAAGAAGAACGGACTCTGGGTGGTGAACACACAATGGGATTTATAGATGATGTATTACAGAATTGTACACCTGAAATCTACGTAATTTTACTAACAATTGTCACCCCAATAAATTAAAAAAAAATAATAATATTAAACCAAAAAAAAGGAAAAAAGAACTGAGTCTAACCATCGCATAGCTAAAGAGGCTTGACTCCCTATTGTGAGGTCTACAAACTTCCTGGCTGTATGCTAAGTGCCTTCTTTCTGCACCCTTCATTCGGTATTCTCTGTCACACTCTTCCAAAAGGAAGAGGGATTTTATATTTCTTTGGGGAGGAGAATTCAATCATTCAGTCCCACTTGGGTTTCCCTCGTTGAATAGAAGTATGGATTATGTAGTATAGACTGTGTAGCATCGTTCATCATTTCCTTTGCTCATTTGGCAGTGAGGAAAAGGGAAGTGGAGTGGTCCATGGTGCCCGTTTACACCGTTTCTTATCGTCTCTTTAACTATAATATGAGCCCCTTAAGGGAACGGATAGTGAGTTTCACATCTGCCTGTCTGATGCCTAGCTCAGGGTCTGGCCCACACCAAGGGCATAATCAGTAGTTCTTGGAATGAATTGCTAGCTACATTGAATCCACCAGCCTTGCCTTGGGGTATTAGTACCTGATGTCACAGTGTAGTTGGGTCAGAGATACACGGCTTCTGTAGGGCTGGTCCAGGAACAGAGGTGGGAGCCATGGACTCGGGTCTGGGAAGTCCCAGAGAAGATCGTAGTTTCCCAAAGATTTGCAGGCTGGGTAGGAATTTCCTACTCTGAGAACAGTGGTTCTCAAATCCTTGTCCACAGATGGGTACTGGTCATTAGTGAAATGAAAGTGAAAATGGACAATGTAGTGATTTTTTTAATAAAGCTAAATTTATGTTTTTAATCTGAGTTTATGGCCTTCCTTTTTTTTTTTTTTTTTTCCATGTCCTGCTACACTGAAATAATCTTTTCGAAATTATGGTGATGGCAAATGGCAAATGTTTTTCTTAATGTTACTATTAGGGGGAAACATTGTTACCTTACATTGCCTCTCAATTTAGTTTAATTCAGTTTAGTTCGTTGGTTTAGTTTAGTTTAATTTAGTTTTGACGTTTTTCTTCCCTGTGCAGTCTCTGTAAGGAGCACTGCTAGAGCTGTGGCTTCTAACGAGACACGGTTGCTTTTGAGAATATGAACTAAAGTTTTAAACCCTTTCTCCAGAGAGGTCCCTATGTATATACACACACACACTCACATACACACACACACACACACACACACACACACACACACATGCATGCACAAAGTTTCTCAGGTAATTTTGGAAGGTCCACAGGCCTCTTTCAGACCAGCCATGGACTTTTTACGGCTCCACAAAATCCAGGTTAGGAGTTCCAACATCAGAGAAAGTGACGGTCTACTATTAGGAGAAACTGGCCTGTTTCCACTTATGTGCTTTTTAATGAACTATTCAATGGAAACAAAAAGTTTTCCATCACTACCTCTTAGGACCATGAAACGTCCATGATCAAGGATGTAATAGGTTGCAAAGGCAAATGGCACTCTGTGTGAGGCAGCTGATCCCCAGCATCTGAACCAGCGTTCTGTGGACTCAGGGTGCAGGAATCCCTCTTCCCTTTGGCGGTTTTTGCTGAGCATATGTTACAGCCCATCACCACCGACAGGGCTCTGTGCCTCTCCCAGGCTGTCTGGGGGAGTCTTGTGGAAGGCATTTCAGCCATCTGTTAGGGTTTCCTGCTCTCAAGGGGGCTTCGATGCCGTGAAGAGATACGACATGACATTTGGAATCTGGGCCCATGTGTCAGAATGCCAAGGGCAGGGACAGCCCCAGGGTGACTGACTCTGGCCTGTTGTGTGGGGATGAGCATGTCAATCAAATACATCTGGCTGGGTAGTCATGCTGGCAGCTGGGAGGGAGGAACGAGAGGTCCTTCAGAAGAGAAAGGCAATCCGCTTGTTGCTCATCTTCCTCTGGGAAAGCCTTGAGGTAGAAGGAAAGACCACAGCTGGAGCAGTAAAGTTGGCAGCAATCACAGGATCCCAGAACCGTAAAGATGATCATATCCAGAATGTCCCAAACTTTGGTGTCAAACCCCATAGCCGTGAGTTTTTTGCTATCTGCGTATCACCAATCATTGACGTGATATTTTCTTTAAATAGGCTTACAGGTTTACCTACATGCATGTTTTTAAAGAAACTATGTAACTAAATAAAATCTAGCATCACTTGCTACAAATACATTGTATTCAAAATAAATAAAATGAAAACAAAGCAATCTTTTTTTTAATTTATTTTTTAAATTTATTGGGGTGACAATTGTTAGTAAAATTACATAGATTTCAGGTATACAATTCTGTATTACATCATCTATAAATGCCATTGTGTGTTCACCACCCAGAGTCATTTCTCCTTCCATCACCATATATTTGATCCCCCTTACCCTCATCTCCCACCCCCCCACCCCCCTTACCCTCTGGTAACCACTAAACTATTGTCTGTGTCTATGAGTTTCTGTTCTCATTTCACTGATATGTGGTATATAAACCAAAAACAACAAAAGAACAAGACAAACAAATGAGCAATCTTTTGAAATTAGAACTTCACTCTGTGGCCTGGTAGCTCATTGGTAAAATGGGAAATCAGCAAGGGTCCTGGGCTAGTGAAAAGCATGACTCAGACTGTCTCCTTCACGGAGCTGGCAGTACGGAAAGCACATTCCAAAGTGAATCATCATCAATTCATGTGCTAAATATTAGTTAATACCATGTCAAAGAATTCACTAAATTTCATGCGCCACCTAAAATCATTGTGCGTGCTAACAGAGGGCTGGATTTCATACATTGGGACACACAGATCTGATCCAGGGTTTTAAAGAGCATCTAGCGCATCTGGAGAATGGAAAAGACTTGTCCAAGGTAAAACTATAGCACTCTTACATGGATCCCATCTGCCAAGTAATTTTGCGAATTCTGCTGCTGGAGGCAGATTGTGTGTGCCTGCGCCTTGGCTGTAGGTTCTGTCTTGTGCTTGCCCTGTTTGGCCAAAGGGATGTAAGTAGATGTGGTGCAGGCAGAGGCTTCAAACTGGTTCATAGAGCTGGGCTTGCTGTCTTGCACTTTACCATCCATCACCATGAGGAGGACATGCCCTGGTTAGCCTGTCAGTCTGAGGATGACAGACATGTTAAGCAGACCTAGGTTCCATCTGCAGAAAGATTCAATATTGGACTCCTGGCTGCTGAATCCCCTTTATGGTGCAGTACGGGGAGCGTGTGTGTGTGTGTGCGTTCGTGCGTGTGTATGTGTGTGCATGTTTGTGGCCATGCACATGTGTATGAGGGAGACAGGCAGGCAGGGAGACAAAAGTTGAGACAGAAAGAAGTGGGGGGAGAGGAAAAGAGGAGAAGGGGTGAAAAGGGAGGGGAAGGAAATGGGGAAAGGAAAGGTGGGTAGGGAAGACGCGTGTCCTTAGGGCCTGGGCCATATCTCATTCATCTTCTATAGTCCCAAAGCCTAGCGCAGGCCCTCAAAAAATGCTGATAGTAAATAGCTGCTTTATTTTTACTCAACAACTGTCTACATTCAAGTACTTACCAAGAGCTCTTTTATACTCCTGGAACCGGGGTGATAGATGAACTGTACATGGGGATACACAAGAAGCCATTTTTGTGCTGTAGGCCATGACCATACATTTTGGTGGGAAGGCCACACCTACACGGTGTGACTAAGCGCCAGCGTTGTGCCCTTGCGTAAGCGACAAACAGTGTCCCTTACATGTGGCAGTGCCCTCTTCTGCCTTAATTGTGCTGATCCCTCAGGCTGCAATTCTTTCTTTAAATCTTTGTTAAATGTATTGGGGTGACATGGATTGGTCACATTATATAGGTTTCAAGTGTACATTCCTGTAATACATCAGCTGTGTATATTGCCTCTGGATGGTGAACACACAATGCGATTCTTTAACACCCCATGGAGAGTTTAGGTTCTTCCCAAATCTTCCTTCCTGTCCTCTTCTTTTCCACACAGATATTTCTATTTTTTTCCTGTTTTTTTCGTTCTCTCTGCTTTTTGCTTCAGAGTACACACAGATACCTGTATACATTTCAATGTGTTCTTCCGTCCATTTGGTCTGAAACCCAGGAATTGTCCTTCACGTTCCCCGCTCTGTGACTGAGTCCTGTGGAGTCGCCTGCAATTTATATGTTGAATGCCTTTTGCTCCATCTCCATTATCTCCATTGATGGGGGGGGGGGGGGTCAATGCCACTGTCATGTCTCACCTACCTGGTTTCTCAGCATCACCTGTGCCCAGTCTCTTCCCCAAAGAATTGTTGTAGTAACCTTGTAAAATGCTAATCTGGTTATTTAGCTCCCCTGCAACAAAAGCACCCATTAAAATTAGAAAAACAAAAAAATACACTTTCGTGACTCTGCCTTATAATACTTTGCATGATGGGAACATTGCATGGGTTCATTTCGCGGGCAAAGCCAAGGCTATCCCATAGTAAGTGGCACGTCTTCTGACTTCGAGGCTCTCACTCATCATGCCGAATGACCACAACCCCAACCCTAACCACCTCTTACTGACTGCGTACTAGAATGTGCACGTACTGAAGCTCTTTATACGAATTAACTTCTTCAATCCTCAGAACAATTCTATGAACAAGGTACTATTATTATCCCAGTTTTACTGATAAGGAATCTGAGGCACAGAATGTCTGAGCAGTTTCCCCAAGGCCACACAGCTTGCAGATGACAGAACCAGGATCGGAACCCAGGCCGTGCGGCTAGCTCCCTTACCACTCCTGGGCCGTGCAATGACCATAGAATTGATAAGAAGGAAGGATGATCAATCTGCCACCTGCGTCTCCATCACTATCATGTTTCTGACTAGACATCAGGCTATCCATATCTTTCTATAGCTTAAGCTGGCATTGTTCCTTCCCTGCCAAGAGATAGCTGAATATAACAGTAACATCAGCAAAAATTAAGAATCAACTGTTTAAAACTGATCATGGCCCTGAAAGGCTGAGACAATCTCCTTCCAAAGAGGTAATCACAGGAACCCAGTTAGGAGGGAAGGCATTTTGCAGAAAATAGAGTATGAGCAATCCTAAAGGAAATGTCAAAAGGATAATGTGTTTTGCAAATGTTTATTGCAAACAGACAAAAGTAGGTTCACTTACTCATTACAGCCTACACGTTCCTCTCTCTGTTGGCTGGAAAACACTCAGGTGTTTTGTTTCTCAAAGAGAGAAAAAACATTATTTTACAGGATGGAATGGAGGTATTTTTAGCTTTGAAATTTGGACTGTGAATTGCTATGGCCTATTAAAAAAAAAAATGCCGAGGCAGCCTTGAAACATGAAAAAGGATGACAAAGCCTGGGGAACATGATGAATCCACTGGACTTCATATATCAATATCATCTGTCCTTTCCCTCCTCCCCCTGCAGTCCCTGTGCTTTCTCAGCACTTCACCTGTGATTCTGGGCACTTTGAAACCTGAATCTGTATCCGGTACATGTCCCTACCTGATTAAATAAAAATCATCATCACCTTTCTCTGCTGTTGCCTTTGCAGGAGAGAGTTTTTAACTCCGCCTCAACTGTCAGGACCCCCTTCAGGCCCCTTGGAGGGGGAATAAACGTCAGGGGCTTTGGAGGATAGTGGATTTTAAATCGTAATCATAGTGTGATGCCGTGTAAGGCTCCTATTCTCATTGGGTCTCCATCTCTTCTGATGCCTGCATCCCAGGGCAGGCAGTTGTGATGGTTAAGTAAGATGTATCTTAGGTGCCTAGTAATCCTTAACTATAATAGTTTGAGCCCTTATTGTGTGCTGGCACTTGACCTTTATTATTCCATTTAATTTAACTCTGTAAAGTATGAATTATTATCCCTATAGACAGATAAAGAAACCAAGGCTCAGAGAGGTAACATAACGTGACTTTTATGGGTTGAATTGTGTTCCTCCAAAAAAGGTGTGTCGAAGTCCGAATGCCCAGTACCTCAGAATGTGACTTTGTTTGGAGATAGGGTTTTACAGATATAACCAAGTTCAAATGGTCATTAGGGTGGGTGGGCCCTACTCCGGGATGACTGGTGTCCTCACAAAAAGGGAAAATTTAGATACAGAGATAGAAGTGTACGGAAGAAAGACAGTGTGAAGGCACAGAAGGAGAAGGCAGGTAGGTGACTGGAGTGATGCATCTACAAGCCAAGGAATACCACAGATTGCCAGCAATTACCAGAAGCTAGAAGTACTTCTCCCCTAGAAACATCGGAGAGAACATGGCCCCGCCAATGCCTTGATTTCAAATGTCTAACCTCCAGATCTGTGAAACAATAGCTCTCTGTTGTTTTAACCTACCCAGTTTTGATATTTTGTTAACAGCAGCCCTAGGAAACTAATACATTCCTTAAGGTCACACTGCTAAGTACCTACACCAGGATTCAGTGCCTGGTCTGACTGACACCCTGGGCTGTTAAGCCTTCCTCTACCATTACCGCTCCAAGTATGTCCGTGGACCAGCAGCATTGTCTTTACCTGGGAGCTTGTTAGGAAGGCAGAATCTCAGGCCCCACCCCAAGCCTACTGCGTCACAATCTGCATTTTAACAAAAATCTCCAGGGAGTGCTTATGCACTGGAAAGTTTGAGAAACGTGGCTGTAGGCCACCTTCTAAAGCAGGGGTGTCCAAACTGCGGCCCGCGGGCCAATTGCGGCCTGCAATCCATTGTTAATTGGCCCGCAGCAAATTCCAAAAATATATTTAGTTTACTTAAATAAACCAGGTGAGGCAATACGTACTTCACCTCGAGTGAGTGGCCCGGCTGTTTGTGTATTTTACCGCATATGGCCCTTGGTAAAAGACGTTGAATAAAGTTTGGACACCCCTGTTCTAAAGTTACCAAGAAATAGTAATTCTCTTTTCTTTCCCTAGTTCCTCCTTCATGTGCTATTGGAAATGGGTCTTTCCCTTCCTAGTATGTTCTCCTTGCAGTCCATATTCCATTCCACTCAGCATCCTTCCTTAACCCCCAAAACTAACTTTGTCCTTTACACATTAGGTCAGGAAACTGGGTGCAGTAAAAAGATGTCGGGCTTTGGACTCGATTGAACTTGTTTCAAGATCATGCTTTACCACTCAGTAGGTGTAGAAGAGCACGAGTCACTTGTCCTTTTTGAGTTTCAACTTTTTCATCTGTTCCTAGTGCCATTACCCTGGTAGAAGCCGTTACCCTCATCTTCGGCCTGGACTAGTGAAGTGGCCTCTTAAGTGGACTCCCCACTTCCCCATGCTGATCTCAGTCTGTAACCTTAATGATCTCTCTCCGAAGAGCAAATCTGATCATGTACGTTCCCTGATTTAAAACCCCCCAGGACTTCCCTGCCCTTGGGATCAAGTCTGAATTCCTGATCATGGCTTACCGTTCCTGGCATTATCTACCAATGTCTGTGTCTCCCATCTCATATGTCTTGCCAGTTGCTACCCTTATTTTCTTATTTCCTCTCTAGACATACTAACCTTCCTTTACTTTCTCAAGTTAGCAATCACCCCATTCAGGATCCTTTCCTGACCACCCCTCCCTCCCCTAACTCCTATATCTTGCGTGCCTTCTCTATGCTTTTCCTTATCATAACAATTATTAGTTGCATGCCAATCTGTCTGTATTCCTCACTAGACTCCATGAGCATGCAGGCAAAGAACCATGACTATCTTTGTGCCTCAACAGCTAGCCTGGAGTGGATACACAGTCAGCCTTTAGTACGTATTTGCTGAACAAATAAAAGGAACTGGGAGATGACCCTGTCTTCAGGCAAGCATTGTGCATTCTCCTAAAAAAACATTTATTTCCGAAACCCCACTGCTGTGTTACAGATGAGGTGCCAGTTGTAGAGTAAGTACAGGAACAACCAGCGTATTCTTTTTGAAGTGTCTTTGTTCTTTCCCACGTGATGAAGCCTCCTAGATCCCACCTTGTTGAACAAAGCTGAAGTATTTACTACTAATTGCTTTAAGTAAGGCCTTGTGATCTAATCACTATAATCAGATGCTTGCATTTAAGAAAGAAAAATGACTAATTAACAGAATGTAGTACTGCCGATATTCGGGCTCAGAGCTCTGTATGTGGCAGCCTGGTGATGGAAGATGCACAGTGAGGTTTGGAGAGTCTTTGGGACTTAAATGGCTTATCCATTCCCGGAGAAGTCGAACCAACACACCCACCCCTAACGGAGGAGGCATTCTGACAGAGGATACCTCCATGCGTCCTGGAATCTCTCCCTCCTGTACATTGTCAGTAGCAAGAAATGCTGGAAGTTTAAAGTTAAAATTTTAGAAATACAAATGGAAGATTCATGAGCCGCGTGTATACCTGGTGTAAGAGTAACAAACATGGTTCATGTTTGGAAAAATTAAAAAAAACTTCATTCACATGGGATGGGCCAATTTGGGCCTTGCACATACCACATGCTGAATAAATTTTTGTTGAAAGAATTCCCTGTGTGAGACATTTACAGAAGAAGAAATATATACACCTTTATTGAAAAGCATCAAAGAAAGCCTGAATAAATGGAGAATATAAAACCCTATTCATAAGTAGGAAAACTCAGTGCCACAAAGATACCACTTCTCCCCAAGTTAATCTAGAGATTCAAGGCTATTTCACTCCAAACCCAACAGTTTTACAGGGAAGTTGACAAGTCGAAACTAAAATTCGTGTGGAAGAGTAAAGGGCCAAGAAGAGCCAAGTGTTATTGAAACAGGAGGAGATGGGAAAGAAAAAGCACTGACTTGCTCTACTAGATATCAAGATTTACTCTAAACCTCCATGTAATTTTGAGAACTGGCTTCGTTTTGGTGTTTGTTAGTTTGTTTTGAGAGTTGGTCATTCAGGGAACTGATTTTCGGCCACCTTTCCTGGAGTGACTCTACCCTGAGAAATGTGCATGCAAAGTGAAGGCACACAGTGTGCATGTGGTGTGTTGGAGCTCAGCTTTGACCACTGTGAGCTGCAGTTCACGGCAGGAGAAAGTGCCCCGACCAGATGCACCGGGGCTGAGCCCCTGCTCGGCCCTCACGAGCTGTGAGACCTTGGTTCTCTTGTGAAACTTCTCTGAGTCTCAATTTCTTCATCCGTAAAATTCAATTGATAAAAATCTAACTAGAGAAAAAGTAGATTGTTGAGCTATATTCTGATGCTTTTAAAACTTGTTTATTCATATTAGAAGTAGCTTTCTGTAGAGATTGCAGATTCAAATGTATGCAGGGCCAGGCAGATCATGCCCACATGTGTGTAGCAGTGGAGGGGGGCAGGGGGAGGGCAGAGGGGGGAGGGTAATGACAAACTGCAAGAGAGCACCAGACAGGGCCGAGGTCCCAAATCAGTGCACACACCCCTGGTCTGCAGTTTCAGTTCAAGACCCACACACCAGGCATAGGAGTCGGGAGAGACATTTGAGTTCCAGTAGCTTGGCCTCAGACAGTGGTGTCACCCAGGGTAAGTCATTTCACTCTCTGGGCCTCATTTTTCCACCTTTAAAAGGTAAACATTGGCCTCTCTAAGGGTGGTTCTAGCTCTAAGATTGCATGGTGCCTGTCCAGGACTCTACTTTGTGGATGCGTTTACTAGTCTCACTTCTCCATTTGGAAGTGAAAGAATCTTACTTGTAGAATTGGAAGAGCAAGGCTCAAACCTCAGCTCTGCTACCTCCTGAGTGCCACTGGAGAATGGCCCAGACTTAACTGCATGTCCGTTTCTATCTATCACTAAAAATATGAAGGAAGAGTAGGAATTTTATCTTCTTCACAGTGTTGGGAGTTGATGTGATAATTAGCTATTCAATTATTTTGTAAACTGGACGACAATGAGGAAGGATGTGGAGAAACATCATGGAAAGGGAGGTAGATAAATGGTCTACCAAATCCCAGACCCCTAATACCTACCTTATTTGAAGAATCCCAACTTTTCTAGGATGTAAGGGCCTGTTGTACTCATTTTACAGATGAGAAGACTGAGATTATGAACAGTGGACCCAGGGACTGAAATCGTTTCTTCCTGATTCCAGGGCCCATGGCTTCGTTCTCTACCTGCTGCTGCCTGACATGGGCCAGCCACATCCAGTGCTAGGAGCCTAGCACTTGTTACCAGGTCAGGGGCCATGTCCAGAGGGATCAGCTGAAGTTAAGAGCAACATATTGATTTCCAACCATCAGTCCAGAGGGGCTTAGATTCCTGGAAATGAGGTCGTCAGCCATGTTTGCACAGAGCAAGACTGAGGGCTTTCTCTGTGTCTGCTGTTTGAAATGTCAGGTTGCCTGAGACCTATAATTCTTGGCCATGGGCAGGGGAAGGCCCGAGACCCCAGGTGAACTGGCTGCTGACTCAGGCAGACCACAGCTGCTGCAAGGGATCACCTCCCATTCTCTTTATAAAAGCAACATGCTGTTCTGGCCCCAGGAACACAGGTCAGCAACTGCATGAATTGCCCTTTTGCTTGTAATCCAGTTGCAGTGGTGAAATATTATGTTGCCTGGGGCAGGGCTATTTCTGGCTCTCTAGTTGTTTCAATTACAAAGTTTCCTTCTTTTTTGGAAGAAGGAAGATTTATTGAATGCCTACCAAGTGTCGGGTGTGGTGCCACTCACTTTGCACTGAGGACTTTTTTTATCCCTTAGGAGAACTGTATACATTACATTACATTCCTTCAGTTTCTCAGATGTTAAAAGGGAAGCTCAGGTAGGCTAAATAAACTTTCTAGAGACCACGGGTTTAGAAAGTGCTAGAGCTCAGGATCAGAGTCTCTGGCCCTATGGCTCGGAACCTAGCTCTCCATAACACCAATTTGCCCGTCGGTGGGACACTGATGACAAATAATGCCTATAAAATCCAAAGAGTTTCATTTATTAATGGTCTGCGGTGGAAGGAGACTGCTAGCCCAGCCAGTAGAAAGCTCGTTTATTTTGTAAACAAAGAATAATTCATTCATTTGCTAATGTTCTCTCCCAGCGAAAACCTGAGCCAATTCTGCCTTTAATCTGTTATTATAGCTTGAACGCAAGGATGTCCCCACACCCCTTGCCTTTGAATACCCCACTTGGGGCACAGAGGAGTGGTGCTTCCTTTGTCTCAACATCAAAGCACAGTTTATGTCTTGACAGGTATATATGTGTTGAAAAATATAAAGAAGTACAGAAAATCAAACCCCTCGGGTTGCCCAATTGTCCCACTTTCCAAGAAAATGAAAGAGAGGATATCTTAAAATGAATAAAAATATACTCCCCATTTGGAAGTCTGAAATTGATAGTGTTTACCAGAAATTGTATGAACGGAGAACTCATGCTTTTATTTGATTGTGGGTTTGAAACTGTGTCTGGGCTCTGAGATTCTTTCTTTGTGAGTGATTGCTACTGCGGAGGGAATTGGCAGTGTGACCAGGCAGAGGGAAGGGATAAAATGATTAGGTCCAAGACTTCATTGCGAAGCTTCTTCCTCTGAGATTTAGAAACCATCTCTCTTTCAGCCCCTTAATGTTTCTTGAACACCGTGAATTTCTCCCGGGGGCTTTATGGCCAGAACTGATCACATTTGATTCTCCAGGGAAGAAATAGGCAGGTTTGTCTTATTTATTTATTTATTAAGAACAAGAAATGGAAAGGAGAGTCCTCGTATCTTGAGTGTAGTGGTTGAGGACAGCTAGAAAACCTGAGAGTGACTGGCCCTCAGCCGGAATCTCTTCTCTATCAGATCTAACTACCCCTTACCCTGCCCTTCTCATTTCTTTTTATCTTTTCCCCCCCATGCTTTTCTCCCCCGCCGCCTGCCTCCATTCTCTCTTCACTCTTCCTTCCTCCCCCTAATCTTTTGCAACAGACTTGAAACCTCTGATATGGTCAGCCTCTTCTAGTTAAAAGTCATGAAATCTCGCTCAAGTAAGAACAGTCAAAGCAGATGTACGGTAAGGACTGGAACCAGAGAGCAATCAGGATGGGTGGCTGAGAAGGGGCCATCCCTCCTCATCTGCTGCTCAGGAGCCCTCTGGTGTCCCCTTCCAGCCTCATCAACAGTTCAGCACCTGCTGTCCCCTTGAACTTGGACTTGCTGCCACCCCTGCAAGTTATGACTCCTCTTCATGGTTCTGGCTCCTCCTCACCTTTCTCTGGTTTCTTTCATTTTTATCTCCTGCTTCTAACTACATCATGCCTTTCATAGTTTCTAGTTCAGATCCCCAACAAGGAATCTGATTGCCTGTATTAGGGTTCTCCAGAAAAACAGAACCCCAATAAAATACATGGATGGTTGGATGGATAGAAGGAATATATATATATTATGTTTCCCCAAAAATGAGACCTAGCTGGACCATCAGCCCTAATGCGTCTTTTGGAGCAAAAATTAATATAAGACTCAGTCTTATTTTAATAAGACCAGACCTTATATAATATAAGACTGGGTCTTATATTAATTTTTGCTCCAAAAGACGCATTACAGCTGATGGTCCAGCTAGGTCTTATTTTCGGGAAAACACAGTGTGTGTGTATGTGTGTGTGTGTGTGTGTGTGTGTGTGTGTGTATCCATGTATCTATTTATCAATCTATCTAAATTGATTTATTATAAGGAATTGACTGGTGTGATTGTGGATACTAATTCTCAAGATCTACAGTTGGCATACTGGAAATCTAGGAAAAGCTGATGTTTCAGTTCCAGTCCCAAGGCAGGAAAAAACTCATGTCCCAGCTCTAGGCAGTAAGATGGGAGGAATTCCCTCTTTGTTCTATTCAGTCCTTCAGTTGGTCGGATGAGGCCCACCCACATTACAGAGGGCAATCTGCTTTTCTCAGTTTATTGATTTAGATGTTAAACTCATCCCCGAATACACAGAATAATGTTTGACCAAATATCGTGACATCCCATAGCCCAGTCTAGTTGACACGTAAAACTAACAATCACATTGCCCCAGATCACCTCTCCGGTGCCCTCTCTCCTTCCTCTCTGTCACCGTCTCCCACCCACTGTCTCCCTGGCAGTTGGTCTGGTCAGCCTTTGGATTGGCTGCCATAGGGCCAGGTGTTCACCTCTATCCAATTATCTGAGGCTGAGAGGTTAGCTCAGAGGATACATTAGTCACAATGGTGTGGCTGTCCCTTAAGCAGCAGCTTGAGTTCGGGGTGAAGGGAAGTTTCCAGAGCCTGGGATGGGACTAGCAAAATGATCACATTGTTAAGCCCTATAATCCTAATACCTCTGACATCACTAAATGACAGGAGTTTGTGTGGCTAGAGTTGCTGAGTCAGTTATGAAATCAGATATTTTATTGAGCTGCGGGGTTGTGCCAGGCACTGTGGATACAAAGGTAAAAGGGCGTGAAATCTGTGTCCAAGCCTCTCACAGAGGGTATGAGAGGCAACTCAGGACTCCCTGCAGCTCAGTGGACATAAAACGCTTGGCTACAAGACATTGTAGAGATCTAGTCCAACCCCCTCTGTTTCCTAAGTCAAGAAATGGAAGCTCAGACTTGCCTAGGGTAACATGCTAGTCACAGGTAGAGATTTCATTTCAATTGTCATGTGTTAAATGTATAATATGTGCTAGAGATGGGGCTAGATCTTTTCATGTTCAGTATTTCATTTAACCCTTATTACGATGATGTGAGGTAGGCTTTAGCCAGAGGACAGGCCTGGATTTCAGAGAGGTTTACTGACCCAAGTAAGTAGGTAGGAGAGAAATGAGAGAAGGTCTCCTGTGATGTCAGCATTGCAAACAAAGGTGGTGTGTTAGAAATTACACATATGGCATCAAAATGTTTTCAAGAAAAGCACCCAATGCTCACCAATGTGATACTTCCAGGCTCTTTGGGAGAACAGGTATTGAATGGATAGAAAATGAGCAGAAGGAAAGACATTCTTGAGAGACTAGATAAGACAGGAATGTGATGGAAACACAAAAAGGGACATGTGGTCGACATCTTCGGGATGATCAATCTCAAAGATGTTTTCACCGAGGACTTTTGAGTATCCCAGGAACAGATCCCTTTTACAGATGAATAGGGTGATTTGGCAATGAAGAAGAGAGGTAGGGCAGTGAGGCAGGGCGTGCTCAGTGCACTAGTGAGATGTTCTGTCCTTATTTCCTTAACCTGAAAGACTTCTGTCTGACCAAAGAGTCATTTGAAATGACACATATATTAATTATTTTTCCCGACCCGAGTTTGCAACCTTTCCTGAAATAAGAGCATTCAGACCAGCATGAGTACTGAGCTACTGCAAAGTTGGCAGGCTCTCCTAGTCCTTGGAGCAGAATCAGGCAGGAGAATGTCTCTGGTCATGGCACTCCCAGGCCTCGTGGACTTCTTCACCTTCCTCCTCCCCTCCCTATTGTATCCCCTTCTTCACCCCTTTTCCCTGTAGTGTTTTCTCCCACCCTCGTCTATTTCTTGCCCTGTATTTGCATAGCATAGTATATAGAATAGGGATCATTACTCGAATGGGTGCATGGGTCCACAGGCCGCTAAAATTAGGATGTGATACTATATAGATTGGAGATGACTGTGGAAACTGAAAGTGTATGCCTTAGCTGTCAGGGGCAGTGGTTTCTCAGCAAGACCTGATTGTTTCCATGCTTGATAGTGGACTCTGTAATGCCAGGTCTTCCCACTTTTCAAAAGAACCTGAAATCTAGATTTAATTTTTATGACATACCCTACTTTTAAATGTTATCAATTAATTATATTTTTTTCAAAGTCTTGCAGGCTAGTCAGGACCCATAGAGCACCAGCTCTGACCACTGGTCTACAGTAAACATGGTTGAACTCCTAGCTTCGGTGCTTCTAGCTGTGTGATTCTGAGCATGTCTCTTAACTTCTCTGAGCCTTAGTTTCATGGTTATCAGGTAGCATAGAAAATGGCATATTAAGTGCTAACCTCACTGTGCCACAGCGTAGATACACCAGAGATAACAATTCCCTCCCGTCCCTTCCACTCCGTCCCATGACCATGGTGCTTTAATCATGTATACACCTGATTCCAGAGAGGAAAGTACCGTCTATTACAAGACCAGTGGCTTCTGCAACATCAGCCTGAGTTTCTTCTGCAAACGATTAAATCAGAAAAGCTCACAGTGTATTCTTACCCTGCTTTGTTGAAAGCCTTTTTCCCAAAATGCATTTTTTGTGGGCAATGAGTCTCTATTCATGCACAATTTCACATGAAAAGATTTGCCCTTTTTATCGTACGCATGGCTTGCATCGGCCAGCCTGCGTGAAAATATTTCCATTCATTAGCATGCCAAATGATGTCACTGGCCTGGAACTCGGGGAGATGTTACCGTGGACTCATAGAATCCTAGCACTCCAAGGATTCTCACAGGAGCTCATCTAGTCCAGCCTTCTACCCACTTGTCTTTTAAGTGCAACTGAAAACATCTCTGTAAGGTGGTCAGGGCTCATAATTCTGGGAAGCTGCCCCTGCTACTCTAGTTACTTGAAATGTCTTCTTTCTATCAGATTTAAATCTGAATTTCAGTAACATCTGCCCATGGGTTTAGATCTACCCTCCAGCAGTACTGAGAGTAAGTTTAGTCAGAGCACAACATGGTATCCCATTAAGTAATGACAGTAATGAGAACTTAACATACAGAACTGTTCTCAATGTTTTACATATATGTACTTGTTTAACATTCATAAAAACTCTGTAAGGCCGATAATAATAAAGCCTTCTCATTTTAAGAATAAGGAAAATGGTGACACAGAGCAATTAAGTGACATGCCCAAGGTCTCATGGCCTGTAAGTGGGAGAAGCAGGAAGGAAGCATGTTAGTCTGGCCTCGGACTTCATGGTCTTAGGGACGACATCCTCCTGCCTTTCCATGATGGAGGCTCTGCACCAAGGTCTAGTGGGCAGGACCCAGGGTTTTGATGTCAGCCAGAGCCAGATTTACATCCTGACTCGGCCACTTCCTGTCAGAGCAAACTTGGGCAACCACTCCATATCCAAGACCTTTAAAGGAGGGCTATGCTCCTCTCAGGGTTCAAATATTTGTAAATGATCTAGAACAGTGTCTGACAAGTAGTAGACACACAATAGTTTTTTTGTTGAGTAAATTACATTTATCAAGATTGTAAACAAGGCATCACTAAGTCGTTTGTCTTTCTTTCCACGGCAGAATTTCCCAGAGCCCTCTTCAGACTTATTGCTCACCCTGCTATGGACACTCTCCATGGTCCTCGATCCTTTTAGCATGAAGTCATTTCAGTGCTGTCTTGTCTAGCCCAGAATACAATGTATTCTCATGAGTTTAGCACTCTAGTCCCATCATTGCAGCTAAGACTGTGCTAATACACTTCTCTCTCAAGCAGCTATTCTGTTCCAAGTACTACATTAGGAACTGAGGATAAATATATGAATTAAGACAAAATCTTTTCTCTAAGGAACCCTTAGGTAGAATAGGTTTCATGATACAAAGAGGGAAGACAGCTCTAATCAGACTGAGGTAAAGCATAACTCATTTTTGACTAAAGGAGGGAAGGGAAAGAGGGGAAGAAAATGTATGGTTTAGAACCATAGGAGAACCTAAATGTCAGAAACCAAACCTTAAAATCATTACATAAGCTCATGGAAGAATACTTAAATTCTCTTAAAATGGCTTATAGGGAAATTCATAAATACGACGAAGTATAATATATAAGGGACAAATCGGTAAATTTTACTACTTCAAAATTTAAAATGAATATATAGCAAAAAAGAGGAACAACAAACAAAATGGTGTGTAACAAGAGATGTAGGTTATGCGATTACTCACATATTCAAAGATAATTTCATCACTTATACACTTATAACAAAGTACAAGTATCCAGAGAAATAATGAATCAGTAAGTAAAAGAAAAAAAGAAGAAAGAAAGAAAGAAAGAAAGAAAGGAAGGAAGGAAGGAAGGAAGGAAGGAAGGAAGGAAGGAAGGAAAGAAGGAAAGGAAATGTACAGGCAATTCACATAAGAGAAATCTAAAATGCCCAATAAACATATTCCCAACTTTAATAATCTGGGGAATTTCAAGTTGAAATAATAATGAGAAAGACAGTTTTTCATCTATCAGGCTAGCAAACATTTAAAGGTGTGACAAAATCAAGTGTTGGTGAAGGAATAAAGAAAGGAAAATTATCATGAATTGCTCAAGAAATATACATTGATTATACACTTGCAAAGAACAGTTTGGCTGTCTGAGTGTGTATATTTACACACACATGCACACACTCTAGAGAATATTATAGACATGTGCACAAAGAAACATGTATCAGAAAATTCATTGCAATTCTATTTATAATAAAAAATGTAAATTATGTGTATGCCCATTGTTTGAGGAATGGATGACTATAAGGTATATAATGGAATACTTAAAGAGCTAAAACTAATGGTGAGATTTGAAACACATAATTTAAGTGAAAAAGATGTGCAGGGTGATATTGAGCATATGTACAGTATGATATCACTCATGGACATCTTTTCTAAAAACCCACACAGATCTAAAACAATACTGTGGTGTTCATGCAGAAAAATATGCAAAAAAAAATAGCCTGGAAAAAATACGTAATTCATAAAAGCAGTGGCCACTGAAAAGAGAGGAAGAAATGAGACTGGCAGTGAGAAAGCTAGAGAAAACTTTAATTTTATGTGAATTGTTTGATTTGCTTACTAGAGAAAGATTTAAAGCAACTGTGACAAAAATGTTAATAATTATCCAGTATTGGTGGTGGGTCATGGGTGTTTGTTTTATCATTCATTGTCATTTTTGTTACTTTTACATATGTGTCAAAAATTTGCATGCAATCCCAGGGAAGAAGACTTACTTTAAACATCATATCTGGTTGGTAGGTGAGGGTGGAGATGCAAGTCAGAGTTTCTGTGGGTTTCTTCCCTTCAAATGGCCCTAGGATAATCTAAGCTCCAGCTCATGGAAAAATAAGTAAAAAATAACAACAATCTAATTGATTTCTGATCATGGGTTTACAACCCTCACAGGAATAAATAGTATACTTTTTTTTTTTTGCTAAAAATCATATGTAAAGTATTAAGCAAAAGAAAATTTCACATTTCTGTATTCAAACTCATTTAATTAGACTTTCAGCAAACATTGGAAAGTACTTTCCCCTGTGGTACGTCCTGTGCTAGGTGGAAAAGACACATTCAAGTAGATAAACCACTTCCTTCAAAGTAGAGAGCCAAAGCTGCATTTTATTGGGTGCATACCCTTACCTCCAAATGTCTCCCCCAGGTCCTTTTTGTAAGTATTTCCCCACAAAAATCCTGAGAAGTAGGCATTACTATTCCCAAACTACAAATTACTATATTGAGATTAAGCCAGCCCAAGGTCATTGCCAATTAGTAAATGGCCGAGTGTATTCTCAGACTGAGATTTCCGATTTGAGATTCCACATTGCTAGAGCAGACATTGGATCTTTTCAGAGAAGTGAGATTAGTGCTCTTTAGAGACATACAGTGTCCTGTAAAGTGCAAAACTTTCCAACCTTTGCTTTCGTCCTTGAAACTGAGAAATAAAATTGTGGGTGGAACTAATGGTCTTTGGATGACAGGCCTGCATACCATTTAGCTGTTGTTCCCACTGGGCAGGAAGCATGTCATCGGCAGTGGTTTGCTCTGTGCTCAGAGCAGCACACTCAGACAGTGCCCTCAGAGCACGTCATGCCCCTGCTAGTGACGAATCGTCATCCGGGAGTTCTGTGAGCACCTAATTGACTCTTCTGCGTTCAGAGGACACACAGCCCTCATGAGGAGAGACCATGCAGCAAGATGCTGAGGTATATAGGACATACCATGTTTCCCCCAAAATAAGACCTAGCCGGACAATCAGCTCTCAAGCATCTTTTGGAGCAAAAATTAATATAAGACCTGGTTTTATTTTACTGTAATATAAGACTGGGTCTTATATAATATAATATAATATAATATAATATAATATAATATAATATAATATAATATAATATAATATAATATAATATAATATAATATAATATAATATAATAAATATAATACAATATAATACCAGGTCTTATATTAATTTTTGCTCCAAAAGTCACATTAGAGCTGATTGTCCGGCTAGGTCTTATTTTCGGGGAAACAGTAGGATCCAGATTCTCAATGTCACAGTTTCCTTTCAGCTTCCTCTGTGACGTTAGCCAGAGTGAACTTTCTGATCCTTAAGTCTCATGTATGTAAAATAGTTCCAGTTCTTAGTTCACCAATACATGTAGGGAATTAAATGAACAGGATATGCTGGATAACAAACGGTCTCCCTTGGTCCTCAAGGTAGTCTTGTGAGGTACAAAGGAAAATTCCTAAAACCTCCATTTTTCAGTGGAGTCTCTGAGGTGACAGAACACTCTGGGAGGTGGCTCTCTGGTCAGCAGAGGCATTGTTAGGCTCTAGGGTACACATTCACCAACTATTCTTCTAATGGTCTGACAACAGCCTTCCGGTGTTGCCCAATGACTTTGCCTGTTCTCCGAGTCAGACATGGTTCAGCTCAATGTCTGCAGGCCCTGCTCAAGCACTTTCTTCAGGAGTGATACCTGGAGAGTACACAGGGATAGTCAGAAGAGGACGTCATTCCAGGTACCCTTTCTTAATAACACCTGTGTATTTTACCTCTGGTAGCTCAGGGCAGCATGGGAACAACTAAAGGAGCAGTTGTGAACAATGAGTCCACAAAATGGAATGGATTATATCTGTGTCATAGTAACTGATGTGTACACCAAGTGTGCACACACACCCTCACATATACAGGGACACACCCTCACATATACAGGGGCACACCCTGCAAGGGCAGAGCTAGCTCATACTTTGGGTATTACCTCTCCTCTCAGCATACTTGCCAGACATTGATGCGCCCCTTGCTTCCACATCTTCACACCTGTGGTTCTCTCTGCCCCACGTATCATCCTGGGTCGGTGTGGCTTCCCGTCCCACCGTCCTTGTTTAAATCCTATCACTCCTCCGACAGCAGCCTTCATGTCATTCCTCAGGGAGGGCTTCCTGGGCATCCCGCTTCTCTATTTGGTCGTTCCCACACATACTTCCCGGGAACCCCATCCTTCTGCTTTTGACGTGTAACTCATCACGTGGGTAATCGTTGTCACTGTCTGTGCTGGAGGAGGGGCAACGGGCCTGGGGAGAGCCCAAGAATTTCTCCAGTATATAAGTCTACACTTACATTTTTACACAGAAGTGGGTTCCTGCCCTCAGGGCAGTCCCCCAGGCCTTCTGTCCCATGCCCACATCAGGCAGGTACCTCCCTTATCATGCCATGAGTACCAGGAGAATAATGTGGAGTTCAGCCCGGGCCGCTGGCCGCCTCCTGTTATATCTTGCTGACGCGAGCCGGTTTTAGGGTAACGACTGGTTTTTACTCTCCTCTCTCCTATTGATCCCACATGTTGACAGAAAACTATTTTCCCTAGATTCATTGTGAACATTCTTTCTAAAATACCACGCCATCTTTTTTGGAAACAAAGGCCCTCTCCCTGGGCCTTTGTTTCTGTCTGTACAGGAAGAGAGGTGGAGAAGCTAAAGCTCCAGGGTCCTTCCCAGGTTAATGTTCTGAGTCTGTGAAATGCCCCCTTTGTGGTCTGAGGAGCCCACGGAAACACCGTCCTATTGTAAGTGGCCATCATCTGAGGGCCATCGACGACAACGTAAATGAACACTGGTTACTATATCTGTTGTCTGACTTATTTTTCTTCCTTTCCAACCTGCCGCAGGTGGTTGACCCTTCACCCCCGTGGGCCTCCTGGAGGATAAGCTCTTCTGTAGAGATCTGATACATATTACTCGATGAAAGCCATAACACAGGGAAGTTAACAGAGATTAGAATCCATTTGCCTTTACTTTATCTTATTACAGATTATACTTGTATATTAACTTCATAATTTTCTGATTACCAAGGAGCTCAGTGGAGGTCCTGGGTCTCTCTTCAGTCCTCATTAGCCTTGTCCAGCTGAGCTCGTGCTGGACTGAACCATCACCACCGTATTTCTCAATAGGTAGCGGAAGCGAGAGTGATTCATTCTGGGAACCGGGTCTGTGTTGCTGTAAACTATTTGCATACCATGGGGATTTGCTCAAAAACGAGCCGATGCCAGGTCCCAGAAGCAGCCTGCTTTCACCCCTTCCCCCACTTATCTGAGAAATGATGGTGCTTTATTCAGTAAATGGTCCCATTCAGAGAATTGGCATCACTTCCTCACAAAACAGAATTTAAATTTAGACATTTTGAGAGGCATTATGGCATCGTGGCTGTGTGCACATCCTTGGGACAAGTCCGCTGTGTTTTAGGCGAGTGGTTGCTTTTGGAAGCGTTACCTAAGCTTTCTAAATCTCAGCTTACTTACCTATAACATGAGAATAATAATAGTGCCCATTTCATAGGATTGTTGTGAGGATAAAATGAAGTGTATAAAGAGTATAGCATATAGGAAACACTCAATATATGTTAGTTTTTATTGCTGTTAATTAATATTTTTTCTGTGCAATAATGGACTAGCAGAGAGGGAACAGAAAGAATAATATGTATTTTATAAATAAGGAAATGAAGCTGGGGATGAGAAATGATTTCATACTTTTCATAAACTTCTATCGAGCGCTTACCATGGGCCAGTCCCTCAACCTTCAAAAATCAGTGTCCAACCAACACTAGTCTTTGCCCCTCACATGATAGGAAGTTAGACTTAACTGTGCCTATAGGATCAGGGAAGGCATTCTAAAGGAAGTGTCGACTAAATTGGTCTCGATGAATCAATTTCATCCTTTCATACCCCACCTCAATCTTTAAAACCATGCCTGATGTCACCTCCTTCATGCAGCCCTCCTTTATTCCCTCCTCCCTGCCTAATACATAGTTAATGGCTTTCTCCTCTACTCGATTTCTGTACTTTGTCTATACTGGCTATACTGATGCATTTGCATACATGTAAGTGCACATAAAAAGTGAAGGTGTGTAACTTCTCTGTCAGGTTTCTACGTCCCTAGCCCATAGCCTGGTGTCTGGAACATAGCAAAGATAATCATAATTGCTGACATCTATGGTGTGCTTACTGTTTATAAGCACTCCTCTAAGAGCGATACTTCCATCAACTTACTTAACCTCCTGTCCGTTCTTTGAGGATCTGAGCCACTGAGCAGTTCAGTGATTTTCCCATGATTACGCAGTACCCAGGGTTTGAACCCCAGCAGTCTGACCCCAGAACCCTTACTCATTATGATCATGTAACAACTCTCCATCAATGTTTGCCGAATTAGACATAATAATGGTCCGCGAGTGGTAGGCACTTTACCTGTGTTATCTTATTTAATTTTCACAGCCAAACTCTGACAAAAGTACCATTCTAATCTTCATGTGATAAGTGTGTAAACTGAGGTCTACCATGTTTATGTACCTTGCCCAAGGACATATGACAAGTAACTTGCTGCAGTTTAAACCCAAGCCTATGGACAGCCTGAAATAGTATTTACTACCCCAATGTTTCCTAAAATATCATATAGGAATCCCCAGTAGTATGTGAGATTGCTTATATGTGGTCCATGGTTTATTTTAATAGTTACATACCTGTTTTAATGGGTACCTAGAATACGACTAGAATCTTAAACCCATGATTTTCTTGGTGTAAATACGTAGAATGATGCTAGAGTAGATATTTAAGAGAGTGTATCTTTTAAAAAACAGCTAAGTAAACGATAACACAGTTGGATTATGGATGTAAGAAAGTGGTGCATACAGCAAAGGAAACTATCAACAAAATGAAATGACAACCTACTGAATGGGAGAAGATATTTGCCAATGATACATCTGATAAGGGGTAAATATCCAAAATTTATAAAGAACTCATGCAACTCAACACCAAAAAAAACAACAACAAAAACAATCCAATTGAAAAATGGACAGAGGACCTGAATAGACATTTCTCCAAAGAGGACATACGAACAGCCAATAGACATATGAAGAGGTGCTCACCATCAATAATCATCAGAGAAATGCAAATTAAAACCACAGTGAGATATCAACCTCACACCTCTCAGAACGGCCATCATCAATAAATCACAAAAAAACCCAAAAAACAAAAAAATAAGTGTTGGCAAGGATGTGGAGAAAAGGGAACCCTCATGCACTATTGATGAGAATTCAAATTGGTCAACCACTATGGAAAATGGTTTGGAGGTTCCTCCAAAAAATTAAAAATAGAACTACCATTTGAACCAGCAATTCCACTTCTGGAATTGTATCTGAAATACAAAACACTAATTCAAAAAGATACATATACCCTTATGTTCATTGTAGCACTATTTACAATACCAAAGATATGGAAGCAACCTAAGTGTCCATCAACAGATGATTAGATAAAGAAGATGTGGTACATTTATACAATGGAATATTGCTCAGCCAAAAAAGAAAAAAAAATGAAATCTTATGATTTGCGACAACATAGAGGGACCTAGAGGGTATTATGCTAAGTGAATAAGTCAGACAAAGAAAGACGAATACCATATGATCTCACTTATATGTAGAATCTAAAGAATAAAATAAACAAATGAAACAGAAACAGACTTATAGGTACAGAGAACAAACTG
Source organism: Rhinolophus sinicus (assembly GCF_036562045.2). Taxonomy (NCBI): domain Eukaryota; kingdom Metazoa; phylum Chordata; class Mammalia; order Chiroptera; family Rhinolophidae; genus Rhinolophus; species Rhinolophus sinicus. Next base: position 26,207,713 of record NC_133756.1, on the reverse strand, counting down.
ATGGTTACCAGATGGGAGGAGGATTTGGAGGCTGCCATGTTTCCCAAAAATAAGACCTAGCCGGACAGTCAGCTCTAATGCTTCCTTTGTTCTAATGCATCTTTTGGAGCAAAAATTAATATAAGACCCATTATAGTAAAATAAGACTGGGTCTATATATAATATAATGTAATGTAATATAATATAATATAATACCAGGTCTTATATTAATTTTTGCTCTAAAAGATGCATTAGAACTCATTGTCTGGCTAGGTCTTATTTTCAGGGAATCACAGTAGGTGAAAAAGTTGGAGGGATTGGGAAGTACAAATTGGTGTTATGAGGTGGGCGCAGGGATATAGAATACTGCATAGGGAATATAGCCAATAATATTGTAATAACTATATATGGTGCCAGGTGGGTACTAGACTAATTGGGGAAATCACTTCATAAATTATATATCTAACCACTATACTGTATACCTGAAACTAATATAAAATAATATTGAATGTCAACTATAATTGAAAAAAATGAAACAAAAAAAAATAAATTGGCGCACAGATAACTGAAGTTTGGGAAGCTCTGTATTACACTCCCCTGCCTCCCCAACGTGTGAATAGGACACTAACAGAAAGATATGAGAGCGTTCCAGGTTGTGAACACAGCACCAGAAAGGGTATAATGTCAAGGAAATGCTTGTCAGTTTCACACAGGGTATCGTCTGAATTTGTCTGCCTAGAATATAGAAAATGGACAGCCTTTAAAGACTTAGGACTAGCAGTAGACATGACTTTGTTTATTAATACTTATCTTTTAAAGTCGTCGTGTGTTTATTATCCATCTGGACTTACAATCACTTGACAATATCAATGAGCAAACAGTATCACAAATCAGTGTTAGCTAAAAGTCCCCTAAAACATTGCGCTCAGGAGACAGCGCTGTAAAACCCGAACCATGGTGATGCACGCTTCCCCATGCATGCGCGATGAGGGCCTGCCTCTACCATTCACCTGTGCATGTTACAAATTAGGGCATTATCTTCCTTTTAGAAATTTGTTTCTAACCACCAAGAGTGGTAATCTTGCATCTTTCTCTATTTGAAATCGTAACACTAATTGAACAATTCATTGAACCTAATGGCTTTAGAAAAATCAATAATTGCCTCTCATTATTGATATAGTAGAAGCACATGGAAGAAATTACCCAGTACAGAAATAAACCAATTAAAATAAATAATTCAACAAGCTGCCTGGCAATCTATTCAAATTTTGAACTTGAACGATTACGTGGAGTTTCTTAAGTATAAATAATGAAAGAAATGCATTCACTGTTGCCAGGGTGTGGGCTGAAGCCACAGGCAGCAAAGATGGCAGTTCCTGGCATGTATCCCACTCTCCTGGCTGTGTGTGGTCAGTAAGTAGGCTGTTAGGTTATAGGTGTCTGTGTGTGGGGGCGGGGAGTGGATGAGTGAATGCTGGCTGCCAATTAGTGTGATTAGCATCTGAGGTCAGAGCAGGGCAGTAATACTATGTTGTTAAATCTGTCTAGTAAATTACAAAGCACGTTCACATCTAGCCCTACCTAGCTCTAAGCCAGGTAGATATTTCCCCCGTATGAGAAAACTAAGATTGACTTGTCCATAATCACGTTGGTGATCAATATAAGCATTGAACTTATAGCACAGGATTTTAAACTTCTGGTCCGTTGCTCATTTTATTATGATGACTACCTTTGACTTTTTCCCCCTCTCACATTCAAAATAATTCGCAGAACTCGAGTCCCTGTTTTCTATCTAAGGGACTGACCGTTAAGACAGGAAGTGTCACTTGGTCAAGGTCACATAGCTCAAACCGGAAAGAGCTAGGATTTGAATACAGTTCTTTGGACTCCTAGTCCAGGGCTGCTTTCTTACACTCTGCAGCCTTTAGTGTGTCTCTTCCCAAGGCAAGGGTGTGAGGTGATCAGGGAGAACGCAATCCCTGCCGTGTTATTGGAAGAACCGGGATATTCAAAATTAGAACCTGGGACCTGGGACTGAGGGGGCCTCCCGGCCAGTTCCTTAGGGTGACCTGCTCCTCTGCTGTGGTTCTGAATTATCAGGGAGGGAGGTAGACGTTTGTAACTGACGGAAACCTGGGTCACGGGTCCTGGTGTTGTGAAGACAAACGTTGCAGCAGGACTGTGAGGACAGAATATAACGGAATGACAATAATCCTCTTCCCTGCGCTTCTTTCCCCGTTATCTCACCTTCTCAAGACAGTCACATCTCAGGGCCATGTCTGAGAAGAAGAAAAAAGAAAAGAAAGCATCACCTGGGTGGTCCAGTGTGAGTTGCAATTTAGGATAGTCAAAGGGCCTTTCACTCACTCATCTCTTTTGTTCACCATTGTATCCCATGTGTGCAAGCTAATGCTCAGTACAGCACATGGGACGTACCAGGCACCGCCCTAAGTGGTTATGAGTATTCACTCCTTTAACTTTCCCAATAACCTATGGGTAGATACTTTTACTATAACCATTTAACAGATGAGGAAATTGAGACATGGAAGGAGTAAGTGTCCATCCAATGTACCACAGTGGGGGCACAAGGATTCAATCAAACACGGGCCGAGAGGCTGGAGATCCCATCTTCTAAATCCCATCAAACTCCAGTTCCGAATCGTCTTCTTCATATTTGGTCTCCATCCTGGTCCACACAGCCTGTGCTGCCGAACTCAGTGGGCTGCATCAGTGGGCCCCTTGCCTTCTGGCTTCTGGTTTGGATTTGGCCAATGGAAAACACCAGCAGGAAACCAGTTGGAAGACGAGGCATCAGGGCAGTTCGTCTCCTGTCTCCCTCCCTACCAAGGCCGCAGGTTCCTCAGCCTGAGGCCACAGCTCCTATGGAAAAGCCCTGTCCTGTAGCTACAGCTACACCTACAGTTCTTTCCTGGATCTGGAAAATGCTTCTTTCGCTTGGCTCCTCAGGCTTAAAGGTGGTAAAGTTTCCTGACTGCTGTTAGCCTGGAGTGCTTCACCATCTCTGTAGGTTCCCCTTAACGCTGCCCACAGTGTTATATAGTCTCCTCATTCAACTCCCCTCAGTTACTTCGTTTGAATGACCCGTTTGTTTCATGCTGGAACCCTGACTGATATAATTGTCTCTGGCAAATAAATACATAATAGCCTCAATAAGTATAAGAGAGAGAAAAGAAGGAGGGAAGGCAGAAGGAGGGATTGAGAGAACCAGGGAAGGATGGAAAGATAGTGAGGGGAGAATTAAAGGCCCCTATTAAAGAAATTTAGAATACCAATCCATCACACCACACCTGGCTTAGTCATTGTGTTTTCTTACAAATAATAATAAGAGGGTCATAAAGCGCTAAGAAATCTTAGCGTATATATTATCCCCTCCACGTTACAGTCACAAAACTAATCGTCAGAGGGCAAGGAATTAGTCCGAGTTCACCTGCTGATGGAGTGTCTGAGCCTGGACTCCGGCCAGAAATTCTGATTCCAAATTCAGTCCATTTTCCGCTGAGATTTCTGAGCATTGGCTGTTTCCTCCCTGACGATGATCCAGATACTCAGGAAGCAAAACCCTTTGGGGGTAACATCTCTCTTCACCAGGACTTTGGCCAAAATGGGAATTGGATTTGGGGTCTTTCACATCGTCACTCAGTCCTGCCTCTTTGTATTTGCCCCTTATGCTCTGGCACCTCAACACCAATCTTAACTTTATCTTTGGAGTGGGGAGGAAAATAGCTCTGGTGCTGAAATATATATTTGTTCTATGTGTCTCCTTTCAGCTCAGTCTTCAAGGTAGGCCAAGAACCATTTTTATAAGCAACATATAGCAATCGCTGCCAGGAGGCTCTAATGCACTGTTCTGCTAGCCCACTTTGAAAAATGTAGGTCTTTGTTTTTTAAACTTAGATATTGATATTTGTGCAGATGGGTGGCATTTGAATGTATCGCCATGCAACCCCCTGAGGACTTGGAAGGTCCCTCTGAGAAATGTTTATTTGAGAATCAAAAAGGCCATCACTTCTCCACATCCCGTTGATTTCATTCTCCTAGAAGTACATTAATCCTGGGCCCAGACAGTACCTTTAAAATAGACTGGAAATACCAGTTATTAAGAAGCCACATTTTTTTTTTTTCCGACAGGAAGAAAATTTATGAGTATGTCTATGAATATTTAACATTCTAAACAAGTGGCCAAAAAATGAACCATATAAGCAGTAAGTCATGTGAACAAAGGTTTAAGACGTGAGACTGATTGTTTTGGACGAAACCAAGCCGTTGCTTCATTCTCCATAGAGACTCTGAAATCAGGAATTTTCTAACTAAAAGGAAAAGAACTGAGTAGAACTGGAAAAAGAGCACATCTAGTCCAGATAGGTGCATTTGCTCTTTTGTCTCCTTCTCTCCACAGCAAGTTTCTTATTAGAGAGGTATTTTATCTTGTTTTCTGTCCTATCTGCTGGCATACAGGCCAGCATGTAGTCAGTGCTCCTTAAATTATTGTTGTGTGATTGACTGACTGACTGACTGAATGAATGAATGGTTTATAAAGTCCTTTCTTATGTTTTATTTAACCCTAAAAAATTCCAATGTGATAAGCAGGGGCTGGAATTATTCTTATTCCCAGGGTTAAGGGTCTTGTCCAAAGTCACACAGCAAATGAGTGGCACAGCCAGGAGTTAAAACTTGGTGTTTTAATGACAAGGCCAGTGGTCTTTCCATTTTCTTGACCTAGTCTCACTTCTTCCCCTTTATTTTAGCCTTCACTTGATCTGTCAAATTATGCTGTGGGGTGGAAATGGCATTTGGGAACCGAAGGAATGGCAACAAAGCTCTTCCTGAGTCAAATCCATGAAATCCCCAAATGAAATAGGAGGCATTGACTTTCCTGATATAGAGATCAATGTAGTAAAAGAAAAGTGAATGACAGATATGAAATTAATGGCATTTAAATTTATGCAGTTACAATAGAAAACAATTCTTCTGGAATGCCTTCCTGAGACTTTGATACGTAGTGGTAATTAAAAGAGCTCCTTTAAATCATTTATTATAATTATGTTTCAAATGATTCAGTCCTGAGTGTAGCTGACTTTTTGTTGTTTACTGGTAGCTGGTGACATTTGGAATTGACTAGAAATTTGCAGTAATTTGACTATTTTTCATATACAGAGAGCTGAACTGCCTCTTTCAATTGAATTGGGAAAACATACCAGGTCCCCTGTGAACCCTTCACTTTCCACCCTGCCTCAATGATCTGACACAGTCCCCGGGCAAAAAGAGTCAGCAAGAGTTAAGCAAAGTTGGAATTTAAGATCAGGCACGTTTTGCAACTTTCCAGAGCAAAAGATTTTATGAAAAAATGTGTAACTGATTACGTGCTTTGGTTGTAAGATTTGACCCTCTGCAAGTTCAGGCTGATTGTGAGGAAATTTGCAGAGTTGGATAAAATCTTGTGCTAATAGGGTTGTGGTTATAAATTAAATCCACACGCTAGCCTTTTTCTTCCGCATATTGGTTATCTCTTATCTTTGCTTAGGGTTTTGTGGATTACAAGCAAAGAAATCAAGGCTCAGATAGGCTGATATATTTGCCTATGGCTACATAGCTCAGGACAAGATGGGGAGGAGGGGAGCTACTTTTGGCGCTGGATTAAATGCTTTCTCCAGCTATGCCCTATGGGCTGCTCGTATGATTGTGCAGTGTTTTACGTGCACCATCACGATGTGATGCTTATCATGAATGTGCACCCCCATTTGAATGTCAGAGTTCAGTGTAGGGAGTTGACTTATTTTCCCAAGGACACTTGAGTGGCAAGGACAGAACTTTGATCCAGGCTCCTGAGTCCACGTTTGGGACTCTTTACATTAAAGCACAGCTTCCTGGCTTAGAAAAGTCAAGCAGGTATATGTTCTGTGTTGTCAGGGGATTGAATGAATGAAGGTCATGGCTGAGTTAGTGGGTTTTTATTTCCTCCAGATGTGGGGCTGAGTCTCAAGGAAAGGCTCACATTTCCTGCTAATTCCCCAGGTGATTTCTGGGACCCTCCCTTTCTGTTCCCTTCCTTGAGCTTCCTCTTCCCAAAGCAAACCACTGAGATCTCAGGGCATGGTTTCTCCTCCGTGCTGACCCCTCCGTCTGCCATCTTCCCACCTCCTCTTCTTTCCTCCTCCTCCTCCTCCTCCTCCTCCTCCTCCTGCTTCTGCTTCTGCTTTTCTTCTGCTTTAGACTCTATTCCATTTCCAGAAAGGTGTGGATTTTCTCTGTATTAACACTTGACAAATGAATCAACCTCTCTGAGCCTCAGGTTCTTCATTGTAGAGGAGTGTCTCTAAATTGCTAATATCTAATTTGACGGCAGGTCCTGATTTATTTATGTTTGTGCCCCATGGTCCCAAGTTGTGCTCTACACATGTAAACAGATGACCCGATCTTGTAAGGTCCTTGTAAGAGTTACATGAAATAAACTATGTAACTGGCCCAACACAGGTCTCAGCACTTTTAGGTGCTTGATTCAGTTTTTTATCTATGGGAAATCCACTGAGGGCCTGCAGCATGCCAGGTGACGTTAGGCACCTTGGATGTTAGAATGAACAAAACAGCTGAAGATCCCTGACCTTCTTGGGCCATATGTTCTAAGAGGGCAAGACAGATAATAAATAATAAACACACCGAACACTTAAAGCAAGTGGTATGTTAGCAGGTAGTAAATACTATTGAAAAATGTTGAAATAGCTGAGACGTGGGGATCAGGAAACAGGTTGGTGGGTGCAGGTTGCAGTTTTAAATAGGGTGGCCTTGGGCAGCCTCATAGAAAAAATAACATTTGAGTTCAATTGTTCATTTCCTTATCTTCTTTTCTCTCTCCCCTTTTTCTTCCTCAATCCAAGTTCTCCCTATACAGTTCTTGTCTCCTTGACGAGACTAGAACATACTGGAGAACCTAGGCACGTAGTCCTAATGTCTCTTATCTGCAGAACTAGCTACATAATTTGCAAGGCCTGTTGCAAAAGGAAAACTGGGGCCCCTTGCTTCAAAAATTATCACAGATTTCAGGATGGCAACTGCAGAGCATTAAACCAAGTACAGGCCCTTCTCCACAGCTCACACATACATGAAGTGTCTGTCCGTGGCCTACAGAGATCTGTCATGTCATAATTGAAATCGCATTGACTCAGGTCCAGTTCCTCCTCTCTCTGGTCTGTGGACCATGAGGCAGCCTCACCACCTGCTTTCTAACTGTACTTTGTCTTGGATTAGGAGTCAGCCTCATTTCTCACCATCTTCCAAGGGCTGACCCCAACCTCTTCTGTTGCCCTGCATGGGGCCAACCCGACACACAGGTACTGATGGATTTTTTTTTTTTTTTAACATTTTCTTAAATTAGTTTCAGGTATACAGAACAATGTAATAGACATTTATCATTTATATCCCTCACAGAGTGATACCCCTCCATCCAGTACCCCTCTGACATCGCACACAGCCATTACATTTCTACTGTCTCTATTCCTAATGCTGTACTCTGCTTCTTGTAAATATATATACATATATACAATTATAGTTGACATTCATTATTGTTCAGCTTCAGCTTCAGGTGTACAGTGCAGTGATCAGGCATCAATATCATCCCTGAGGTGGTCTCCCTAATGGGACACGTGTCCATCGGATACCCTACAAAAATCTGTACAACATTATTGATTACATTCCCCAAGTTGACTTTCGTATCCCCATGGCCATCTTGTGGTTACCTATTATGCTTCCTAATCCCCTCACCTTTCCCCTTATCCCTGGCATTTTGGTTATTTCCATGTCTTGGCTATTGTGTATAGCGCTGCAATAAACATAGGGGTGCATACATTTTTTTCTAATTAGAGTTTTGGATTTCTCCAGATAGATACCTAGGAGTGGAATTGCTGGGTCATAAGGTAGTTCCATTTTCAGATTTTTGAGATACCTCCATACTGTTTTCCATAGTGGCTGCACCAATAATCAACAAACAACAAGTGCTGGCGATGATGTGGAGACACGGGAACCCTTGTGCACCTTGTGTGATGGATTTTTAAAGCCGGCAACTGTCCTTAGGAATCAGTAAACCTTGCTGCATAGGGAGTTTATTTTCTCAAGATTTAATGGCAAGGGAACATAAGTAGATAGAGGGCTTTAGTATTTATTTTCTTCTGATAATCGAGAGGGCTCTCTCCAGGGGTGCCATTCACATCATAAATCATAGCATTAGGTCTCAATGCTGATGAGCCTCCAACCAGCTGAGGGTACACTGAGCAATCTATTCCTACCATGCCTAGCCCAGCACTAGACTGAGCTGATGGCACTAAAGGAATTGCCTTGTAGGAGCACAGCGCTTTACAGTGTACCCTTTTCCTCCACCACACTTGTCCCCACTCTACATCTCACAGGTGAGAATACCAACGCTCAAGAGAGATGACATGATTTATACAGTACCCCACAGTCATTGTATTGGGGTTTTCAGCCAGACATTCTAGCTGTGATACTGCTGTTCTTCCCCATATTGGTTTATTATGTGCGTATTTATTCTGCGTTTGTGCCTGTTTCCTTGGAGAGGACTCGACTGTAGGATTCTGACTCTAGAATGCACTTCCCCACTAATGCTTTTATCCTAAAATAATGTGAGGTCGCAGAGGCTAGAGGTACTAGAATGCCGTCAGTTCCTTGTCCAGGCCCATGTTATTATAAATAAGCAAAGATAATTCTAAAATATATACACATCCCCGTCTAAGTAAACAAGAGGGATAGAAATTAAAAAAAAAAAAAAAAAAAGAAAACCTTGAAGAAGTGTACTGATGATATTCCTCCATCTAGTCATTGATTTTTTTTCCCCATTTTTCTGTTATGGTAGATTATATATGACATACAATTTATCATGTTAACCATTTTTAAGTATATGGTTCTGTGTTATTAAGTACATTTACATTGTTGTGTGTCATCAACATCATCTGTCTGCAGCACTTTTTCATCTTCTCCAACTGAAACTACTGCCAAACAGTAGCTCCCCCGCCCCACCCCTTTGCTCCAGCCCCAGGAAACCAGCCTTCCACCTTCTGTCTCTATGAATTTGACTGGTGCTAGGTAC